>NC_090813.1:65205056-65548785 GCF_000390325.3 Nicotiana tomentosiformis | reverse complement strand
ACTTTTTTCTTTAATTAATTTTTTTGTCAAACATATTTTTAATAACATTTATGCAATTTTTAAAAATATCTATATTATATTAATAAATGGTATACGCGCAACGCACGTACGGAGAGACTAGTATAAATTAAATACACAAGCCTTTAACAAGATCTTAGTCCTTAGCGGATTCGGCTCAAGTGCAAATTCTGCTTGGCGAATCAGCTAACAGATCGACTTCATTTTACATATCGTTAGACGTTGTTATTATTAAGGAATGTAGTGGGATGATGAGTTTTATTTATCCTTAATCAGTAATCTCGGAGAATAGATCAACCACTGATAGCTAGAAAATACTTCTTTTTAATAGGCCCTACACGATGCAATCCTATTAATCTGACCAATAGGTACGCTTAAACCATTTTTTTAAAGTTGTTTACCCGAAAAACGGATAGAGGTGAATTTGTACGTAGTTTTAAGGGTATGTGGTATAACTTGACACAAATCGTAAGAGTAAATAGAAATATCGAATACTGACTCTAGAGAATGAAAAATAAGCAAAGTTGAAAAGAGGATGATTTATGGATTAAGCAAGATGAATCAATCTATGAAGCTAAAAAGGACAATTCTTCAATATGGGAATGTATGATATATGAGTTACAATGTATATCAAAACTTGCCCGTTTACAGAAATATAGTCATCCCTCTTATAGTGGAGGGATCCTACTTTAGATATAATTAAAAATACATAGTGGGAAACCCATGATAAATCAGTTTTTCCTTAATTCCCGTCGAGATTCTCTCCCTTAGTGCGGTTGTAACGGCTCTTGTCTATGAGCTCAATCTTGACCGGACTCGGTATTTATCGGTTTTCAGGTTTAGAGCTCGATGTGGGTTCGAGCTCGATGTTGACTCGGGGTCTAGTATCGGGGCAGTATTGGTTGGCCTCTGGCCCTTAAGCTCGATTCCATCACTTCTCATCATAGTTCGATTTGGA
This sequence comes from Nicotiana tomentosiformis, assembly GCF_000390325.3. NCBI lineage: Eukaryota > Viridiplantae > Streptophyta > Magnoliopsida > Solanales > Solanaceae > Nicotiana > Nicotiana tomentosiformis. Next base: position 65,547,809 of record NC_090813.1, on the reverse strand, counting down.
CATGAGCACGAATATGACTTCGAACTCGGTATTTGACCTGTCCCTGAAACTCGAATCTCGTTTGTGCCTTCTTCAGATCTCATCTCGATATTATAAAAACTTTCGTCGGTCTATTATGTTCCTATATCGATTAGTCGTACGAAGGTCGAAATCAGTTTCGACTGTATACAAAAGTAGGTCGCATTATGCATTTCGGAACATGCATGTGAACCCAACGAGGCTTTGTTAAAGCCTAAAGGTATCAAAATCTACATATAATTGGTGCAATTCTAAGCTTAAACGGACTTTCTCTTCCCCTTTTCTTTTCCTTGGTGTCGATGCTAATATCAACAGGGTTTTTTCGTTGTTTGGTGTCAATGCTTAATCAACAAAGTGTACAAGTCATTTTAAGTGAAAAATAAAAAGGAAAATAAAAACACGGTATGAGGACTAAGTTATGAAAATTTAGACATCTAGCCATTAGCTAGCCATATAGTCCAAAATTGATGGCGCCCATAAATAAATAAATAGGATTAGAATAACGATAAAACAAACGTTAAGGTCGTTTTCAAATTGTAATATTATAATTGGCCTTTGGATTAGTTTCACATTTGCTTGCACGTCCTCTATAAACAATTACCTCTACCCCATCTCTCCCTTTTTATACTATTCGCTTCTCTTCCTCCATTTTCTTGTTCCCATGAAATCTCTCTCTTATCTTCCATAAATATCAACAGCTTCTGTATATAAATTACAAAACTTTGGACCAAAAGAGACAAAAAAAAAAGTACTTCAATTCAATATAGCCATGGATGGAAGATTCAATAATATTTTTGTATCTCATGAGCAAGAAGATTCCGAGAATTCGCCGGAAAACAGCCTCGACTCGCCGCGTTCCGACATGTTCAATGATAATAAGATGATGACTTCTACTTCCTCCCCAAAAAGGAGGTCAGTCTCATATACCTTCTTTCTTTTTCTTTTTCTTTTTCTTTTTCCATAAATGTGTGATCCTAAAGGAGTTCTTCATTTTTGTTTTCTCTCTTTTACCTTACATTTTTTGGTGAAGAATATCACTCCAGCTTAAGAGATTTTAGTGTTATTTCAGTCATGTGCGTGCATGAGAAATATATGGTGCTCACAACATATTTAATTTCTTTGAATTGCAGCAGAAGATCCATACAAAAGAGAGTGGTATCAGTGCCAATTAAAGAAGTTGAAGGTACAAAGATGAAGGGTGAAATAAGCATGCCACCTTCTGATTCTTGGGCATGGAGGAAATATGGACAAAAGCCCATCAAAGGCTCTCCCTATCCTAGGTTAGTTATTTTATTGAATTTTCCTTTTAATTATTTTTGGTAATTTCACATAATTTGATAAACTTTAGGACTGAATTGTATGAAATATCTGAAATTGATTGAATATTTATGATAAATACAGGGGATATTATAGATGCAGTAGTTCAAAGGGATGTCCAGCAAGAAAACAAGTAGAAAGGAGCCGTGCAGACCCTAACATGTTGGTAGTGACGTATTCTTGCGAACATAACCACCCTTGGCCGGCTTCTAGGAATAATCAACACAACCAACGTACAACTACTACATCATGTATCAATAATGCAAAGACGAAGACGAAAACATTAGCATCACTAACAGCAACAACAACAATAATAACAACTACCAATATTGCAGTTTCAGACTTTGAGCGCAAAAAAGACACGAGCAATTTCGCAAGCCAATCGGAGCCAAATTCGGACGAAAACTTTACCAATCTTGGCGAATCATCTCTTATTAGTTGCAATGAATTTGGATGGTTTTCAGATTTTGAGTGTACTTCTACTACCATGCTAGAAAGTCCTATTTTAACAGAAGTCGAAGTTACTGATATTGACATGTCATCAACTTTAACAACAATGAGAGAAGAAGATGATTCACTTTTCGCCGATCTCGGAGAGTTGCCGGAATGTTCAAGGGTTTTTGGCCGTGGAATGATGGAAAGGGACGAGGAACGCCGGCGACATAGCTTGAGCTTGACATCTTGGTGTGGGACCTTGGGTTGAGATCGTTCAACACGTGTCACTTCTCTACATTTGTCTTTACTTGAGGAAAATATTTTTAACTCTTTTAATTCATTAGAAAATTGCGCGTCGTGCGCCATAAGATACCAAAGCAATTTGGTTTTGCTTTTTAATATTTTTAACTTTTTCTTAGATTTCAGTGTAGGTTTTGTAGTATAGTAAAATAAAAGTTCTCCAATTGAGAGGGCTTTGTCTCAATCTTATTGTAATTAGCATCATTGCCGGCCGTTTCATTTTCAATGGCTAAATTCCTCTCGATGCCTCTTTACTTTACTTTAAGTGAGAAGGAAGAGATATGCTATTGTTTATCTTGGGAATTTTGCCAATATTCGCGATCTACCTCTTTTCCTTTTTTTTTCTTCTTTTCTTTTATATTTCCACTATTACATTGGAGATCAACCAAAGGAAACGAAGAATAATTAAACTCGTACCTATTATGTGGGAGATACTTCCACTAATTAATTCCATTAAACTGTAAATTTTGGTGATAGCTATCTTAACCTAGCTCCCAGCAAAAATTAAGGCTAGATTTTTACTCAGTTTATATATATTAAACATTGGATATTGTATTATATCAAACTGGAAATCAGCGCTAGATTTTAATAGTTCATTGGATGTTTTCATAACTACAGAATAATATAGTAATTGGCAAAATTTTATATTCCTGTATCTAAAGAAAAAACGTATTATAGTCTGTTAATTTTGGATAATACACTTATTACAATGTCTGCGTCTAAAATGAATATCAAAAAAAATATCTTCTAGTCAGATCCTATTAAACCAACATGGCATCATGTGATATAACCTTTGCTTAAGCCTTACAAGCCGGTAGTCATTAACTTGTTATATAATTGTGGTTATGCAATAGAAAATAGAGGGTAAACATGTGATATATATAACAGTGAACAAGTATGTTTAGCATATCCTAGTTAATTTGGTTTAGCTATCCAATCCCTTGATCTGTTCTTACAAAGGAAACGAGAAAGCTAAGCTCGCAAAAAAAATTGAGTAGACCTTACCCAAACAATAGTTGAAAAACAACAGGAAGACAGAAACAAATTCAACAACCCTATTTATTATAGTAGTAGTTTCTTTTTTAGTTCCTTTATTGCAAGCAAAGTGTAGCACATCTCAATTCCCAAAGTCCATATATGCATTTAATTTTATTTGTAAACTTGCAAAATTGGACGAATTAATAATTTTTCATAAATTTGATGCGACTCACAATTACTCCTCCGATCCACTTTAAGTGATTTTTTTGGCTCTTGTCACATACATTAAGAAATTCACCTTTTAGCATTAATTAACAATGAAATTGACCATATTAACCTTAATTTGCTCATTGAAAATATAACAAAATACTCCTAGGCTTTTTAATGCAAGGACAACTTTGAAAAAAAGAAGTTAATTCCGATATTTAAAAAAATCAAATATTATAGATAAAAAAAACCAAAAAATCAGGAGTACAAACTTTACTAGCTGACTGCCCCAAAAGTCAAAATGAGCCAAAGTTTTGACCTTTTAAGCAACGATAGCTGTACACGGCTGAATAGGGGTTGTCCCACAATAATTTTGATTGGTTACATATAATTATGATCATCAAGCTCCTTGTATAATGGTAGTTGCACATGATTTCGAATCAAATTGCCTTATCTTAGCTAGCTAATACAGGAGTTATTAATTAAGCGTTAGTTAATCATGACTAAAACAAATAAAATATTGAGTAGGTGAAGAGGCTTAAATGAGGGACCCCAATTGCCCTTACATTATTTGTAAATAATTAGGATTTTAAAATTGTAGTAATTTATTGGTATTGGGTAGCGATTAGGGGTTTTATATTTGCTCTTTAAATATGTTATCAAGTTGTCTTATAGCTTTTAATGAACTTTTTGAGTGATACGTGTCCCCACATGTTGCACGTGCAAGTCATGGCGTCACATGAAAATATATAGTATTAACGTCATGAGATTAAGAATCTTTATCTGTTGCTTCTGCTATCTTATCTCTTGTTTATGATAAATTAACTTTCTCGAAAATGCCAAGTAGTATAAATTTATTTAAATGTATGACCTGAAGTGAAAGGTTGCTAAAAGTCGATCTGCACTTGATCTCCTTTTGTTTAGGCAGTCATATAAAGCTTTTGTTGAATCAAATTTGGTAAAAGGCCCTACCATAATTTGAATGATTTTAAACTTTATCCACCGTCAACATAAAAAAACATATTTAAAAAATTGAAAAAGGATCTTTACATAGATTAGCATATACTAGTAATTACATAGAGTATACACATATTATATACTCCCTCCTGTCCATGTTATGTTTTCCTTTTTCACGTCTCTCAAAAAAATACTAAATACAAAGATAATTTAACTAAATTGTCTTTATTTATTTTTTGATCTCAATTTAATACTATTCTTCATTTCACTGCATTAGTCTCTCTCTACATTTATTAGAGTATGGATAAAAGTAGGAAAAATAACAAATTTTATTTTGATTTTCTAAAATGACAAGTATTTTAGACCAATTATTTTTGTACGTACTTCGTTAAAAATGTATTTACACTAAGTATGTTTCGTAACTAAAGACAAGTGGAGGATAAAAAGTCGGTCAAATTACGTGTTGACATCATTAGAGTATAAGATTTAAAGTTGGCCTGGTATGCTAAGATCAAAATACCAATCCATAAGTCTCCGGTTATTAATCAAATTTGTTTACTATATTTCGACAATTATATGTTGATTTACTCTCCTATTAGAATATAGGTAGTGTCTAGTACTAGGTAGTAGGTATATTCTGCAACTAGTCATCTTTCTATACTTCAAAAGTAAGAAGTTGATTTTCGTTGTCCAATTTATCCCTTTCTTCATTTCTTTTCTTTTTTCCTAAATAATACTAGCATATTTGGTCAAACTTCTAAAATCAACTTATTTTGAAAAGTAATTTTCTCAAAAGTGCTTTTCAAAAGGGTACTTATGGTGAGAAACAGTTTGTGTCTAGCTAATTAATTTGAAAAGTACTTTTGAGCATAAATTAAAGTTTGACCAAGCTTTTAAAAAGTGTCAAGTGTATTTTTTCAGAAGTCCTTTTCAAAAAGCACTTTTGAGAAGAAACTATATTTTTTCGCTTCTCAAAAACTGTTTCTACTTCTACTCAAAAACACATTTTTCTTTCTAAAAACATGACCAAATATCTTAACTTTAGAAAAAAAAATATTTTTGGCCCAAAAAGAAAATACTTTTGGCAAAAAAAAAAAAAAAAAAGCACTTTTGACCAAACAGACTATAATACATTGGAGTTGGATTCAGCTAAAATGACATTGACACTATATGCACAGATTGTTCATAGAGACATCCTCCCAAAATTTGATTAGGGTCTTATGTCTAATCTGATCTGATTGCGACAAGTAATAAGTTGCCTTCGAATTTCTAAACTAATAAATTGTTTTTCAAACGATTTCGCTTATGTTACAAATAACTAATGATACCTATAGCTAGATGCACTAGAAAAATATATTTTTAAAATTTTCGAGTCAGATTAATAGCTCAAATCAATTGGTATACCTGCATTGGACTCACCAAAAGGAATCCATGAATCAAAGAAAGAAACTTTGTCAAGAAAGTTTCCCTTTACAAGGTTGAAAGATTATGTTGTTCCTCATCCTAAGGGTAAAGTGAATTCTACCCCGCATAATAGAAGTATTTGGCATGTTAGTTCGTTAAATTTTTGAAAGTGGCTCCTAACTAAAAAAAATTATGATCAGTGTATAATACGTATATCTAATGTAAAAAAAAAAAAAAGGAGTATTATTTGCGTCTCTTTGAACTATGACAAGAAGTTTGTTATGAAATAAGTACTATCAAAATAGTGAAGATAGTTACGATATGCCCATCTCCTACAAAATCCACCTCTAGTCTTAAAACTGCTCTTCATCACAAGCACTCGAGTGCCAACAGCATAGCAAATACAAGATATCTAGAATTCAAGTAACTGAAAAGAGAGAAAGAATGATTCAGTAAGTTAAAGCCATAACAGGTCTACACAAGTGTTCCATTGGACAAGGTTCTCTAACATTGACATTCCTTAGTACCAACCAAATGAAACCGATTAAAAGGCAGCTCTTGTGAAGCATAACCGCAGCAAAGGTAGTCTTGAAAATTTTACACTATCAGTGTACCTAGAACCGGACACAGCAGCACAGATTACCTCTAGGTTGAACAGCAACCAGTTTTCTTGACATCAGATACTTCTTTACCTATATCGATCTTTTCTCCTTGGGAAGGGACGTTTGCGCTTCCATTCTCACCATTCTCCATCGCCTTTCTGCTAACAACATGGTAGATTTGAGTGAGAACTTCAGCAAATGCATTATCAACATTTGTAGCTTCGAGGGCAGAAGTTTCCATGAAGTAGAGGGATTCTTTTTCCGCAAAAGACTTTCCGTCTTCAGTCGACACTGCTACCAGATGTCGCAGATCAGATTTGTTTCCGACGAGCATGACGACAATGTTGGGATCTGTATGATCTCTCAACTCCTTAAGCCACCTCTCAACATTCTCAAATGTGGAATGTCGAGTGACATCATACACAAGCAAAGCACCTACAGCACCTCTGTAGTAGGCACTGGTGATGGCGCGGTACCTACAGAACAGAGAAATACAATCGTTACAATTTCTGTAAGCGTTAAAGAAACATTGTCAGATAATGTAGAAGACAAATTTAGCTTATTCTAAGTTACTAACAAGGAAAAGCTTATCAGTAAACATGTAATGATATCACTTGGAACGGTCATCACATTATGCAACTATTGATGACAACATGAGAAATCTAGTGCCGTATTTATTTCCTGGACTTTTCTCGAGGCATCAGATGATAAGTTGAGTACAGTCTCCGGAATTTTCTCAGTGGTATCGGATAATAAGTTGAGCACAAGCTCATATAGTTTCTAACCCTAACATATCCAGTATAAAGACAAAAAGCTGCATCCCATACCCCTTCTCGCCACACTCCTTGCCCCAATAAAAGATAAAGAAAAATGGAACACGATAGACTGCTTTACATTCAAAAATGGTTCTAGAACAAAGTATTATTGAGCAAAGTACATATCGATCTCTAATGACGACTGGTAGATAGCCCTATAACAAACAAAATCGAAGGTTTCCTTATAATATTAGAGAATTTGGGTGGAGAGGGAGGGAGGGAGGGAGGGGATGGAGAATTGGGTGCATAGGGCATGTAGCAGGATGGAGAAACGAAAAAATTAAGCTCAAGCAACATTAATAATGAATTTAAAAAATTAAACATAATACTCCCTTTGTCCACTTTAAAGAGTTCAACTTGTTAACTTATAAATTAAACTAGTAATAACAGTGGAGGAAGAACATCATATTAATGATTGAAAAGTTAGTTTGATACAGAAAAGATCACATAAATTTAGGATCTGAATAGTTTATGAATTTGAACTATTAAAAGTGGTTAAAAGTGCACAACTGACTGACAACCTGTGTTACTTGGATCCTTTACATACATAAAATCGGTACTAGATAGTATAGTTATTTGCAACTTTAGTGACAATAACGATAGTGTTCAAAGCTGAAAGGTGGCTTTCAGTTTCACGGGGTTAGCTCTTGAGAGGCAGACAATGAAAAGATGAGAAGAAAAAGCCGAAAGTACTTAGCAATGTTCCCTTCTCATTTTAGGTTAGGTCAAACTACTGATCATGACATCCACATTGCTATTTGTTTGACTGGTAGAAGAGTATAACTAACATTCACTCAACCAACCATGCCTCTGGTAAGAAATGAAACCACGAAGAAGAAATTAGAACAGATCAAAAACTTAAAATTACATTTCACTTTCTCCATATCTTTTGTGATTGTAGTTATCAGGTTATCCATTACATACTGAAAGAAAAGTCGAAAAAGTACAAGATAGTCAGACTATCTGCTCATCATCCAAACACATAAGGATGTAGTTGTCCTGCATATGATACTTCAACCACCAAATGTATGATGCCACCACAACATCTACCAAGGTTTCAACCCCCACTAAAGTAGAAAATTGACTATGTCAAAGCTGATATGACACAAACAAATCAGTTTTGGAGACAATCCTTCGAAACGATATCTCTGTTTTAGCACCTTAATTGTTCTTTATTAGAGAATATTTTATGGTGGCTAAAAGGAAATGTGAGGTCATAGGACATGGACTATGCAGGGCAGAAGATGAGGAGGATCGACCAAGATTAAAGTATCAAGTAAAGCTAACCCACTATGCCTTTTCGGCACAATCTGGAATGAGAGGTATCATTAAATTTCTAGATGAGTTAGGGGAAAGAGTGAATGTTGTCAGAGGTCAAAATACCTGCATAACAGAATTCCCCCACTTTTAGCCTAGGGTAGTAAAGATTAACTCAACTGTCTTGACTTTGACATGATTTTTCTTTTCTAATGAACAAAACTTTTGAGAAGTTGATTCAAAGGATACATTGCACATGATAAAAACATAATTATACCCAAGCAAAATAGTTCTTAATGTATATATTGGCACAGTGCACCTCTCTCCTATTTGGCTACCTAACGGTAGATAAACCCACAAGAACTTGTTCCAGAAAATTTTCAAAACATTATTTACCGAACATTCCAATGCATGATAATAAATTAGTAGTGGAAAATTGACTTTAGAGCTACTTGAAGTATTATTTTTTCCTCCTTTCTGGAAAAATTGTTCCATTGATGGCAAAAATAGGCCTCTCTACTCCTTCGGGGGAGGGGTAAGGTCTACGTACACACTACCCTCCCCAGACCCCATTAGTGGGATTTTACTGGGTTGTTGTTGTTGTTGTTGATGGCAAAAATAGGAATAAATTCCCATATACAAGATCAACAAAATTCAGCAATCAGAACTTCTATTTTTCAGGGAAATAAAGATTCAACTTCCGTGGAGGTGGTTCTGACCCACACTTCATGTTGAAATTTAACCATCTATTATGGAGACAAATTTGTATTTTTAACTTCCATTACTAATGGCAAAAACATAAACAATGCATGCCCCAAGACACACCAAGCATATGGCACCCTATATGACTCACTTTAAATCATTTAACTACTTTCAGATAAAATAAAAATGTAATTAAGCGCCTATAGAACTTGTTACCACACACTTTCAACATCCCAATCCAGCATGCTGCTGCACAAACTTTGCCAAACATTGCTTAGCTTCCTAGAAACTAAACTTTTACATTTTCAATGCTAGTCACTACCAAGCAGCTTTCTGCACAGCTCTAATATCAACACAACCGTCAGCTGCATTCTTTGTTCCGTTGCCTCATCTATTCATGTGTTACTTAATAAACTAGTGTCTGCATCACTTTACAAATTTTCAGTGTGAATTTGGATATCAGCTCTTTGGTTTTTAAAAAAAAAAGTAAAACTTACATATTCACAGATATACGAGAAGTACTATAAATCACTTTTTTATATTAAACTGTAGAAAATGTTTGAAAAAACATAGTCAAAGAAAATAACAGTTTGACCATGTAAGCATAATGGTAATGGGACTGAGAGATTAACACTTTCATCTTCCCATAGAACACTACTGTAAAACATGGCTTGGCAACTGGTCTACTTATACTCAACCTGTTTGCTATTACCAATACAGAAACTACAATTTAAACCAAAATTAATAGCATGACACAATCATCCATGCCTATAGTGAAACTCATCTATAGAAGATAATCAGCTATTACTACCTTCCCTAAAAATTATATATTTTTGAACTTGCTCTACGAAGATATCAAGTCATAAACATCCTATGATTGCAATGCAAGAGCGCAAGCACTGCACTGCAGTTTAATTTGATGCCAACTATGTATGAATGAGCTCACAGAATGAAGAGAAATTTGAAGACAAATCCAGAAGCAAAAAAGTTTGCACAATTTGCAAGTGCATTAAAGTGTAGCATAGAAGAAATTATCACAAAGGTGATAAATTTGACGCTTCCTTTTTGGGTAATAGTCACTGTGGTCCAACAATTGCGTGTACATAGACATTTTACCTTAGAAAGTCAATTGTGTCTAAAACTACAATCAGAAAGCAATAAGTGGGAGTACATCCAATGAATCTAGGGAAGATCTACCTCCAATGTCCAATAGTATCCATCACAAGAATTTAGAAACTCAAATCTAAAGCAAACATTAAAATACAAAAGCACCCCACCACCCCAGATCAAGAATCCAATACCCACTAGATCTATTAGAAACTACATCTTAACTTAATTCCTACATGTAATCCAGTAAAACACCAAAAAGCTAGCATATAAAACTCACATCTTGCAAACCAATCACCAAAAGCACATTCTTGAACATAACTTCCAACAAAATTCAGATCAGGGCTTTGCAATTCTTGAACATAAACCACATGTCTTTCCCAAATCTAAATATAAATACTCACTAGAAATGCCCAAAATACATCAGATCAGAGAAGAATTCAATGCAAGGCACTAAGAAAAGATGCTCAAATCAAGGAAAAAAGAATCGAAAATGGTACCTTTCTTGGCCAGCAGTGTCCCAAATTTGAGCCTTGATGACTTTAGTATCAACAGTTAAGCTTTTGGTAGCAAACTCAACGCCGATAGTAGACTTCGACTCAAGGCTAAACTCATTCCTTGTGAATCTTGAAAGCAAGTTGGACTTGCCCACACCTGAATCACCTATCAATACCACCTTGAATAGGTAGTCATAATCATCTTCAGCTCTGTACCCACCCATTACTTACTCTCAAAATGCGAATGTCTCAAACCACTGTAAACTTTAGTATCCTGCACAATAAATCTTTCTTCTTTTTTTTTTTTTAAATTAGCAGTGTAATTTTTTTACCCTTCTGTTGGAGAAGGAAATTGGGGAGACGTATGTCTATTAAGCTCTGGATTCCAAATCCACAGAGCAAATATAGGAAAGGGGAACTTTTTTGAAAGGGGGAACTTTGAAAAGACATAAGAGCCCCTTTAGACTGTGGAGATGTCGGTCATGTTGTTGGCCATTTCCGGTAATTTTAGCTAAGATAGGGGGATAGTTTTGTCTTTTAAGGACATTGATGTGATTATGACTCCCACATTTTATGGAGTGTACTAAACATGTTTGAAAATTGAAACTAAAAAAGAAGGTAAATTTTTGTCGTTTAAAATTTTCAACATTTAATTGATAGAAGATTAGAAGTAATTAACATTAAGAGAACTTTTTGTAACGGAAGAAAAGTATATTTTGCACCTACATCCCTCAATTTTTTGAATACCACTTAAGTTTTAAAAGGTTAATGTACGGTTTTATACCAAAAAAAAGTAAAGAGAAAAATGCTTAAGAAAAAGAAAAGTCGCATAAATAGCCGGTCAGATTCAATGTTTACTTTTTCTAGTCGGTAAACACAGATTATACATTAATTATTTGATTATATAATTATATATATATATATATATATATATATAAATTACACATATATTATATATCAGCCGACTATTTTAGTTAAAAAGATTAGATAAACGGCTATTTGGGTTAATCCTTCAAAAGAAAAAACAGTTTAGGATTGGACTCAATTTGAAGCGCTTTAGAATTGAACTGTGCTCATTTCATGCCTGATTCAATTTATTTCTTTTAAAGTAATGATAAACTTATAAGATGACAAGTCGATAGCAAGTCTGCAAGTGAAACATTGAGAGAAAACTCAAATCACAGGATGGTATAGCTTAGATTGGCTTGTTTTGCTATATAATAAGTCAAGCATATGGATTAGCTATATTTGGATTAAAATCTAGATTGCCTAGTTCCTGGTAATTAATTTTCAACACTTTAAGTCTAAGTTAAAACCTCAATGATGAAACCAACTTTTAAGAACTCAAGTGCAATTACAAACTTGCCAAATCGACATTTTTGGGCTATCAGAATGAGCTTTAAGTTCGATTTTGGCGGGCTTCATTGCAGAAATGCTCAATTCCAATTTCAATTCGGCTCGATTTGTAAAATACCGAGCGGCCTAATGTGTAATTTTCCTTTATTTAATCGAGACCAATCGAATAGGAGTAGGCCGACTTTTATCCTTTCAATTGTTTTACTTTTACATGACCTTCACTGTTGTATTTTGTATTTTTTTTTCACCGTTGTATTTAGTATAATACGCCGTGATATATGTTTAAAGAAGGATTTTGCAAGTCTACTACATGTAGGCCAATAGGGTACACAATTTTTATTTATTCAAAATACCTTTATCACTTACATAATTTATTGATACCTTTTGGACAATGATGTCTTAAGGTTATTGGAAGTTACTCTGATAAATAAAAATATATATCCCTAATAATTGCACATAATGATTTTTTAACTCTAAATACAAATAAGATATAGCTTTATGGCCGAGATTTTTGTGGAATCCAAAGATGACTAATATGAGAAAATATGGTTTCACTTCCTTAATTATTACACACATCAATTATTGTGGTACCTCATTCGAATTTAATATGATTGTAATGATTTTAATATGTTGGTATGTTGAGCAAAGGATTTCATACAATGATTTGTCTCCGCAAGAAAACTAGGCATAAAGCTCTTTTTGTCAATCAAAATTCTTTAGATGGAGACTAGTGCAAATGACACAAATAAGATTATTTGGTGTCACTATCTAAATTTTGGCTCCGGTAAGAAAATAGTTTTTAATTCGAATTTTGAAACATGTTGGTTAGAAATTATTGGGCAAGTCTTATGGTAATTCATTAGAATCCTAAGGGTTGCTATAATTTTGCAAGCTATGATAACCATCACAAAATTCTATGGTTGCCATACTCTTGCAAGGTATGATTATTGTCAAGATTCTTGATGTTTTAAAATGTTTATGATAGACACTAATGGTCCACCAAACTTATATAAAGAATCAGGTTCTCTATTAGTTCCCACATAACAACTCACACAGCTATAAGTAAATAACACAATAGAGTTTTACGTGGAAAACTCCCAGCTCACGGGATTAAAAACCACAACCTACCCTTGTAGGATTTCAACTTCACTACTGAGCAAACATCAGATTACAAACTATTGTAACCTAGGAATTAACCTCTTAATCCCTCAATAACTTGTAACAACTCTATTACAGGCCCATTTGTAATAACTCTATTACAAAGCTTACAACTCGACTAGCTCTAGCCAAGACACAAACACATGGTTTATCAAAGGTTTCCTACACAATGCTTCTAACTAAGCTAAGTAGGAATTACAAGTAAATCACGTTGACAAAGATGCTACACAACTAAGGACATATGATGACTCAATGTAGGAAACGGGTCCTTCGTTATGTTGCTCTTTGTTCTTGACGCCTTGAATGTCACTTGCGGGTTGGCAATATACTTGAGAGAGAGCTTGATGAATTTTAGAGTGTGCAAGTATGTTGTTTTTACTTTGCTTCATGTTAATATTACATAAGTGACATCACTTGAATGATGCAAGCATGTTTGGTACAAAGGCATTCCTCATAAAGTGATTGCTCCATTGTTTGCACTGTTGTGTGTGTGCAGAGGAACAATTGCAATCACTTTACAGCTGTGGGGAGTTGACTGGTACTGTCAGCAAGGGAACTGATGTCGATTTGTTCCCTCTGTTATTTCTTGGACTCTGAATGTTGGAACATGTCCCAGACTTGAGACTGTTGATCTTTGAGTACTCAGAGGATGTGGAACAAGTTCCCCATCTGGTTCTCAACAATGTTTGTTAAATCATCAAAACATAGCAAGACACATAACTTATCAATTTTTCCCTTTTTGATGATGACAAACTTGTAATTGAAATTCCCCCCGAGACTGTGCTTGTTCCACCTCTTGTTTCCCCTCAAATAATTTTCTCCCTTTAGACATCATAAAAAGATTAGTGACAAGCAATAAGCAAAAAGAAGTCTAGCCTGATTAACTCATGCCACTTGTGTGTACACAAACATGACTAAAAACAGAGCAAGAAAGAAGACAAGATAAACATAGCAAAAGGACGGGATATTCATTAATTTTGAAAATAAACAGGGAGCAGTTCCATTTATTGCATAATCATTCCACAAAATAAAAACAGCAAAAAAGAAAAGAGTACCAACCACTAAACATATCCAACTTCAGAATACCAAAACATAAAGATACTAGAACTTGACACTGGGAAGGAAATGGTTTTAAGGAGCACTAGAAGGGGGAGGCAACAATGAAGAGGCAAGAGTTCTAAGGAGGATACCCATTCGAGCATTATGAGACCCTTGCTCAATGAGTAACCTTTCCTTCAGGTCCTCGACCTGTTTCCTGAGATCATCATTCTCATTGGTCAGACGGGAAACCTCTGCGCTTTGTGAGCTGCTGGAACATGGTGCCTCCTAGGCCTGACTAATATGTCCCTCAAGGATAACATTCCTTACCTTCAACTTCCTTATCTCTTCATTGGCAGTAATCTGAGCTTCAATTAGTTGAGAGATAGTGGAATTTCTGCCAACCTCTCATTTCTTATCGATGCACTCACACTCTTCTAAGGTGATTTGGAGAAGCTCTGCTTGCGAGTACCCACCGTAGCCTTTCCCAAAGGGACTTTGAAGAACTTAAAAACTTTGGTGATTAGAAACCCGTAGGGCAGACCATGATTACCATCTTTGAAATATGCCACTTTCTTCATGTGCTCAATCATGATACCCGACAAATTAATAGTGTAATAAGCATCCAATGCTTCCATGAGGAACAAGTCTGCTCGAAATGTAATAGAACTCCTTTCTGCACGAGGGAGAAACACCTTGTTCACCATCTCAAATAACAGCTGATACACTGGAAGGAGGGACTTCTTGTGTACTCGTTCCCCCTGTTGCACTGCATCATCCTTCAAAATGGCATTTATGAAGTTTGACGAACAAGTCCCCTCAATGGAGGATATTTCGTCAGTAGGCATACCCAAGATGGTTCCCAACACAGCTTCGTCCAATACAAAATCAACCCCATTCACTTTCATGCAGATGTTGTCATCCTCGACTGTGAAAAGATCAGCATAAAAACTGCGCACTTCGGCCTCATATACTTTAGGACTCTCATTTGTGAACAAAGGTGTCCACTATTGAAAGTTACAGATATCAACCAGTTGGCGCATTCCTGGTATGTCAAGAATATTAGGGGCAAATGTTCTGCCCCATATCACTTTCTGATTTCTCAGATTTTTCCTTCATTAATTCTTGGCCACCCCCACTTGGTGTAGTCATTGTGTTAACCACACTTTGTTGTGCCTCAGAACTCTCTTCTAAACGCAGACTGGAAACTTTCTGATTTTTTTTCTCCCTCAGCCATTTTTTTTGGCGAGGTAGAGGGAGAGGTCGTAGCCACAAACCTCTTAGGATTCGAAATTTTGCGACTCCGATGAGAACCAGAACTTGATTGGGGTGGAGAAGAAGTAGTGGGTGGTTAGGAATCTTGCTTAGGGTTTGGACTGGGTGGCGTAAGGTACTTAGACTCTGTCACTGTTGCTTCAAGAGATGAAGATACAGTGGTGATGACATTGGGGACATTTGAGGCTTCGAGATTCTCAGACATTATAGTATAATGAGAGTTTATGAAAGAAGAGAGTGTTTGGTTGTTGAGAGAAAAAAGGAAATATTGGCTTTTGATGTGAACAGTTGTGAGAGTGACAAAGTTTGGGTTTATTAAAAGGGGGTGAGGGACCGGTTGGGAACGGGTCTTGATTTTCTAGGTAGACGGGTCGTTTTGTAACGGGTAGGACGCTTGGGTTCCAAAGAAAAGAAGCTGACAATTTAATGACGTGGCACTTTTTTTAGCCGTTTAAAATGTTGTGCATGAGAGTACAAAGGAACTACTAACATGTGTTCCCTTTAGATATCTCAGGATTCTCTTGGCAGCCTTCATATGAGATTCCTTTGGATTTGATTGAAACCTGGCACATAGTCCCACACTGAAAATGATATCTGGTCTGCTTGTTGTAAGATACAAGATTGACCCAATGATGCCTCTGTACATGGTCTCGTTCACAGAGGAACCAGGTTCATCCATGTCCAGTCGAGTGGCAGTGGCAATAGGAGTGTCAATGACTTTTGAGCTTTTCATTTCAAATCTCTTCAGAAGCTCTTTGATGTACTTCTGTTGACTTATCATTGTGCCCTTAGGAGTTTGCATGACCTGCAGTCCTAAGAAGAAATTCAATTCCCCCATCATGCTCATTTCAAACTCACTTCCCATGAGCTTTGCAAACTCCTCACACAGAGAATCACTTGTTGCACCAAAGATGATGTCGTCAACATAAACTTGCACAATGAGCAGGTTCCTCCCCCGTTTCTTCAGAAATAAGGTGTTGTCAATTTTTCCTCTTGTAAAACCATTTTTAGGAGAAATTTGGACAACCTTTCATACCATGCGCGAGGAGCCTGCTTCAGCCCATATAAGGCCTTGTCGAGTTTGAAAATATGCTCAGGATGCTCATGACAATCGAAGTCAGGAGGTTGCTTGATGAAGACTTCTTCTTTTAGAAAGCCATTCAGAAATGCACTTTTGACATCCATTTGGAACAATTTGAATTCCATATGGGATGCAAATGCAATAAGGATTCTAATGGCCTCAATTCGAGCAACTGGGGAATAAGTTTCATCATAGTCAATCCATTCTTCTTGATTGTACCCTTGAACTACCAGCTTTGCCTTGTTCATTGTTATGTTCCCAAACTCATCAAGTTTGTTTCTGAATACCCATCTGGTTCCTATAACAGTTCTGTTAGCAGGTCGAGGAACCAGGTACCATACGTTGTTCCTCTCAAATTGATGGAGTTCATCATATATAGCAGTAATTCAGTCAGCATCTTTCAATGATTTCTTTATATTTTTTGGCTCAACTTGAGAGAGAAAGGCTGAGAAGGCAAGTGAGTTTCTCGACTTCGATCTAGTTTGAATCCCTGAGTCGAGAGGAGTGATCACATTTTGAAGAGGGTGTGAGCTTTTGTGCTTCCAGTTAGACACCTGAATCCATTGTGAAAGGGTCCAGGTACTTCTGAATGTGACCCATGGTTGATGTGAGTCCCACTTCTCAGCTCAGCATCTTGGGTTCCTTGCACAACATTAGTAACTTTATTCTCAGCTTCAGTTGTTGTGACCGAGGAACCAGGTTCCTCTATATCCGCTGGAGAGACCGCTGCATCATCATCATTTGATTCTTTGACGTAGCTCATCATGTCAGCCTTTCCATTTGCCATATCAATGACTTTACCAGGGACTGTTGACAGCTCTCCATCTTGATCAATCTTATCATGTGAATCTTTCCCATGTAGGTGGTGTGATTCATCAAAGATCACATGTATGTTTTCCTCAACACATTGAGTTCTTTTGTTGTAGACTTTGTATGTTTTGCTTTGTGATGAATAGCCCAGAAAGATTCCTTAATCACTTTTGGCATCAAATTTTCCAAGAGCTTCCTTACCATTGTTGAGGACAAAACATTTGCAGCCAAATGTTCTCAAATGTGTTAGCTTGGGTTTCCTTCCGTTCAACAGTTCATATGGACTCTTGTTTAGGGGGGACCTGATCATGCACATGTTCACCAAATATCATGCAGTGTTAAATGCTTCTGCCTAGAAGTTTTTAACAATGCCACTGTCAATCAGCATTGTCCTCGCCACGTCTTCAAGAGTCCTATTTTTTCTCTCCACAACATTGTTTTGTTGAGGTGTTCTTGGAGCTGAAAAATTATGACTTATGCCATTTTCAGCACAGAATTCTTCAAATTTTGCATTATCGAACTATGTGTCGTGATCAGATCTTATGCATGCAACATTGTGGCTCACCTTCACTTGGATCTTCTTAATGAAAGCAACAAACATTGGAAAAGTTTCATCCTTAGTTTTGAGGAATAAGGTCCAGATGAATCTAGAATAATCATCCACTATAACAAAAATGTACTTCTTTGCTCCTCTACTTGGAACCCTCATAGGTTCACACAGATCTATATGGAGGAGATTGAGTGGCCTTGAGGTCCTAACATCTTTTTTGGGCTTGAAAGAAGACTTGACTTGCTTTCCTTTTACACATGCATCACACACATTGTGGTCTTTGAAACTTGACATCATCAGGCCACGAACCAGGTCCTACCTAACCAGTTTGTTCAGCAATGTAAAGCTTGCATGACCCAATCTTTTGTGCCATAGTTCAGCATCATCATCAACAACACTCAAGCAAGTGAGATCCCCATTTTGCAGGGACTCAAAATCAGCAACATAAATGTTCCTGTATCTTTTTACCATCAGGACCACTTCACCAGTCACATAGTTTGTAACTGTGTAGACTTTTGACATAAATTCCACTTTATTTCCTTTGTCGCAGATTTGGGAAACACTCAGTAGACTTATGAAATGAAGAAGAAAAAGGATTGTGAGAGAAGAGAGCCCAAAAGGGAGAAGAACCTGGTCCTCAAGACAGACAACAATGAATCAAGTGGTGAGGATGTTGATATGGCTTACTTGACAAAGAGATTTCAGAAGATGGTCCGCAGAAATAGAGGTATTCCAAAGAATGGCATCTCCAGCAAGCCAAGAGGATATGACTTATGTCATAAGTGCGGGAAGCCAGGACATTTCATCAAGGATTGCCCCCTCCTTAAGCAAGACCAGTACAAGCACAACATAGACAAAACAGCCAAGAGGAACCCGGTTCCTGACAAAAGTTTTAAAAGAAAAGAAGTTGCCGACAATGTTGTGAAACAAGCTCTTGCTGCATGAGGAGACTCTTCCAACGAATCTGGAGAAGATGATGCACAAGGTGACATCTCCATGATGGCAGTCGAAAGTGAAGCAGTTAATTATGATTCTATCTTTGCCTTGATGGAAAAATCTGACGATGATGAAGATAATGATGATGATGAGGTAAACTTTCTAGACATTCAGGGAAATCTGAAGTCTTACTCCCAGAAAAAGCTCATATCCTTGGGAAATATTTTAATTGACACTTATCACAATCTTAAAAATGATAAAAATGCCTTAACTATAGAGTTACAAGAGGTAGAAAATGAGAGAGATGATTTAGTAGTTGTAGTGGCCGACCTAAAAGAACCCATCGAGAATCTAGTGAAAGAAAAAAATGTTCTAATTAAAAAGGCTGAAAACATAGAGAATGAGAGAGATGACTTGTTAGTAGTCATCATGGACCTAAAAGAAACAATAGAGTAATTAAAAAAGGGAAACAATTCTGGGACTGTCCAAAAGGGGAAGGAAGTTGCAAGTGAGGCACACATTAAGCTTGAAAATAAACTACAATCTGTGAAATCTAGTATGTGTGCTGAACTTGAAAGAAATAGACAACTTCAAGAAGATCTAGGCAAAGTTAAAAATGACCTTGAAAAATCTCTAAAATGGACCAGTTCCTCTGATACAATTGTTTCCATGTATACAAGCAATTGTGGGAACAGGCAGGGCATCGGGTTCTAAAGGAAAAAGACTCCCTACAATCCACATAGCAAGTATGTTACTGTCCCCGATAACTGGCTTTGCACTCACTGTGGCAACACTGGTCACTTTAAAGAAAACTATAAGGTTAGAATTCAGTCCCAACAGAAAACCAAGGTGTTTGTTGAAAAGGCAACTACTGCTAAGGAACCTGGTCCCTCCGTTAAAAATGTATACTGCATGCCTGGACAAAAAGAAATTTAATTTGATCATTTCCTCACTACAAGGAACCCAAACTTGTTTGGGTTTTTAAGTCTAATCCTTGATTCTCTTGTGCAGGGAGCAGTGAAAGGAACTAGCCAAAAATGATACATGGATAGTGGTTGTTCTAAGAACATGACTGGAAGCATCGATGATTTCGTTTCACTCAAAGCCTTGCAAGGAGGGAGTGTGTCCTTTGGCAATGGCAAAAAGGGATACATTCTGGGAGTAGGAAGA
Organism: Nicotiana tomentosiformis; assembly: GCF_000390325.3. NCBI lineage: Eukaryota > Viridiplantae > Streptophyta > Magnoliopsida > Solanales > Solanaceae > Nicotiana > Nicotiana tomentosiformis. Next base: position 65,527,839 of record NC_090813.1, on the reverse strand, counting down.
ATTGGGAAGTCACTCACCACTCAATTGAAAATGTGTACTATGTGAACGGCTTGAAATTTAAATTACCAATGAGTTCATCAATGGTTAGCTTTTGTAGATCCTTTGCCTCCGTGATAGCATTTATTTTGCTTTCCCAGGAACCAGGTAATACGTTGAGTATTTTCCTGATAAGTTTGTTCCTTGGAATGATTTCTCCCAGGGAATGGAGCTCATTGATGATAGAGGTGAAACGAGTGTGCATGTCCTGAATGGACTCATCGTCCTTCGTCCTGAAGAGTTTATACTCAGTGGTTAGCATATCAATCTTCGACTGTTTGACTTGAGTTGTCCCTTCGTGTGCTGTTTGGAGAGCTTCCCAGATCTCATTGGAAGATTAACAAGCCGAAATCATGTTGTATTCATCTGGCCCAATGCCACAGACGAGGATTTTCTTTGCTCGAAAGTTCTTCTCTATAGCCTTGCAGTCAACATCATTGTATTCCTTCCTAGACTTGGGAACTGTCACTACTGGTTCCCCAGTGGTTTTTATAGGAACGAAAGGACCGTCTCAGATAACATCCTAGAACTCTGAATCTTCAGCCATGATAAAATCATGCATCCTTGTCTTTCACCATCTATAGTATTGGCTATTGAATCTTGGTGGTTTGTAGGTGGATTGACCTTCTTCGAAGTTTGGTGGAGCAGCTATGAGGATCCTTTCTAGGTGTTAGCCTGATAGAAAGAACCTACTCGGATACCAATTAATAGACACTAAGGGTCCACCAAACTTATATAGAGAACCTCTATTAATTCCTACAGAATACACTTACACAGCTGTAAGTAAATAACACAATAGAGTTTTACGTGAAAAACTCCCAGCTCACGGTATTAAAAACCACAACCTACCCTTGTAGGATTTTAACTTCACTACTGAGCAAACTTCAGATTACAAACTATTGTAACCTAGGAATTAACCTCTTAATCCCTCACTAACTTGTAATAACTCTATTACAAGCCCATTTTATAATAACTCTATTACAAAGCTTACAACTCGACTAACTTTAGCCAAGACACAAACACATGATTTATGATTTTACAAAGGTTTCTTATACAATGCTTCTAACTAAGCTAAGTAGGAATTACAAGTAAATCACTTTGACAAAGATGGTATACAACTAAGGATATATGATGACTCAATGCAGGAAACTGGTCCTTCGTTATATTGCTCTTTGTTCTTGACGTCTTGAATGTCACTTGCGGGTTGGCAATACACTTGAGAGAGAGCTTGATGAATTCTAGAGTATGAAAGTGTGTTGTTTTTTACTTTGTTTCATGTTAATAATACATAAGTGACATTACTTGAATGATACAAGCATGTTTGGTATAAAAGACATTCCCCATAAAGTGACTGCTCTACTGTTTGCACTGTTGCACGTGTGCAGAGGAACAGTTGTAGTCACTTTACAACTGTGGGGAGTTGATTGGTACTGTCAGCAAGGGAACTGATGTCGATCTGTTCCCTCTGTTGTTTCTTGGACTCTGAATGTTAGAACATGTTTCAAACTTGAGACTTATTGATCTTTGAGCACTCAAAGGATGTGGAACATGTTCCCCATTTGGTTCTCAACAAAGTTTGTTAAATCATCAAAATATAGTAAGACACATAACTTATCATTTAACCAACATATTTTAAATTTTTAGCAAAAGGTCCTATTTCCAAAACTTTTCTTAACGAGGTCAAATTATAAATAGTAAACTAAAAAAATTTCCACGCTATTTCTTTGGGAGACTCCCGCGAAGGTCCAAAATAGAGAACCAAAATAAGATAGGGGAAAAAGAATACAAAAGAATCTTGTTTACTGAATTTAATACCTAGACAGTATTTTAAAGAAAAAAAAGGGGAAGATTTTCACTAAGTTTTAAGAGATGAAAAAAAAAAGGAAAGTTTCTTATAAGTATATTGAAAATGTTTGTCCTTTTTTTTTGCTAGGTATAAAATACACGAAGACCCCAATAAACTTGTTCAAAAAATAGGTTTGAACACTTAAACTAAACGAGCATTTCTTTACCCCCTAAACATATTTGGAGTGAATTATTTTCTCCCATAATAGTTGACGTGGCAAAAAAAGAAAAGAATTTTTTTTAAGCGCGCACATGATAAAAAATATGAAAAGGTGGGCCCTTTTCCTTTCTAACTTCTCCTTCTTCAACCACTCCCCTTCGTTCTCCTTTTCCCCCTTTCTTCTTCAGTTTTTGTTTCTTTCTTCTTCTTTTTTTCTAAGTTTATTTTTTCATTAAACATAGTAGAATATTTTGAATTAATGTGCAGACTTGTACTAAACTATAAGACAAAAGAATTAATATGACCTATTCATATTTTGAACCCAACATTTTCACTCAGCTCTGTAAATGACGAAACAAGAGAATGAAGCCGCAGTGAGGATTAGCGCTACAACAGAGGTCGTCGTCGTCGACTTACCTCACTGCAATAAATCATTTAACATCTTCAACAATAAAATGTGGCGGTGTCTCACACAACGGGTGGAAGTAAAATGGAAAAAAATTAAAGGAGCATTTCGGATATGAATTGAAAGGAGAATCGATTGGAGACATATCTGTAGGTTGTGTGATTGTTTTGCTGAAGAAAGAGAAATAGATTGAGATTTTGTTTGAATCTAAATTTTATACTCATTTGATTGAAGAGAGAGATGTTGGTTATATTATTATTCAAGTATTTAAGTTGTTAATTGGGATTATTAGTGTAAAAATATAAGTAAAAAAAAAAAAAAAAAAGAGTAAAAATTACCAAAGATTGAAGATTTCTGATGTGGCGCTGACATGGTGCTGACGTGGAGCGCATGCGTGAAGCATCTTATATTATGAGACTGATATTAGTGCTTCATGGGGGGAAAGTAATTCACTCCAAATATGTTTAGGGGTAAAGAAATTCTCGGTTAGTTTAAGTGCTCAAACCTGTTTTTTGGACAAGTTTAATGGGGACTTTATGTATTTTATCTTCTTGTTATGAAAAAGTTGACCAGAGCTCACAGTAATATAAGGCATAAAATCGTCACTTGAAAATAATATTTAGATAGTTAAAACGAATGTTTTAAAAGGTGGGGGCGTGAGGCGAGGCGTTTTCGAGGCGAGGCGTAAGCCCTGAGATATGGAGCGAAAGTCCCACGGATCTTTAAATTTTACTAATTTCAAGAATTTTAAAATAGTACTCCCTCCGGTCCATAATAAGTGACAATTTTACCTTTTTATTTTGGTCCAAAATAAGTATCCATTTACATAATCAAGAAGGAATTAATTTTATTTTTTCAAACTTTGCCTTTATTTACATATTACAATGTGTCAAGATAACAATTAATTATGATTAGTTTAGTAATATATCTTTTTTTCTCTAGGAGTTCGTATTTTCTTAATAGGTGTGCCAAAGGTAAAATGATTATTGATTGTGGACCGAAGGAGTATAAAATAAAAAATGATTATAAAAATTACATTAAAATTATAAAATTATAACAAATAATCTATTTAAATATTTATAAATTATAATTCAACTATGAATAATACGAAAAGTATGACATATATCATAATATGCAAATTAGCTGCGATGTCGTTACAATTCAAACATCAAAAGTAATGTATTCGATGCGAAATCTTATATGTATCTCTTAAGGAGTAATGAATTTTGAAAGAATTTCGATATTATAATTTTGATATTTTTTTTAAAATACTCCTTTTATTTAATATGCTTTTTATTTAAAAAAGAATTTATATAAAAATATAATTCACAATTTAAATATGATTCTCTAGCATCATTTATTTTTAAGTTTCAATAGGTTAATAAAGTGACACATAATTCACCATACTATACCATGATAACTAATTATTTGTAAATAGTTGCTAGCTAATACTGAGCTATTAAATTAATAAGTATTGTATCTCGTAAACGTGAAAAAAAAATATTTAGAAAAATAATTATTTAAAAATTTATGGACTATTATATAATAAAGACATAACAAAAGTTAATAAATAAATACTTTTAAATGAAAGATTTATTTAAAATTTACTATTATAGCAGTCTTATTGGGTAACGTGCAATAATTTTTATTTTAATTATGACATAAAATACTCTCAACTTAATGATTTATGATTAAGAAAAAAATAATTCTTAATAGTCAACGATTTATTAAGAAAATTTGAGAATTTACAATGTTAGTTACACACAATTGTATAAAGTTTTATTAGGCGAGCCCAGTACGCTAGACGTTGGGCGTGTCCGGGGCGTAAGTCTCACGGAACTAAGCCTCACACATAAATTCAGGGACGTTTTACGAGTGCTCCGTCCCAAAGCGAGCCCAGGCGAATCCCAATTCTGTCTTTTCAAAACAGAGGTTAAAACTACACGCAAGTCATTAAAAATTTAAAAATATCCTGGTCTCATAGTTTTAGAAGTACTTTTAAGAAGTGTTTTGACTTTCTTACAATTGACTTTAGGAAATCGTAAGTTGGGATTAGATGAAACAGGTAGATTGCACCTATTATCAGTCACATTTATTTGTTGTCTCATCAATAGTGCCTTCATAATTAATACTAGCACTGACTCACAATCTTTGACAGTGTACAAAGAGTTTCACACTATGATTTTGTCACTGCAAAATATCTTTTCTTTTTGTCCTGCTTTAAGGCAAGCCTTTTGATACACAATTTTCCATAAGTTACAGCGGTGCATTAAATGACATTTCCCTTTTTTATTAGAATTTCTAACATGGGAAACTATTTCTCACATGCCAGATCAGTATATATTCAAAAGTACAGAAATGAACGCATATTAGAAAGTTAGTGACAATTTCAACTTTCTTAGCAGGCGTTTTGACATAAAAATTATAATTTTTTTTTAAAAACTGATATTTTGAATTAAGTTGTTAAATAATATTTAAAATTTAAAATTATATTTTGATATATTTTTTACTGAAAAAATATTGCACTTTTGTGAGTAGAGAGTTCTTTTTTTTTTTTTTTTTGAAAAAACTCATTTTCGAAAAATTTCTAAAAACTTACAAAATTTCATAGACAAATAAATTTTTGAAAAAAAATATTGTTAGGATCGGAAACCCGGGTAGTGCGAAATTTAGCCAAATAACGGTATAATGACAATAACAAAGACAATATAATAAAGGGAATTAAAGAATATAAAGAAGACACAAATTAAATGTGGTTCGGTCAAGGTGACCTACGTCCACAAGCGGAGATGAGCAATTCCACTATACCAACAAGAGTACAAAAGAGAGTACAAAATTAGAGTACATACTCTAATTAATCCCAAATACCCAAAGACAATAACCTCACAAGATCACTCCAAAGAAAGGGTTCACACAAGTGTTTCCCAACACTCACTCTCTTACAAAATACTATATAATGAAATAAAGGAGGAGAAAGAAAGACAAGAGTGAAAAGCTCTTGAATTGATGTGTTTTCAAATGAGAAATTCCTCTATTTATAGCAAGAAATCCTTGGCCTAATAATGGATATTATGTCATGGCAAATGTCATGATCCACAAATTTGTTATAATGAATATTATGTCATGGTAAATGTCATGAACCACAAATTTGTTACAATGGGTATTATGTCATGGCAAATGTCATGAAAATTTGGTCATATTACAAATCTCCACATTGGCCTAATTTTGACTTATATATAGTAAATTTGCTCCACATTCTCCGCAAAAACCCTAATGGGCAAAATCATTCTTCATAAATGCCAATCAAGTTCAGGCAAAGCTTGAACTTGAACACTAGAAGAGGTTTTGTGAACATGTCAGCAGGATTGTCTCTAGTATTGATCTTCTGAACAGAGACTTTTCTTTCAGCAATGGTTTTTCGGATGAAATGATACTTTATATCAATGTGCTTCGTCCTCCCATGATATACTTAATCTTTAGTCAAGTGAATGGCACTTTGACTATCACAAAAAATGGTAATACCATTTTGGTGTAAACTGAGTTCCGCAATAGACCCTTCAACCATAAAGCTTCTTTGATCGCCTCGATCACTGCCATATAATCTGTTTCGGTAGTAGATAAAGCTACTACATGTTGTAATGTACCTTTCTAACTAATAGCGCAACCACCGATGTAAAATACATAGCCTGTGAGTGATCTTCTTTTGTTAGGATCACCTGCATAATCTGAGTCTACAAAACCAACCAAAGTGTTAGTATTTCTCCCAAACTCCAAATATGTGTTTGAAGTACCTCATAAGTATCTGAGAATCCATTTCACAGCATGCCAATGTGCTTTACCAGGGCAAGCCATATACCGGCTTACCACGCTCACTGCTTGTGAAATGTCTGGACATATACAAACTATTGCATATATAATACTGCCGACTGCACTGGAATAAGGAACATGTGCCATGTACCTCTCTTCTTCCTCTGACTGCGGGGACTGAGCAGCTGATAACTTAAAATGAGTAGCAAGAGGGGTACTAACTGGTTTAGCATCTTTCATGCCAAATCTCTCCAATACTTTCTCCAAGTACTTCTTCTGGGTCAGAAATAGCCTGTTGGCTTTTCGATCTCTTTTGATCTCCATGCCAAGGATTTTCTTTGCTGCTAACAAATCTTTCATCTCAAATTCACTTTTCAGCTGACTTTTCAAGTTGTGAATTTCTGTTAAATCCTTAGCAGCAATGAGCATGTCATCAACATATAATAATAGGTACACAAATGAACCATTATTTAACTTCCGAAAGTAAAGACAACTATCATACATGCTCCTCGAATAACCATGACCCAACATAAAGGAATCAAACCTTTTATACCATTGTCTTGGAGACTGCTTTAATCCGTACAAAGATTTATTCAACAAGCAAACATGATCTTCTTTTCCTTCAATTTCAAATCCTTCGGGTTGATGCATGTATATTTGTTCCTCAAGTTCACCATGTAAGAAAGTTGTCTTAACATTAAGTTGTTCTAATTCCAAATCATACATGGCAACGAAGTTAAGCAAGACACGAATAGAGTTATGTTTAACAACATGTGAGAAAATATCATTAAAATCAACTCCTTGTACCTGACTATAGCCCTTTGCAACTAATCGTGCCTTATACCTCGCATCTTCAACCACTGGAATGCCATCCTTTTTCTTGAAGACCCATTTGCAACCAACAATTCTTTTTTCTGATGGCGGCTTCACAAAAGATCAAGTACCATTCTTGTGGAGAGACTAGATTTCTTCATTCATTACAATTAGCCACTTGGCTGAGTCAGCACCAGAAACTGCTTCTGAATATTTTGATGGTTCTCCAATTTTTTCAGTTTTCTATGCAACTGAAAAAGCAAATGCAACATAATCTACAAACCTTAATGGTTGTTTACCTTCTCTTCTTGGTCTATGTTAGGCTATAGAATACTCATCTTCTTCTGGTTCAACTTCAGGAGTCTCAACTTCAGGAATTTCAGCTTCTGTCTCAACTTCAGGAGTTTCAACTGTATTTTGCTCCAAAGTTGATGAGCTTGGTTTAGAAGGAATGCCAATCTCAATCTCCACCTGGTTCTGTGTACACTTTCTTTTATCTGTATCACAAGAACTAGAAGACTCTTTTCTATACTGTAACATAGAGGATTCATTAAAGGTTACTTCTATGCTAATTATAAATTTTGGTGCCATGGAATCAGGATACCATAGTCGGTATCTTTTCACCCCAGATGCATACCCAAGAAAAATGCACTTTTTATCCCTTGGCTCTAATTTTTCAGCATTTACATGCATGTATGCATGGCAACCAAATATATTTAAATCAGATAACTAGCAGGAGTACCTGACCATACTTCCTCTGGAGTCTTAAAGTTCAAAGGTGCAGAAGGAGCTCGGTTGATAATATAACAAGCTGTAGAGATAGCTTCTGCCCAAAAGGCGTTTGTCAGCCCAGCATTTGAAATCATGCAACGAGCCCTTTCCAAAAGAGTTCTATTCATCCTTTCTGCCACACCATTTTACTGAGGTGTCATTCTCACAGTACGATGTCGAGCAATTCCTTCATTCTTGCAAAATTCGTTGAATTCATCATTACAAAATTCCAAGCCATTATCCGTTCTAAGCCGCTTAACCTGTTTTCCTGTTTGCTTCTCAATCAAAAATTTTCATTGTTTGAAATTTAAGTAAACATTACTTTTATTTTTCAGGAAATAAACTCAAACTTTCCTTGAATAATCATCAATGAAAGTTAACATATACCTGGCACCACCTTTTGATGGGGTACGTGAAGGACCCCAAAGATCTGGATGAATGTAATCCAAAGTACCTTTTGTTCTATGAATCGCTGGAGATTTGAAGTTGACTCTTTTCTGCTTTCTGAACACACAATGTTCATAAAACTCCATATTTCTGGTACTTTAGCCACATAAGAGACCTCTTTTGCTGAGGATGGAAAGACCTTTTTCACTTATATGCCCCAATCACATATGCCACAATTTGGTGATGTCAGAATCTGATTTATCTGATATTGAAACTCGCAGCAATTATAACAGTAGATCCCAAAAGAGTATACAACGTACCAGATCTGCGTGCTTTCATGATCACAAGAGCACCATAAGAAATTTTCAGAACTCCACCTTCACCTGTATACTTGCACCCAAGAGATTCTAGAGTGCCCAAAGAGATGAGATTTTTCTTCAAGTTAGGAACATGTCTAACATCGGTGAGAGTTCTCACCACACTATCGTACATTTTGATTCGGACTGTACCTTTTTCAATAACTTTGCAGGCAACATTGTTGCCCATCAAGATAACTTCACCTCCAATAGATTCATATGTGGTAAATAAATCCCGACTGTGACACATATGATAAGAACAACCCAAATCTAAAATTCACTCATTGTTAGATTTGAAACTATTATTAGTTGCTAAAAAAATAGTTCCCTCAGTCTCATCAGTAGCTACACTTGCTTCGGCAGTGTCAATATTTTTGTGCTCATTTTTCTTTTCTGTATGCGTTTCTTTGTTTTTCAATTTAAAGTATTCAGAAATAATGTGACCTTTCTTATGACAATATTTGCACATGACATTTCTGTATCTGGATTTTGACCTTGATTTAGGTTTCTCACTACTTGAATCTTTCTTATTGGATCTACCTCTTATGAATAAGCCTTCCCCTTGGTTCCCACTAGTTTTCCCAGTAATATCTCTATTTATTTTTTCTTTTGATTTCAAAATAGATTTGATATCTTTATAAGAGATATTATCCTTTCCATAAAGCATAATATCTCTTATATGTTTAAACGATTGGGGTAAGGAAACAAGCAATAACACAACTTGATCCTCATCTTTGATTTCAGCATCTATGTTACTTAAATCCATAAGAAAAGAATCAAAAGTATCAAGATGAGTAAGTATAGAGGTACCTTCAGCCATACGAAAAGTGTAGAGTTTTTGCTTTAGGTAAAGCCTGTTTTCTACTTCTTCTTTTTTTCATTTTTTTTTTTTCATATATAGGGTTTTAAGCTTTTCCCATATGCCTTTGGCTGAGCTTTCTGCTGCAACTTCATGCAAAACCTCATTTGAAAGATTTAAAATAATACATGTTTTTGCCTTTTTGTCTATGACGGCAAACTCCTCGTCCGTCATTTTATCCGGCATCTTCTCCTTTCCTTGCAGTGCCAAATCTAAGCCATCCTGAATTAGGATAGCTTCCATCTTTAATTGTCACATTCCGAAGTTTGCACTTCGGTCAAATTTCTCAATATAAGACTTTGTTAGAGTCATTTTGGCTATTTAAACTAACCCGGTTAGATCTGGCTCTGATACTAATTTATTAGGATCGGGAACCCGGGTAGTACGGAATTTAGCCAAACAACGGTATAATGACAATAACAAAAGACAATGGAAGTTGATAATAACGACAATTAAAGAATATAAAGAAGACACAAATTTAACATAGTTCGGTCAAGGTGACCTACGTCCACAAGCGGAGAGGAGCAATTTCACTATACCAACATGAGTATAAAAGAGAGTACAAAATTAGAGTAAATACTCTAATTAATCCCAAATACCTCAAGAGATTAACCTCACAAGATCACTCCAAACAAAGGGTTCACACAAGTGTTTCCCAATACTCACTCTCTTACAAAATACTCTATAATGAAATAAAGGAGGAGAAAGAAAGCCAAGAGTGAAAAGCTCTTGAATTGGTGTGTTTTCAAATGAGGAGAAACTCCTCTATTTATAGCAAAAAATCTTTGGTCTAATAATGGATATTATGTCATGGCAAATGTCACGATCCACAAATTTGTTATAATGGATATTATATCATGGCAAATGTCATGAACCACAAATTTATTACAATGGATATTATGTCATGGCAAATGTCATGAAAATTTGGTCATATTACAAAAATATGTTTTTTTTTATGGACGAACGAGTCCTTAAATACAATCCAAGAGCAAAATGAGAAAATAAGTTACTCAAAAAAATAACGTTTGAAAACAAGAGAGTTCACTCAAGAGGTTAAAGTGTGGAGGTAGATGTATCATATGGTGCAAGAGCAAGAAGAGTAAGAGCAGTCTCTAAACATTTCAGTTCAAAACATACCGTGGAATCATCTTAACAAAATTATCATATAGATTACCCTATTAGTTATTTAGTTATTATGCATTATCTATATATATACGAGAGCACAATAATAATCAACGATTCGACTCGATTAATATTACAGACTTCTTATAGAGGTTAGTTTGTTTTACGCCCAAAGCAAACAATATGAAACTCCAATATAATTGCGCGAGGAAATAGGGTGGCAATTAGGAGCCAGCTTTTAAGATAGACTAGAAAAATTGCAAGTCTTGGATCTGCCAGAATGAAATAATTGTGTGTTGTCTGTATATATGTACAATCCCTTTAATATATTGTTAACTCCCATGTGAGTTGCTTTATTGATATGCATAGAAAACTATGATAGTTATAGCAAAGAGGAAAAAGACCAAATGTTTCTTGGCACGAATTGTAGGTATGTTATTATAAATGGGTGAAAGATCATTTATGACCACGAAAGTTGAGAAATTCCTTGAACATAGGAACTAATTTGTCATAACTTGATATGTACACATATACATGTGTTGATAATGACTTATCTATAGCTTAACCAAAAGAAATAGACTAATGACTGTTAACGATTGTACTCGTTATATCATATGTGAGTTATGGACACTAATTTTATGTGGATGCCAAAATATTGGTTCCAATTCCTCATGTTCCCTATTTATTATCAATCTGATTGTCAACTAATTTATGTCCAAAAGACCACTTAGGCCAATCCTTTGCCAGAAAATTATATTGTGTTTGTAAGGTTAATTTTTCTTAATAATACAGATAACAATATGGTAAATTTCTTTAGCTTCATCTTTTAGTGTTAATTTTTCTTTCTCTCTTGATAAAAATTCTAACTCCGTCATTGCGACCATCCAGCCACTAAACACCAAGTCCAACCCCATATAACATATTGATATTGTAACACCAAATATGAGCCTCAATATTTATAATGATACAACCCACGTCCACTTTCTCCTTTTCCACTCTCCATTATTGCATACGTCCATACACGTCTTTATCATGCATCATTCCTTTTTATATTCTTCTCTAAAATCTTGTCTCCTTTTTATATATGTACCCCTCACTTTGAATTAAAAGAAATGCACACCATGTCTGAAATCTCATTATCTTCCTCTTCTCCATGTTCATGGCAAGATGAAACTGCAATAATTTCCTCTCCACTGAAAACTCAGTTGGTTTCTAAGTCAGTATCAGAAAGGCTGCTCTCAAAGTTTTCTGATTTATCAGAGTTTGATTTTGATTATTCAAAGAGCGGTTTGTGGTCTCCTCCAATTCAAAGAAGTCATGTGTTATTGAGCTCACCAGCTGCCCAAATTCTATCACACAGAGAAATGGCTGCTAAGTTAAATAAAGTCTTGAAAAGACATCAAAGAAGAAGGCGTTGCTTCAATGTATGAATCTTCATTCTTTCTCCCTTCTCTGCTTTAATGGTATGTTGTTGATAATTTTCTATTAATTTTTGGTTGATTTTCTATTTGTAGGCGTGCTTATGTTCTCCAAAGAGATTTTGATCTCAATGTCAAAAGAAGTCCTGCAAGGTCTTTGATTTATTGAGAGTTTAAGAAAATGCAATGAAGATCTCTAATTTCTAACTATTATCCAATTCAAAATGTACATGTGTTTGTGTAATTATTATATAGAGGAATGGTTAACTTTCCAGTTTTCGTTGCTTAAAGACTATTTTTTTTATTTTTTTTATTTTGTTGGGAACGGGAATTATGATTCTCCATGCATAAAGCTTTAAAAAGAACAAAAGGAAAGCCAGAAAGAATTATTAAAGTGGGGATATTTAGACTATTTTTAGCATATAGAACTGTTCCATTACTTGTGAGTTGTGAATAAGTTTTCTCCCCAAATTTTTTACCCCAGCAATTTGGTCTATACTCTATACACCATCATTATCATTAAAAATTTAAAAAAAATCATAAAAGGTCTCCCCACACTTTTAAGAATAATAAACAAACCCCTAAAATTTTCTCGGATTTGCAATAACCCACTTGTACGTTCTTTGCAAGAATTCTGTTACCCCCAAGATAGAAGTATGTAACTGTAAATCCAAGATAAGTATAAAGGGCTCTTATGCATTTTCCCAATAGAAAAAAAAAAGAAAGGCTTTTGTCACTTTTACTCGTCAGAAATTATTTACATTCGGTAATAAAAAATATGTATAAAATTTATAGTATAATTTTTATATATCATATACATAATATATATATATATAAAAATATACGTTTTCGACTATTTTTTTAAGAACGGCCATACAATAAAATAAAAATAAAAAGCCTTTGTCTTAGAACCAACATGAAGGGACATATAAAATTCTAGCTTTTGTTCAATAGAACTCCGGCAAAATAAGTATACTATGTAACTGCAAATTCAAGACAAGTTTAGAGGGATATTTATGCCCTTTCCGAAGAAAAAAAGCAAAGGCTTTGACGCTTTGTCTGGAGACAACATGAAGGTGCATTTAAAATTATAGCTTTTGCTCAATTCCACATGCAATTCCAAGAACTTTGGCTCTTATTCCACATGAAATTCCAAGAAGTAACAAAAGCAATTAATTACTACAGACATGTATGTTCTGGAGTTCCAAAGCTCTTCTCCGCCAACGGACAAATAAGTGCTGGTGTACACTGCATATAACTCCTAGATCAGGATTCATGGCTTCTTTGCAAAATTTTCCACAGTTTTGCAGATAAAACTCTGTTGTATTTTGTCGTTTATATTTATTGAAAGACTTACATTTTAAAAAGTGAACATCTCTATTTAGCCAATGAAGAAATTAAATAACTAGTGTTAGTATGCAATCATTCTCTCGCCAAAAGTACAAATGTTTTCCATTATTGTTTCCTACTTGTATCATATCTTAATTTTCAACTCAAGCTTGTTTTTTTCCTACTACTATCCTGTATTAAATTGACAACTCATACTCGTGGGGCAACATATGCATGTGCAACTGAATCAACTTTTGAATTTTTTACCCCCAGATTCTGTGGTGATCGAGCTTCAAGCAGATGAGAAAAAATTTAACTAGTACTATTACTTCTGTGAAGATTCGAAACTTGTTTTCCAAGCTTAATACTCCAACTGTTCAACCCAAAATTTAAAACTTCAATATATGTATACGGTATAAACTGATTTCGGCTTTCATACGTCTGATCGAGATCGAAACATAATGGATCGAAAAAAATCTTCATAATATCAAAGATGGGATCCGAAGAAGGTACGAACGAGCTTCGATTTTTGGGGACAGATCAAACACCGAGTTCGAAGTCATTATCGAGCTCGGGTCCGAATCGAACTATGATGAGATGTTATGAGATCGAGCTTAAGGGGCAAAGGCCAACCGATACTGAGCCCGAGTCATTACCAGACCCCGAGTCAGCATCGAGCTCAAGTCCGCATCGAGCTCTATATACAACACCGACCAACACTGAGTCCGATCAAGCTCGAGCTCACAGACAAGAGCCGTTACAACCGCACTAAGGGAGAGAATCTCGGCGGGAATTAGGAAAAAACTGATTTATCATGGGCTCCCCAGTATGTATTTTTAATTATATCTAAACTAGGATCCTCCACTATAAAGAGGATGACTACATGTCTGTAAAGGACAGGTTTTGCTCACATTGTAACTAAAACACCATACACTCCTATATTGAAGAGTTATTCCTTTTAAGCTTCATAAATTGATTCATCTTGCTTAGTCCTCAAAATCATCTTCTTTCCAGTCTTGTTTATTTTACATTCTTTGCAATCCGTATTTGATATTTCTATTTGTCCTTATGATTTGTATTAAATTATACCACATATCCTTAGAACTATGTACAAATTCAACTCTATCCGTTTTTCGGGTAAACAGTTTGGCGCCCACCGTGGGGCTAAGGATAACAGTGGTTGTTTGATACGAATCTACAAAAACACACCATTTTGCGCTTGTTTCCGGAAGTGTCTTTGATTTCAGATTAGTAGCGACTAACTATCGATTAAGTGGCCTTACCTATCGACAATGAAGCTGGTTTTCAAAATGAGAACAACAACTTGATACCCAGTATCGAAAGACCGCGTGTCCACGCCGTCAGAGCTCAAATCGAAGTGCCAATAGACATTAATTCGCATGTGGCCATCGAGGCGAACCTACATTCTGAACCTGAAAATAGTATTCATGGGGGCACTCGATCTGCAGCTCGAGACACCCATAACGTCGAGGAAAACAGTGTCATCTTAGTTATGATTTTCGAAATGTTGCAAACTCAACAGGCAACAATAGCTCAATTGCAGAGTCAAACCCATATACCAAGCAGGCCAGAACCCAGCTAACCTCGAGAAAACGCCCATGCAGCGGAACCATCTATAATAAGATCAAATGAGCAAGAGTCGGGGACTAATACCGAAATTGCTAAGATGTTCGAAGAACTAACCAAACGAATAGAATCGGGAGAAAGAAGGATCGAAGCAAACGACAAAAAGGTAAAAACATATAACTCCAGGATTGATCAGATCCCGGGGGAACCACCGATATTGAAGGGCTTAGATTCTAAAAAATTCATACATAAGCCTTTCCCCCAAGCGCGGCTCCTAAACCGATCCCAAAGAAATTCCGCATGCCTGAGATTCCTAAATATAACGGAACTACCGACCCAAACAAACATGTCACCTCATACACATGTTCCATCAAAAGGAACGACCTTGAGGATGATGAGATCGAATCCGTATTACTGAAGAATTCGGTGAAACCCTGTCCAAGGGAGCAATGATATGGTATCATAATTTACCATCTAATTCTATCGATTCCTTTGCTATGCTTGCAGATTCCTTCGTAAAAGCTCACGTCGGGGCCATAAAAATCGAGACAAGGAAGTCGGACATATTTAAGGTAAGACAAAAGGATAACGAGATGCTAAGGGAGTTCATATCTCATTTTCAAATGGAACGAATGGATCTGCCACCGGTCATAGACGATTGGGTTGTTCAGGCTTTCACTGAATGTCTGAACGAACGAAGTTCGACGGCTTCACGACGGTTGAAGCATAACCTGATCGAGTACCTAGCTATTACTTGGGACGACATGCATAATCGGTACCAATCAAAAATTAGAGTCGAAGACGATCAGTTGGGGTCGGAACCCGCTACTCGAAGGGATATCAATCGAGAACAAGGTCCGATCAGGGACCGATACCGACTATATAATGGGAACCACAGAATCAATGAATCGAGACGTAACCCCGGACAAAGCAACAAAAGAAGTGATCGAGGTCAAGGATCTTGGGGGATGATGAACAGGAATGGGTTCGACAGGCCTACCCGATCTAAAGTAGCACTACGATTATCGGAGTATAACTTCAACATCGATGCATCCGCCCTCGTGTCGGCTATCGGATGCATCAAAGACAGTAAATGACCTCGACCCATGCAAACCGATCATGCCCAGAGGAATCCCAATCAAATGTACGAATACCATAGCACCCATGGCCACAGAACGGAAGATTGCAGGCAACTAAGAGAGGAGGTAGCCCGGTTATTCAATAAAGGGCACCTTCGAGAATGTTTAAGCGACATGGTCAAGAACCATTTCAAAAATAGGGATTTCGGCAAAAACACGAACAAGAAGAACCATAACACGTAATCCACATGATCATCGGCGGCGTCGATACCCCTCAAGGGCCATTGCTTAAACGCACTAAGACATCGATTGTAAGAGAAAAGCGACCTCGAACTCAGGAATACGCACCCATAGAAACTTTGTCCTTTAACGATGAAGATGCAGAAGGAGTCATGCAATCTCATAATGATGCACTAGTAATACCTATACTTATGAATAAAACTAAAGTTAAGCGTGTGTTAATTGATCCAGATAGCTCGGCCCACATTATTAGATCGAAGGTGGTAGAACAACTCGGTCAATAGAACCAGGTCATACCCGCAACCATGGTTCTAAACGGGTTCAATATGGCATGTGAGACCACCAAAAGCGAGATAATTCTGTCGATAAACGTGGTCGGGACCATCCAGGAAATGAAGTTCCTCGTAATCGAAGGCGACATGAGGTACAACACCCTTTTTGGAAGGCCATGGATCCACAACATGAGAGTTATACCTTCGACCCTACACTAGGTTCTTAAATTCCCAACACCGAAGGGAGTCAAAATAGTGTACGGAGAATAACCGACCACGAGGGAAATGTTTGTAGTCGAAGAAGCAATTCCAATATCCTCACCTTCGTCAACAAAGGGATCAGACTCAAAAGGGGAACGAGATGCCAAATAGCAATCACAGACGTCGGCTTCAACCCAAGCAGAAAATCAGAAGGTCGAGGTAGATGATGATCAAAGGATCCCTAGATCTTTCGTGGTTCCCGATGATTTCGACGCTACCCAATCAACGATTGAAGAATTGGAGCAAGTCGTACTAATCGAGCATTTTCCCGAATGAAAGGTATACTTGGGAACGAGATTAACCCTCGAACTCAGGAAAAGGCTTATTCAATTTCTTATCGATAACTTAGACTATTTTGCTTGGTCCCATTTAGATATAACAGGGATCCCACCGGATATAACGACGCATCGGCTAAGCATGGACCCTAGGTTTATACCGGTAAAGCAAAAGAGAAGACCCCAGTCCGAGGTAAAGCACACATTCATAAAGGACGAGGTAACTAAACTTCTCAAAATAGGGTCTATTCGGGACGTAAAATATCCCTAATGGTTAGCCAATGTAGTTGTAGTCCCTAAAAAATAGAACAAACTTAGAATGTGTGTAGATTATAAGGGTTTAAATAAGGCATGCCCCAAATATCCTTTTCCGCTGCCTAACATCGATTGCATGATCGATGCCACGCCAGGCCACGAGGTCCTTACTTTTCTCGATGCCTATTCCGGGTATAATCAAATCCAAATGAACCCGAAAAACCAGGAAAAGACTTCATTTATAACCAAGTATGAAACATATTGTTATAATGTGATGCCCTTCGGGCTAAAAAATACGGGCGCTACTTACCAACGCTTAGTAAATAAAATATTCGAAGAACAAATAGGTAAATCAATGGAAGTTTAAATCAATGAGGACCATTTGTCTCATTTGCAGGAAACATTCGAGATTTTGAGGAACTACAACATGAAGCTCAACCCCGAAAAATGTGCTTTCGGGGTTGGGTCGGGCAAGTTCCTCGGATTCATGGTATCAAATCGGGGAATCGAGATCAACCCCGATAAAATCAAAGCCATTGAAGACATCGCCATCGTGGATAATGTAAAAGCAGCCTTTGTTACCCCTAGGTAGAGTGAGTCTACTTAGCGAACTGGCAGGACGCGGAGATCTATTGATCAATATGAATCTTGAGAGTGGATGGTTGATCGCCGCCTCGCTTCATGGGACGGACGTTCACAGTCCTCCTCCATCTAATCTAACCCTACCTCGTTCGCCCAGGCCTGCCGGCACAATAAGAGAATGATTTTTTGGGAATCTGCTCCCATGTTGTGGCTACCTAAGGAAACTCCGATTCGATCCGCCCCCTCGGTTGGGAGGCATCTACCTCATCCCGATCACAAGGAGAGGTGCCCGACATCGTCACGAGTAAGCCCCCTTTCTTTTTCTTTTTTTTATGTTTTTCA
The DNA here is from genome assembly GCF_000390325.3 of Nicotiana tomentosiformis. Taxonomy (NCBI): domain Eukaryota; kingdom Viridiplantae; phylum Streptophyta; class Magnoliopsida; order Solanales; family Solanaceae; genus Nicotiana; species Nicotiana tomentosiformis. Next base: position 65,509,637 of record NC_090813.1, on the reverse strand, counting down.
ATCGCCTTTGTTTATTGTGAATCCGTTATTACAACCTTCTTTTTTGATGTCAAAGACCAGAAGCTACGCGCAAATTCTCTTCTTCCACTGAGTGCTCGGGGGTTAGAAAGCGGGTTGTCGGCAAGCGTGACGAGAGGGCGAGGTTCAAAGGAGGAAAGGCTTAGGTAGATTGCCGGGTATGAATTCGATTCTAAGTCGGAGAATGCTCCGCCCGTGTAGGAGTTCGGGAAGGCCAAAAGTAAACAAAGAGCGGTAGAAGAGAATAAAGTGTTGCGCCCATTCTTTTCTTTCATAGCTGGAGCAAATGGAAGGAAATGTCGTGCAAGCCGAAGACTTTGACAGGTGTCGGTAATCAGATATTTGGATGTGAGCTATACTCCGCGAGGAGCCAAACGGGCGTATGGCCGACAGATTCAGTGGGGCACCCCCCTTATAGCAGGTATGCAACCAACCCTTCTTCTGAAGACTATCTATAAGTAGTATTCAAAAGAAGAAATTGAGGTTTGATACCATTTGTGTTCAAAACATAAGGATCCAGAATATTAAAATATACTGATCACTGACCAGGATCATATAAAGCCCGGTATTCCCAGAAAGGATAGTCGTGCAGAGGCTAACGAGACGGATTGATGCCTTAGGCTGATTCATTTCAAGGTCGTCAGATCGAAGTCATAATTTTTTCTCTCTACTAAAAAAGAAGAATGATTTCGCTTGGACTCCGGAATGCCAACAGGCATTAGAGGAATTGAAGCTATATCTATCGAGCCTACCACTGCTTCATACTCCAAAAACAGGCGAAAAAATTTGCTTGTACTTGGCAGTATCAGAAATTGCGGTAAGTGGTGTCCTAGTTCGAGAAGAGCAAGGTACGCAATTTCTCGTTTATTATGTAAGTTGAACCTTAGGAGAAGTCGAAACTAGATATCCACACTTAGAGAAATTGACACTTGCGCTGATAAACGCCTCTAGAAAGTTAAGACCATACTTTCAATGTCACCCCATATGCGTATTAACCACGTACCTGCTTTGTAATATTTTGCATAATCCGGAACTATCGGGCCGATAGGCCAAATGGGCCATCGAACTCAGTGGGTATGATATCGAATATCAACCCCGTACGACCATCAAGTCTTAAATTTTAGCGGTCTTCGTGGCCAATTTCACGCCTACCCTCGTACCCGAAGTCGAAAAGGAACTCTTGTCGAAATCGGGTACATCATCGGGGGGTATGGATCCTTTTCACGGATGGGGTTTCGAACGTGAAGGGGTACATGCTAGGCATCATTTTAAAGCCGCCTACGGGTAGCACTATTAGGCAATCTATCAAAACTATTGGAATGGCTAACAACGAGGCCGAGTATGAGGCCATGATTGTAGGTCTCGAGTTAGCTAAAAGCTTGGGAGCGGAAGTCATTAAAGCCAAATCTGACTCTTTACTGGTGGTAAATCAAGTAAACAAAACATTCAAAGTTCGAGAGGATAGAATGCAAAGGTATTTGGACAAACTGCAAGTCACTTTGCACCATTTCAAAGAGTGGACTTTACAGGATGCACCTCGAGAACAAAACAGTGAGGCCGATGCACTTGTAAATTGAGGATCAACAGTCGACGAAGACGAAATCAACTCGGCTACTGTCGTTCAACTCTCGAGATCCGTAATCGAAGAAGGTCATGCCGAGATAAATTCTACAAGCTTAACCTGGGATTAGATGAATAAGTATATTGATACTTGAAGAATGGAAAGCTCCCATCAGACCCTAAAAATTTGAGGTCTCCGCGAACCAAAGCTGCTCGATTCACATTGGCTGCAGATGGAACGTTATACCGAAGAACATTCGATGGGCCATTGGCAGTATGTTTAGGTCCAGGAGACACCGACTACATCCTACGTGAGATTCACGAGGGTACTTGTGGAAATCACTCCAGTGCTGATTCATTAGTCCGAAAAATAATTAGGCAGGGTATTATTGGATCGATATGGACAAAGATGCAAAGGAGTTTGTTCGAAAATGTGACAAATATCAAAGGGTTACACCAATGATCCATCAGCCCGGAGAGCAACTTCACTCAGTCCTATCCCCATGGCCATTCATGAAATGGGGAATGGCTATCGCCGGCCCTCTGTCGTCATCCCCAGGTAAAGCTAAATTCATTTTATTTATGAATGACTATTTCTCTTAATGGGTTGAAGCACATGCGTTCGTAAAAGTAAGAGAGAAAGAGGTTATAAACTTTATATGGGATCATATCATATGTCGATTCGGAATACCCGTCAAAATAGTGTGTGACAATGGAAAACAGTTCATTGGAAGCAAAGTGACGAAATTCCTCGAAGACCACAAAATAAAAAGGATATTATCAACACCGTATCACCCTAGTGGGAACGGACAGGCCGAATCAACGAACAAAACTATCATTCAAAACCTAAAGAAAAAGTTGAACGACGCAAAGGGAAAATGGAGAGAAACCCTACCCGAAGTTCTTTGGGCATATCGAACAGCATCAAAATCTAGTACGGGGGCAACCCCGTTCTCCTTAGTATATGGCTCCGAAGCTTTGATTCCGATCGAAGTCGGGAACCCAGCGCCAGGTTTCGATATACTACAGAAGAGTCAAATAACGAAGCTATGAATACTAGCCTCGAATTATTGGATGAAAAATGAGAAGCTGCTCTCGTCCGATTGGCCGCCCCAAAATAGCGAATCGAAAGATACTATAATCGAAGAACCAAGCTTCGTCATTTTAAACTCGGGGACTTAGTGCTAAGGAAAGTCACCCTCAGCACCCGAAATCCAAATGAAGGAAAATTGGGTCCAAACTGGGAAGGACTGTATCAGGTTCTCGAAAATGTCGGAAAAGGATCCTATAAGCTCAGTATTATAAACGACAAACCACTATCAAATAATTGGAATGTGTCACACCTAAAACGATACTACTACTAAGGTACGACCCTCCCATATTCGTTTATATTTCGAAACTAACCCTTGCATGAATCCGATCAGGAGCAAGGATGGATCCTACAATACGATGCCCTAGGTCTGAAAGCACGCATTGTACTCTTTTTTCCTTAGACCGATTTTTATCCCAAATGGGTTTTTCAGCAAGGTTTTTAATGAGGCAACCATTGATCGTGCTAACTTAGAAACAATTCGACAGTATCCGAGGCCTCTTTACAATCGACCTCGAATACTGTGGGGGAATTATATATCAAGTTCGATGCAAGAAAGTTACTTCATAACAACAGGGTTCCGATAGAAAAAATTGTAACAGCTAAATGGTCAAAGCGAACCATGCTCATATAGTTAGCCCGAGCCCTAACACAAAACACGAACACATGTATAATGACTTACAAAGAAAATTTTCTTCTTCACCGATATCTTATATCCAAGAAAAATTTCTCTATTTTGATATTTATTATGCAAATAGGCTTAAGGACTGACCATTATCCCTTAAATCGGGGACTGCCAACCGAAAATCAACGAGTTCGAGCAAGCACTCACTCAATCACTAAGCCTACGGGCGACTCTTACTTTGAGTTCGAAAAATCACTCACTCAATCATTAAGCCTATGGGCCACATTACTTCGAGTTCGAAATCACTCACTCGGATACTAAGCCTACGGGCTACTCTTATTTTGAGTTTGAGAAATCACTCACTCAATTATTAAGCCTACGGGCCACATAACTTCGAGTTCAAAATCACTCACTCGAATACTAAGTCTACGGGCTACTCTTATTTTGAGTTTGAGAAATCACTCACTCAATCATTAAGCCTACGGGCCACATAACTTCGAGTTCGAAATCACTTACTCGAATACTAAGCCTACGGGCTACTTTTATTTTGAGTTTGAGAAATCACTCACTCAATCATTAAGCCTACGGGCCATATAACTTCGAGTTCGAAATCACTCACTCGAATACTAGGCCTACGGGCTACTTTTATTTTGAGTTTGATAAATCACTCACTTAATTATTAAGCCTACGGGCCACATAACTTCGAGTTCGAAATCACTCACTTGAATACTAAGCCTATGGGCTACTCTTATTTTGAGTTTGAGTAATCACTCACTCAATCATTAAGCCTACGGGCTACATTACTTCAAGTTCGAGCAAAGCACTCACTCGACTACTAAGCCTACGGTCTACTCTTACTGAGGCTATATGGGTCCAACCTAAAAGAACCTAAGGGCCAATACATTTAGCGTTCGAGACGTTGTTCTCACTCAACTCGAACCTAAGGGTTCAACTAGGCCAAGTTCGAAATAAGGTTGACTTGAACTTAGCTCAAGGATCCGCCATAAAACCCCAAAGGGTATGTTACTGCGAGTTGAAAATTGCCTATTATTTGATAAAAAACCTAAGGGTTTATTCTATCATAAACGTACTCGAACTTAATTATGAAAACGGCGCGGTCATGGAATCGATCAAGCCATCCGAAATCTCGAACATGGTATTAAACTCAGGGACTCACCCGGGCGTACCTAAAAAACCTAAGGGTTTTGTCCTAAATCCGAACTAGCGTTCACTCGATTACAGAAGCTGCAACTACAGAGTTTTTACAAAGCAAAAGCACAAAGCACATTTGAACAGAGAAGACATTAAAAAGAAGTTTCCTATTATATATCGATAGAAGAAATTATATACAAAAGACCGATAAGGGTCGTACCAAAAGGGAAACTAAGTCCTAACTACGGCCGGTTTCGACCTCTTCTTCCGGAACAACTTCTCCTTCAGGACCCTCATCGGATCCGCCTCGACTGCCTTCTTCATCATCGTCCTCGTCATCGAAGGAGACAAGCTGCTTGGCTTCGGCCTCAAACACCTTGGTTCGGGCTATCTCCTCAGAGATGTCAAAATCTCGAGTATCAATTTCCTCGAGGGTTTCTCTCCGGGATTGACACTTTGCCAAGTCGGCAACCCATTGCTCTCGGTAAGAAGCCTCCCTTAGCTACATCTAAGCAGCCTCATCATCAGACTGGTACATGGCAATAGACTTATCCGTCACGATTAGGGCTGGCAAGTGAGCCGGTCCCGGGCCTAAACGGGCCAAGTGGGCCGGTCCAAACGGTCCCGGGCCTAAACGGGCTTTTTGTAGGAACCGAGCCCGGGACCGTTTAGTCCCGGGCTAAACGGGCTAAGTGGGCCTAACATATTTTTTTAAAAATAAAATAAATAGATATTAGAGACAAAAGGATGTTAAAAAAATATCTAAGGCAATGCTTTATAAATTTTATTATAGAATTGTGACCTAAATTTTATTTAACATCCTAAATTTTAATATTCAATATTTAATATCGAATATATATAGTATATAAGATGTATATATAATATAGTATAGTATATATATATATATATATATATATATATATATATATATATATATATATATATATATATATAAGTAATAAGCTATATTCGATAAGCTATATATACATCTTATATATAGTATATAAGATGTATATATATAAAATGTAATATATATATATATATACTTTTTAGTAGTAACATGAAATGACCAAAGTATGGTACTTCTTAGTTGGTATAAATATGGAATGATAGAAGATCAAGTTTTAGCTCAAACATGATCAACTAAAACTGAGTTGAGCTAAAACTTGATCTTCTATCATTCCATATTTATACTAGCTAAAAAGTACCATACTTTGGTCATTTCATGTTACTATTAAAAAGTATATATATACTAAGTGTATAGTATATAAGTTATATAAGATGTACGTATATATATATATATATATATATATATATATATATATATATATATATATATATAGAGAGAGAGAGAGAGAGAGAGAGAGAGAGAGAGAGAGAGAGCTTATATATTATACACTTAGTAACAATAAAGTAAGCAATAGAAGCAATTATAGAAGAAAATTAGAGAGAGATTATGATAGATTGATGATTTTGTAAGAAAAAATGAAAGAATGATGGGGTATTTATAGTTGAAAATAGGGAAAAAGTGTAATTATAAAAAGTTTGGGATTAAAACAAAGTTGGGGGGTTAAATGGCTATTTTATAAATAGCCAACGGCTATTTTTGACAGCCCAACGGTTATATATATATATATATATATATATATATATATATATATATATATATATATATATATATTTATTTATTTATTTATTTTTTAAAAAAAAAATTAAAAAAAAATAGCCGTTGGGACCGGGCCGATCCCGGGCTCTGGCGGGCTAAACGGTCCCGGGCCTGACTGGCCCAAATCATAGGACCGGCCCACGACACCAGCCCAGACCCACTAAAATCGGGCCAAACGGTCCTGGCCCGTTTAGCTCGTTTGGCCCGCGGTCCTGGGCCGGTCCCGGGCCTGGACCGGCCCACTTGCCACACTTAGCCACGATTTTTGTCTTCTCAACCTCCACCTTGGCCTCAGCAAGCCCAGTTTCGAGTTCTTCGATCCTCTTGGCTTGGGCTGAACTTTTCTCTTTGGCACCCCGAAGTCGAACTTCGGCTGATGACAATCTGGCCAGGGCAGTTTCTTTCTCTACAGTCAGGCGGTCCATGTTACCCTTCCACCAATCACTATCGGCCTTGATCTGATCGACTTCTCCCCGAATTAACTCGATCATTTCAACCTTTTGCTGCAGTTGAGACAACGAAGTGTTAGCTTCCACAGTTGGATCAAGTCTTAACTCTATTAAAAGGGTGCTCACCTGCTTATCTAGCTCAACCTCTTCCTCACGAGCCTTGGCCAAATCCGCTTGAAGATCCTTTATAGCCTCATATTTTTGGCCACAAAGAAGCTTCAGAGCATTCTTCTCCTCCGAGACCTTTTGGAGCTCGGTTTCACGCTGGCTGAGGTCGGCTCGAAGCTTGACAAAGGCCTACACAAAAGGTAAAAAATTAGCTTGGCAAAGGTACACACAGGTTTGGCGAAAGCCTACACATTAGATTCTTACCCGAGATAAGAGACGATGGGCTTCTTCTTAAAGGATTGAAGCGTCACTAAGATTAGAAGCATCATCGACTCTAGTAAAGCAGTCCCGAAAGGGATCCCCTACACCGGAGCCTCCGCCTATATCGGAGGCCTTAAACTCTCGAGCTTCCCTTAGCGCCTCCTCAGAAAAAGACGGAAGAGGGCGATTGTTTTTCTCCTCACCCTTCGAGGTTTGGGCTTGGGGCCCTAGGACTGCAATACCGCTTTCCTCTTCTTGTCTTCCCCCGGTTTCGGAACAGGGGACTTGTTTCCTTCCTCTCTACTTGAGGGCCTCAAAATGGCATCCTTGGTCGGGCCTGCATGAAAGAAAATTAGTAACAAATGAGGTATAAGAAATGATTCAGAACATAAAAAGAGAGATCCTTACCATGATTCTTGGCCTCCCACCTGCCCTTTGCCAAATCACGCCATGCGCGTTCGACGTAGGTGGAAGTCGAGGCTAACTTCTGAACCCAATCTTCGAGGTCTGGTACCGCATGAGGCATCCAAGGAACAACTGCACATCGAAAGGGGATATTAGGCAAAGTCGGAGAAGGTTCGAAGAACAAAATTGAAAAGAATCACTTACGATTGGGGTTCCACTCCTCACGGAACGACATCTTCTCTTCCGGGATAATATCACGGGTCCTCACCCGTACGAAACGGCCCATCCAACCCCGATCCTTGTCCTCATCGATGCTTGAGGTCAAGGCCTTCATTGCCCGACATTGGAGCCTGATTAGTCCTCGATATATTCGAGGCCGATACAACCGCATGAGGTGACTTAGAGTAAACTCTAGTCCCTCAGCCTTGCTAGAGTAGGAGCGTAATATAATCACTATGCGCCATAGAGAGGGGTGAATTTGGCCAAGGGTGACCTGATACTTTTTGCAATAGTCGATAATCATCGGGTCAAGGGGACCCAATGTGAAGGGGTAAGTGTAAACACTTAGAAACTCCTCCACATAAGCGGTGATACCCTCTTCGGGAGCAGGAATATGCACCTCGACCTTGGGCCCCCAGTTGCAGTCCCTCTTCACAGCCTCGAGATGGCCCTCCGTTATCGAGTACATGTACATCGACACATCCTCACATCGGCCCGGGATCGAGGAAGGATTTTCGATCTTGAAATCGAATTTCAAAATATACGGGCCGGGAACATACTCGTGGGGAAGCGGCTCCACCGGCGCCTTGTCACCGGACGACCGACCAAAGGAGCTAGAAGCTTTCTCCTTCTGCGGTACAGTCTTTGAAGTTTTTCACCATTTGAATAAGTGAAGAAGAGCAAATAAAGGTGAAAAGACTAGTGGTTTTAGTACTAACGAAGATGGCTCTACAGGTGGCGAGATGGAGGAGACGAAAAGAATAAGAAAGATTTAGAGGTTTGATTATAGCAAAAGTAGAGTTTGATTCAAAAAAGGAACGAGTATTTATAGGTTCACGGCGACGGTTCGGTGGTGCTAGTGGCCGACCACTAACTGACATGCATTTAATGCCTTGAAAAGATAAACTGACATGACAGCTATCACACACGTCATGATCAAGCTCGATGCAAATGTCAGCTTTTATCTGATTGAGCCATTGAGAAATCATATCGTTTCTCGCCACATCCTTTCCGAGAAATGAGGGGACTATCTGTATACGATCGAAACTTATTTCGGCCTTTCGTACGTCTGATCGAGATCGAAACATAATGGATCGAAGAAAGTCTTTATAATATCAAGAAGGGATCCGAAGAAGGTACGGATGAGCTTCGATTTTTGGGGACAGATCAAACACCGAGTTCGAAGTCATTATCGAGCTCGGGTCCAAATCGAACTATGATGAGATGTTATGAGATCGAGCTTAAGGGGCAAAGGCCAACCGATACCGAGCCCGAGTCATTACCAGACCCCGAGTCAGCATCGAGCTCAAGTCCGCATCGAGCTCTAAAAACAACACCGACTAGTACTGAATCCGATCAAGCTCGAGCTCACAGACATGAGCCGTTGCAACAGCACTAAGGGAGAGAATCTCGGCGGGAATTAGGAAAATCCTTATTTATCATGAATTCTCCACTATGTATTTTTAATTATATTTAAAGTAGGATCCTCTACTATAAAAAAGTTGGCTACATTTCTGTAAATGGTAGTTTTTGCTCACATTGTAACTAAAGCACCATACACTCCTATATTGAAGAGTTATTCCTTTTAAGTTTCATAAATTGATTAATCTTGCTTAGTACTCAAAATCATTTTCTTTCTAATCTTGTTTATTTTGCATTCTTTGCAATCAGTATTTGATATTTCTATTTGTCCTTACGATTTGTATTAAATTATACCACATATTTTTAAAACTACGTATAAATTCAACTCTATCTATTTTTCGGATAAACAATATAGATGATTTTACCTCAATTTATTTTGGCAGTTGGGAAAGTTCTGATACCTCTGATTCATACAGAAACTATTTCTACACTAGCTGTACATTTACATTTTGAAAGAAACAAAAATAGAATCTGTTTGTAGTAAAACTAGGTAACTTCAGTATTAAATGTCATTAACAATAGGGCATTTTTTCTTGGTGCCTAATACCTAGGCTGCAGTAGCCAGTAGCTCATGTAGTCACACCACAAATCACAAGAGTTGTCTTTTTCTTACAGCTTTGAGTATTTGAATGAGAATGACTTCATCAGGCTCTGTGCATTCTCTATTTTTGTCTTCTACTTCCAAGACCTGCACTCAGATCTATGGTAAATTTTCATAAACAAAACATACCTTCATTTGGTGAAACGTGTAACTCATGTTTCACTCACTCTTTCTTTTACCCTCAGCATTAAAGTTCTACCCCATAGGGTAAAATCCTCCAGACAGCACTGAACTTCAACATTATAATAAACTCAAATATAATTTTGGTTACCTTTCTTTCTTGCTCGGATATTATTATGCGGCCATATTTAGAGGCGGATTCAGGATTTAAATCCTATGAGTTCATATCTACTATTTTATAATTTTAATAAATTTTTACATACAAATTTTTACTCCGCGTCAAAAATTATGGATTCAGTTGAACCCGTAATCAGTACACTATATCCGCCTCTGGCCATATTACCTGTCACCTGATACATAGCAATGGGAGCATCAGATTTGGATGGAAGGACCAAATTTTAGCCACAGTTTTAGACATGTCAAATGGACGAGAAAATTATCAAAATGGTCCTTAATTAATTTATAGGGGTTGACTATTTTGATCATTGATATATACCACTTAACATAAATGGTTGTTAATGTATGTAAAAAGTTGAAATTTTTAACGGTTTCAAAAAAAAAAAATTATCGTCAAACTCTCACAATCTCACGTACTAAACTGAAACTATGTTGCTCGTACTCTTCAAAAATATTGTTGGTTGTGTTGGATATGCCAAATTTAGTGTATTTTTGAAGGATTCGACATGAATACGGTAGCACCTTTGGAGAGTCCGGGCAACGTGAAGCGTAGTTTCCATTCTTTATTTTGCTCTCTTCTTTGTCTCCCCCCCTCCACCCCTCTCCCAAAAGGCCAACCCAGATCATGACAAAAAAAAAAGCGCCCGGCAATCCCTATGACTTACAAAGCCAACAACCTATACTATTAATTCTATTACTACTAACTAGATCTTGAGAAAAAAAGCAAAAATTCTGGTTTCATTGCAAGACATTAAAGACACAAGCACATCAAAGAACGGTACATCTGTGATTCCACTAACCAATATATCTTGAAGAAACACTTGCTAAATCATATTGAATTGGTGTGCCAAAACTAGCAACTGTAAACCCGTTACCAAGCCACAATAGACAGAGAGAAGATGAGCTGGGAGAGATACTTCTTATCGAGATCAACAACAACAACAACCAGTCTGGGAGGGTAGTGTGTACGCAGACCTTACCCCTACCCTGGAGTAGAGAGTCTGTTTCTGATAGACCCTCGGCTCCCTCCCTCTCTTCATGAACTCACACATTGCTCTTGGGGTGACTCGAACTCACAAGTTCTTGATTGAAAGTGAAGGGTGCTTACCAGTAGAACAACCCACTCTTATCGAGATCAATCTTCGTCAAATAGGAGGAAGCTGGATCATGAATAAAATTTTAAAAATAAGCATTTGTTTTTAACACCTATAGTCCAATCTTCCTCAATATTCTCCCTTTAGCAGCTACTTTGAAACCATGGTTTCAAATATGTCCAAGAAGAGAGTGAAGTCTCTATCATGGATGCGAAACAGAGCCTTTTCTACTAAAATTCTCATCCATGATTACTCTCGTTTCCATAGAGGAGACGCCATTGCAACCATGTCAGATTGGCAAGAAAGAAAGAGCTGGAGAATTGCCTTATACGTAAGAGAGTACGGAGAAATTGAAATGAAAAGCATACATTGGAAAAGGTTAATTCTTCGACAGATCTATATTTTAAAAATATACATACACGGCTGCAAGATCTTTAGAGGAGAGAAGAGTATTATTACACCTTAAAGAAAGAGCAATAGAAGAGAAGAAAGTCACATTAAAGAAAGAGGAGATCCAATATCACAAATCCTCTTGTTCCTCAAGTCAAGTTTAACATATTTTGTGGTAAAATCGTCAGTTTTAGGGTGTAGGACTAAAAGTGTCAACTTTTATCATACATTAAGGAATATTTTGTTAAAGAGACAAAAATAGTCCAAACCATGAATAATTTTTTTGGTAATTAACAATTTTATTAATCACCCATGAAACATTACAAGAAGCCATAGCTTAGCTTTAAACACAGTTGAAGATAATTTTTGAATGCTCAAATGACTGTTGTCCATATATTACTACTACACTAACCAAATTTACTAAGACCATTCCAAATTACAAGTAAAGAAACTATATCTCATCGAACAATCACCGGAACATCCACGGTCACGAATCAATTTCACCTATAGGTCATGATGGCGCCCAACACTACGGCTAGGCAAGCCAACTTAATAAATCAAATATTCATTGACAAAATTTAAAATCAAGAGAAATAATAAAACCCAAATTCTACCAATGTGTGTGCCAAGACCTGGTGTCACAAGTGTATGAGCATCTAGTAGATTATACAAAACCTCAAATACTGTCTGAAATAAAAATAGACAGAATGAAAAATACAAAGAGAGACACTAGTAGCTGCAAAACGGCTCAGAAAGTACAGCTCACTACTATGCCCCTAGATAACGTGGGTGTAAGACGATAGGTCCCCCACTAGTACTTGCCTCAGGTCCTGCACAAAAATATGTGCAGCAAGTGCAGTATGAGTACGAAAATAACGTGTACCCAGTAAGTATCAAGTCTAATCTCGAAGCGGTAGAGACGAGATAGCCGACTTTGACACTCACTATGGGTCAATAATAATAATTGAAATACAACTAGGATATTTAACTCAACATAATTTACATAATTTAAAATAATTTATTTAATCAACGGAAATAATCAAATTCCTTCAAATGCAACAATTCTCAATATATTAATTAAATTTCTTCAATTCAAATAATTTCTAATTTATCAATTAAATAGCATTTACAGGAATAACAATAAATTCTTTAATAAGCAAGAATAATAATTCATTAAATTCCAATGATTTTTCAATTTATCAATTAGCTTCGCAAGCTGAAATAAATTATTAAAGTATCGTATGATTATTATTATTATTAAGCATGATTTCTGCTGAGGACGTACGACCCGATCCAGAGTGTCGTGTACACTGCCGAGGGACGTGCGACGCGATCTATAGATGCATCTATCCTGCCGAGGCGTTCGGCCCGCTCCACGAGAAAGGAAGATATTTTCTTATGTATCTTCGGAATGAGAGTATTTTTATTATAAGATAAATTCGGGAGGAGAACAATTTCTTTTTAGCAATTAATTGATTTAAACAGAAAATCAAGCATATGAGATTTCTATCCTTTAATATCTTTATCTAACAATTCACAATATATTCATATATATCAATTAATATTAATTAATCAAGGAATATAATTTATAAAGTATTTCATGCTTTGAGTCCTAAACTACCCGGACTTTAGCATTTATACTAGCTACGCACGGACTCTCGTCACCTCGTGCGTACGTAGCCCCCGCAATTAGCAACAATATTCAATTTAATCTCTATGGGGTAATTTTTCCCTCACAAGATTAGACAAGAGACTTACCTCGTCTCAAAGTCCACTTTTCGATTATCGCGTCACGTAAAATTCTCGATTCGATACCGAAAAATCCGAAACTATCAAAAAGTTATATAAAATAATTAATATATATTCAATAATTCGAAATTCATCTATTAAATAAATTACCCTATCCAAAATGATAAAATTCCTAAAATTTACCTCGGACCCACGTGCCCAAATTCTGGAAATTTTCGGATGGAAACGTTGCCCATAATCTCAAGAACTCAAATATATAATTTCTATCTAATTCCATAACTATTTTCGTGGTTAAAATCTCATTTTTATAAAAATCTAGGTTTTTCACCTAAACGTTTGATTTCTAAGATTTACTAGTTATAATCTAATTATAATCTATGTATTTAACTCAAGAGGTATAGAATTAACTTATCTCCAAGTTGTTAGTTGAAACCCCCCTCTCAAAAGCTCTTAAATCGCTCGAAAATGGAGGAAAAAATGGGCTCATAATGTCTGAGCCCCGACTTTTTAACCATTCTGTCCAATAGGCATTTCCGCACTCGGGACCCCGGGGCCCCGCCCGAACATACCAACAGGTTTGAAATCGTAAAACGGACTCGCTCGAACTCTCGGAACTCGTAAAACGACATCAAATCTAATAATCATACCCTAAACCAAAATGATTCAAACTTAAGAATTTCAAGTTCTTCAATTTACTTCCAATGCGCCGAAATATACTTAAACTACTCGGAATGACACAAAAATTTGCGTGCAAGTCTTAAATCACTATACGGAACTATTCCCAAACTCGAAATTCCAAACGGACTTCAATTACTCAAAATCCTACTCCAAACCAAAATTAAAGAATTTTAAACTTTCAAATAGTTGATTTTTACTATTAAGCGTCAAAACGCTCCCTGGTTATCTAAAACCCGTTTCGGACATACGCCCAAGTCCAAAATCATCATACGAACCAATTGGAACTGTCAAATCCTGATTCCGGGGTCATTTTCTCAAAATATTGACCGAAGTCAAACTTGTCCATTTAAAGCTAACTTAAGGAACCCAGTATTCCGGTTTCAGCCCAAACACTTCCAAATCGCAAACCAACCATCCCCGCAAGTCATAAATCATTAAAAGCACATACGAAAAGTTTTATTTTAGGGAACAGGATTTTAAAAGTTAAAATAACCGATTGGGTCATTTTATTCTCCACCTCTTAAACAAACGTTCGTCCTCGAACGGGTTTAGAATTATACTTGGAGTGCTGAATAAGTGTGGATATCTGCTCCACATGTCTTCTTCGTCCTCCCAAGTCGCTTCCTCGACTGGTTGGCCCCTCCACTAGACCTTTACTAATGAAATCCTCTTGGACCGCAACTGGCAAACTTGTTTATCAACAATGGCAAATGGCTCTTCTGCATAACCCAAACTCTAATCTAGCTGAACTGTGTTAAAGTCCAACATATGTGATAGGTCAGCATGATACTTCCGGAGCATATATACATGAAAAATCGGATGAACTCCCGATAGACTGGGAGGCAATGCAAGTTCATAAGCAACCTCCCCAACTCGTCTCAACACCTCAAATGGCCCTATAAACCTTGGGTTCAACTTGCCCTTCTTCCCGAATCTCATAATTCCCTTCATCGGCGAAACCTTCAAGAGAACTTTTTCACCTACCATAAAGGATAAATCACACGCTTTCTGATCTGCGTAACTCTTTTGTCTCGACTGTGCTGTACGAAGTCGCTCCTGAATCAACTTCACCTTTTCCAAGGCATCATTTACCAAATCAGTACCATATAACTTAGCCTCACCGGGCTCAAACCATCCGATAGGTGAACGGCATCGACGACCATATAAAGCCTTAAATGGAGCCATCTCGATGCTGGATTGGTAACTGTTATTATAAGCAAACTCGGCCAAAGGCAGGAAACGATCCCACTGACCTCCAAAGTCAATCACACATGCCCTGAGCATATCCTCCAAAATTTGAACTGTCCGCTCTGACCGCCCATCGGTCTGCGGATAAAAGGGTGTGCTGAGCTCTACACGGGTCCCTAATTCACTATGTACTACTCTCCAGAAATGTGACTCGGGCCGGTGCTATCCCCCGGCCTCTGCCTCTAGCAACAGAGGGAGCAGCTCCTCCCGGGTCCGGAACATCTGCCGTGCGTGTTCTCACCATCTGTGAGGGAGTAAGAGAAGAAACTTAGTACACCATCAACTGCACGATAGGAGATGAATAAAGAGTAGTTTCCTAACACCCAATAACCTCTCGAAGATAAGTACGGACGTCTCCGCTCCGATCCGCAAGACTCTATTGGGCCTACCTATAACTTGTGAGACCTACGTGAACCTAGTGCTCTGATACCATATTATCACAACCCAATTTTATGTTAGACTGTGATGGGGCCCAGCGCCATCGCCAGGCAAGCCAACAGTGAGCAAACTATGTGATTTCTTCTTTTTAAAAGATTTTTTTCCCCAAGTAATCAAACTTTCTTTAAATTTACGAGATTCAAGAAGTAATAGATTTAAAAATAAATAACACGAAAGCTAATATGTGCAATCATGACCATGAAATGAAACCAAAACTAAGAGTCTACTAGTGTGTGTGCCAAGACCTGGTGTCACAAGAGTATGGGCTACTAGTAGAATATACAAAAGATTTACTACTCTACCGTCTGAAATACAATAGACAGAACAATAACAACAGAAAGACTTTGGCTGCTGCGGAACGGTTCGGAAGGGCAGCTCACCATGTAGTCTCGTACTAGGAGTCAAGCGTGTGCGCTGGACTGATATCCAGATGCACCTGCCTCAGATCCTGCGCATCAAGTGCAGAAGTATAGCGTGAGTACATAAACAACGTGTACCCAGTAAGTATCTAATCTAACCTCGAAGAAGTAGTGACGAGGGGTCGACTTCGACACTTACTGTGGGCCAACAATATAAAAATATAAATTTCTAATTAAACATGATACATAAAAATGATAATAGAACTCCGAGCAGAAAGCAAATAAATAATTCCTTTTATCGTGAGTAGGA
The DNA here is from genome assembly GCF_000390325.3 of Nicotiana tomentosiformis. NCBI lineage: Eukaryota > Viridiplantae > Streptophyta > Magnoliopsida > Solanales > Solanaceae > Nicotiana > Nicotiana tomentosiformis. Next base: position 65,493,498 of record NC_090813.1, on the reverse strand, counting down.
ACCAAGTCATTTCCCTCATCTAACCATTTCACCTCTCAACCCCATGAAATAATATTAAATATATATGAGGGGCTTCCAATATCTTTACGCACGAATTATGTCGTGGACGTACGACCCGATCCAAATATACATATACATATACTGTGCATTATCGAGGGTCAAACGGCACGAACCATAGATGCATCTATTAACCTGCCGAGGCGAACAACCCGCTCTAATGAGAGTAGTAGAAATTTACCCCGCTTGCGGAATATACTTGCGACGCGGTTGAACATAGATTTTCTCAATTATCATAATATCTCTCAATTCTTTTCGAAATAAAAAATTCAACTAGAAGCTTCTAAAGTATTGAAATCCTTAACCTCAGCTTTATACTAGACAATTAATAAGCATAAACAAGCAGTGGTATCAACAAAGTATATTGTGAACCTAAATCTACCCGGACATAAGTATGAATAGTAGCTACGCACGGACTCTCCTCACCTCGTGCGTACGTAGCCCCCCTTCCCACAAACAGAAGTGCATATTAATTAAGTTCACCTATGGGGTTAATTCCCTCTTATAAGGTTAGAAAAGAGACTTCCCTCGCCTCAAAGCCTACTTTCCGGTCCAAGATTATGCTCAAACCCTCGATTTGGTGCCGAACAATCCAAAGCTAATCAAATAGTATATAAACTAGTCAATACATTCTCAAAAGTTCGTATTCCAACTATTAAAGAGGTTACCCAACCCTGAATGTAAGATTCCTAAAATTCACCCCCGGCCCCACGTGCCTGGATTCCGAAAATATTTGAAGAAAGTTATTACCCATAATTTCACGAACTCAAATATATAATTTTTACTATATTCCATAACTAATTTCGTGGTCAAATCTCTTTTTTATCCAAAACCTAGGTTTTCATCTAAACCCTTGATTTTATCAAATTTTTATATGTTAATCTACCTATAATCTATGTATTTAACTCATGTTGTGTAGAAATTACTTACCTCAAAATGCTAGGTGAAAACCCACATTTCAAGAGCTCCAAAATCGCCCAAAAGATGAAAGAAAATGAGCTAAATGGCCTAAGTCCCGCATTTAATAAGGCTGTATACAAGTCACAGATGTCGCATTTGCGACACCTGGTTCGCAAATGCGAAGGTCGCAAATGCGAACCTGGGCTCCCACTGCCAAGGTCGCAAATGCGACCAAGGGGTCGCAAATGCGAACACTGCCGAGGTCGCAAATGCGACTAAAGTGTCGCAAATTCTAACACTGCCCAGCTCAGGCTTCTTCGCAATTGTGAAGCCTTCCTCGCAAATGCGAACAAATTCTCGCATTTGCGAGACCTGCAACAGCTTCCAAGAAATACCAGAAAAACTGAAGTTTTTCTCATCCTCCCGAACGCCCGAAACTCACCCGAGTCCTCGGGGCTCCACACTAAACACCCACACAAGTTTAACAACATCATACAAACTCACTCGAGTGATCGAAATACTGAAATAACATCAAAAATCATGAATCAGACGCTAAAACGCATGGATTAACTCATGAACTCAAAAACTTCTAAAAATACTTTCGCACGTCCGATTCCTATCAAATCAACTCGGAATGATGCCAAATTTTGCGTGCAAGTTTTAAATCACCATACGAAACTATTCCCGATCTCGAAATTCCATTTGGACCTCGATATCACCAAAACCTTTTCCAAACCATATTTAAAGAACTTCAAAAGCCTTCAAGGAATTAATTTCACTATTTGGCGCCTAAACGCTCCCGGGTCATCCAAAACCCGATCCGAACATACACTCAAGTCCGAAATCATCATACGAACCTATTGGAACCTTCAAATCCCGATTTCGAGGTCGTTTGCTAAAAATATTGACTGAAGTCAAATTTAGCCATTTTGCCAACCTTTAGGAACCAAATGCTCCAATTTCAATCCGAACCCTTCCAAATCCCAAACTAACTATCCCCGCAAGTCATAAAACAGTAAAAACACATACGAGGAGTCTTATTTAGAGGAATGGGGTTCTAGAAAGCAAATCGACCGATCGGGTCGTTATACCTAAATATAATAACAACAAAAAAAAAACTCGTAAAGCTAATATAAAATAAGTATTCGTGAACTGCTCGGAATTCACACCATAAATCTAAATAGAGTTTGTACAAAGGAATCCAATTAATAACATGATTTTTTTAGATCAAAGTCCTTAGTTTAGGGAAATAATTAAGTAATTATTCCTAAATATTAGAATATTAATTAAATGACTATTCCTACAATTTAAAAAAATAACTTAAATTACTATCTTGTCCAACGTGAAAGCTAGTTTTAAAGGGTAAAAAAGACGAATGACATTTTGCTAAAGGCTTTCGTGCTTTTAATATAGTACTAGACTCTATACTCGTGCGTTGCACGAATATTTTACGTCAAGTATCACATAATTTGTGCAAAAGATAGTTAAGCATTAGTAACACGTGTTAGAGTAATAAAGTGGATATTAACTAATGTATATAATAAATTAGCATTTTTAGTAAACTAATATTTGAATTCAAAATGTAAATGGTCACTGCTTGTCCCTCCAAAAATAAGTTACATGCAACCTGTAATTATTTGAAATTTTTTATCCTGTTTGTTCTTAATTTTTAAAAAGTGTGATACAACTAGTTTGTCTTCCCTCATATACTTTTTTGTTAATTAATTTTGGAGAAATTATTTTTTTTCTTAAAAGAGTTCCTTAATCCGGGCACCGTCGTATACGGTATATCTGATTATTCCGGCACCTTTGAGCTTTATCACCATCGTCCGTGCATTCACAATTTTAGGAACTATGTTTTGCCACTCCCATATATCCATTTTAAAGTTTTCTGGCAATGTCTTCTCTCCTTTCAAAAAATTAAATTTCCACTCTAATTCGTTCTGTTCATTCTTCCATAAGAGTTCAAACAAAAAGAAATTCCCGACTTATTGCATTCACCATAGGACCAATTATTACTTTGAAGTGGTCTTGCACTATTTCTTATGCCCGTTGCTTTTAGACCTTATTTCTTAAAGCTCCCGATTTTGCATTAGAAATTTGGTAAAATAACCTATTTACCCTCAAGAGCCATAAAAAAAAAGTCATATAGAAGCTTTCGTAAGTATACATAAAGTTCAGCATAATCAAAGAAGAATTTAGTGGATACATAATAAGAAACAACTGCACAATATATTAATATCTACTGATCATCAAATTTTTATATCCTTTTTACACGAACTGTTTAGTTCTATGATTATGTAGGAGAAATTGATTTGTCCGATGAGCTCAAACATAGTTGACGATATGAAATTTTCAAAGCTTGAATGCTATTGAAATAGATACGTAGAATAATGTTTGAGAGAGAACTCATACAACGAAGAAAAATTAAATCTAGCCATAGGAACGATTTATTTAAAGTAACATATATAGGTTGTACAAAGTCGCCTTATTCTTGTGAAATATGTTTATCAAAGTGCTTGTTTCCATGTACGAGACGTAAGTCGGATACATAACATGAATCTTTAAGTTAGAGTCCTTTACAAATTTGACATATGATTGTTGCTTTAACAGAGTTTGAGTTGATTTAGAGTCCTAATTATTAGATGAAGTGCTTAAGATTACTATTTTATCCTGTATGGAATTATTCTTTTGAAGATAAAATTTAATTTTGGAAGGATATAAAAGTTCATCAATATTTGAGAAATTTTTTCGTCATTCAACACTTAACGTAAATTATTTGTGCTTTTATAATAATATAGATAGATAGATAGATAGATATAGATTAAATGTTGATATTTTCCAAACAAAAAGAGAAAATGGAAGGAGAAAATGAAGAAGCAAGAAAAACAACAATAATTAAAGTGGAAAAAACCTCATATGATAAACTGAGGGTCATTTGGTATGAGGTATAAGAAGGTATAGTGCTGGTATAAAAATTTAATACCAACTTTATACTTTGTTTGCTTAGCAAACTTGGTATAAGTTATCCCGGGATTAAAATTAATATCGGGATAATTTATACCTTATAGATGGTGGGGTAATTAGTGTCGGGATAACTTATACCTTCTTCTTATAAATTATGCAATTATCATTTTTAATACAACATATCAAACAGTGGATAAAAAATAATACCAGAATAATTAATCTCAGTATAACTTATCCCAGCATAACGTATCCCGGCATAAGCCGTATTCAAACCAAACGACCCCTTAAAGTGTCGTCCCGTCGAAGGGTTGAAGCTTATGAAATTTAATTATTTACGAATTAATAATTGACAGTTAAATAGCCCCAAATTGGCATGTTAAAAAGATGATTCAATTTGATGAAAGTCACTTGGTTGACCACTTTTTAAGTCGGCTATTAGAGTTTAGCCATATTTTAAATTGAATTGGTAAAGTAGTCATTAAGCCAGTTAAATTAACGATTTCATCCCCAACTAAAGTACGGAACACAACCCCATCGATCGTCATTGGAGTTCGAAACTTTGTGGAATCCCTAGTAAAATAAGCTAGAATTCATAGATTTGTTGAATTTTCAAATCCATGGACAATTCCTAATTTTTGAATATTTACTGGTGCAAAATTTAGGAGCGATTCCTGATTTTTGAATTCATATTATATTTCAGCAAATTTAAATCTTTGCTAGTGCAAAATTTAAAATCCAAGATAAATTACTGATTTTTAAACTTTTACTAGTACAAAATCCATGAACGATTTTTGATGTTTTTGATTTCATAATATAATTTAGTAATTTTTAATCTTTAAATATAAAATTAAGGATATATTACTGATTTTTAAATCTTTATTAGTATAAAATCTAGGAAAATCAAGGAATGATTCATGGTTTTTGAATCTTCAGTTCATTCAAACTTCGAGAATAATTCCTGAATTTTGTACTTATAAATATTCAAAATCTAGTAGTCGTTCTTGGAGTTCTTCCGTGTTTTAGATATGGTTATTTTTGTTCAAATTCGTAGTTTTACATTACTGAGTGGCTACTTTGCCAAAACTAATTTAAAATATGGCTAAATTGTAATAGCCGGCCCAAAAATGATTCTCACGTCAATTCGAGTTGCAACCCAAATTGATCCGGTAAGAAAACATCACTGACCCAACCCGTTAAGATCCGGTTGAGGTGGACGGGTTATACAAATATGGGTCAGATTTGACACCACCGCAGGCGTAAATGGAAACAACAATAGAAATCCTAGGAATTCCAATAAAAATCAATAGAGAAGAGGAGCTTCACAAAAGGCGAATCTTTTGAATCAATCAAAGCAAGAGAGAAGAGAAGCTCCAAAGATGAGACGGAAGTCAAATCGCCAAGACAAGAAGAAAATATCAGTAACTTCCGATCGCCATGGAGAAGCAAATAGAGAAGAAGCGACACAAAGGGCAAGTCTTTTCGAGCAAAGCAATAGAGAAGCGACGCAAAAGGCAAATCTTTTCAATCAAATTAGCATTAGAGACGCGACACAAAAGCTTTGTCTTTTCAGATGCCAACAGAAGAAGAAGAAGAAATCAGTACCTCCCAATCAAATTCGCAAAGGTATTTGCTAGTTTCTTTCTGCTGTTTCTCTCTGTATTTTCTGCTTTTTTCGATAGTATGTGTGTGGATGTGGGTTTATTTTGCATCTCGACTAAGTCTATCCTAACTTTGCCCGCCAAGGTTTATGGGATGTGAAAGGAACTAATTTGTTTTTTGGTTTCCCACTCGTTTCCAACATATACCTGCATTGAGCCCTGGACTAATCAGGATTCTCACCGGGGAAAGAAGTAATTTCCCCCCATCCATTGCACCCTTGGTGCTATTCTGCTTGTGTTTTATCGTCTATATGGGATCTAACAACAATTTGTAATTGCAGGGAAGAGAGTTGTGAATCAGTCGAAGTATACAAAGCTGATGGATATTGACGATCAGGTGAGTTCTTTCATCCCATGCCATCTGATCAGGCTGTTGGAATTTAGGTGTGTTTACTATGGCTAAAAAGTCCCCTTTTTCGCGTAAAATATATGTGTTTAATTAACTTATGTTGTTAAAGTGTTTTAGACCCAGTGGGAAAATTTGGATGAACATGGTCTGCGGTGTTTGGTGATAAATACAATGGTAAATAAGAGGAGTAGGAAAGAATGGAAAGTGAATTAGAGCCCGTGTTGCTTAGCTGAATTTAAGCAGTTTTGAAGCACCAAATGCTGAAAACACTTTTTAAGTGTTGGAGCTGAAAATAAGTTGTTGGTGTGTTTGGTAAAAAGTGCTTACTTTTGCTGTTAAAATGATTGAAATATCTTAACAATGTAAAGGAGCTAATTATTACAAGTTTTTAATTCTAAACTGATAAAAATAAAATTAATTTGTTTGTCAATCCACTTTTAGTTCTAAATTGATTTAATAAGGTAATTTTAATAACTATAAATTATTTATTTGAATAAGATATAAAAATTGACGTTACATCTAATACATTGATTTATGTACCAGTCTACTTTTGCTATCCAGTGGCATGGAAAAAGAAAAAGGAATCTGGTCTTGGTATAGAGATGCATAATCTGGGGAGTGGTAATGGGGTTGGAGCTAACAACATTACAAAAATTTATGATCAACGGACTTTTAGCTTCTAATTAATGTGCATAAAAGAAGAAAACTGGGGATGATTATTAAGAAATAGGTGAGAAAAAGAAAGCCATAAAAAAGAAAAAGAACAGAAAAAAATTCCAAAGCTTGTGAATGTGGTACACAAAATAAGAAAGAGAAAAATATAACATACACCTAATGAGCTAAGGCAAAGATGAACATGATGGCAGTTGGCAGAGATGGAAAAGAAATGAGTAGAGTTAGGGGCTTAGGGCTGTTTGTTGTAAAGGTATTATGGAAATTATAAATGTAAGGGGTAATAAAGTAAATTAATCTGTCAAACTCAAATAGCTTTTAAGTTGAAAAAAATATGATGGGGTTACCCAACTTAAGGCTTTTGTCTTGTTTTGGCTTAAAAGCTGCTTTTTTAAACTTGCCAAAAAAGTGTTTTTAAGCCAGTTTGACCAGCTCTTAGGTCCATCCAAACACCCGCTTAGGCCCATTGAGGACTATAGTTGTTTCTCCCCTCTGTTGTGTAAAATATTTTCCAAGGTTATGATTAACATTGTCAACCAAATCATTAAAGAAAACATTTTTCAAGAAAAATATTGTGGTTAGCAAACAACGCAACTTCGGTATATTCTTTCTCATACTCATGCTGAAAACTGTTAGAAAAGAGCCTCATTGGTTTTCCTGAGCTGAATTAGTTTGTAGTATGATTTTGTGATTGAATGAGCTATGGCCTGCAAAATGTATGAAGAAGTGAGGGAGTATGCTCTCTGACATTAAGCCACCTTACCATTAAGGCATTAACTTTGCATTAATTTGAGAAATTACCAAGGCAGCTGAAATCTAAAAATCGTGAAACTCCTCAGAAATTTTGTGGGAAATTGAGAAACAGATAGGATCATTGTTTTAGATATCCTGAATTTCCTAGGTCATACTAGTTTTGACAGCACATAGTGTATGATCTTATAAGATTCTAAAGTTTAACTAATTTTCCCTCCACTTCTCCCTTTTGTCCTAGCCTTATAATTTCGAATATCTCTTATGTTGGGGATATAGTGCCTTGAGCTAGGATAGATGATTCTACTTCTTGGTGGAAATTTTAATATATGAAAGTGAATATCCTAGGACATCATGAAATTACCAAAAGTTGGAGAAGGGGAATTGAAAAGAAGGGTTTATTTGGTTAAGGCACAGGGTTGAGGTCAGTAAGATTAGCTTCTTTGCGAGGGAAGACACTAATTGATTAACATAGATGACGTTGGTGGAGAATTACGGTGAATGATGATCATCTTGTCAATATTATCTGATTTTTGACTTTATTATTCTTGTGGACTGGTACGCTTCATTCTCATTTTAGGTTAGTCAACTCTTGTTCTTGAAACATGGTTTTTAGTTTGTCATTTGGTTTAATCAAGTTTAGAGCTGTGATTGAAGCTTATCTCCTTCACCAAATGTTATTGGATATTTTTTGATAAGGTAAAAGTTTATTAATAAGGTACCAAGATGGTAAAAAATAGTACAAGAGGTAGCCCAGATAACAACATATCTCATACTATCCTCTCCCTCCTAACATTTCCAAAAAGTCAATACACTGATTCTGATTTGCTAAATTACCATAATTACACCAAAGGTACAGATTATGAAGATATTGAGATTGCCAAGCTTCTATAAGACCCCTTACTGTTTGAGGCATCACCCAAGAAATGCCACAAATGCCGAAAAATAGATTCCAGCATTGCCTATATACTTTGCACTGGAGGAGAAGATGAGTTAATGATTCCTGTTCTTCTTCAAACAAGTAACATCTATTACACAACCGGAAACCTCTTTTCTGCAAGTTATCCCGAATCAAACAAGCCTCCCAAATAGCTATCCATCCAATGCATGCTACCTTAACTGGAGCTTTGGTTTTCAAAATCATCTTCCAAGGCCTATTAGCATCTCTGTGATTTGACTTCTTTATGATCATGCTATAACAACTTTTCACTGAATAAGTTTTATTCCAGCTGATAATCCAGGACAGAGTATCCACCTTCCTCTGATCAATTGAAACAGATTCAATTTGTTGGAGTAGGTGACACAAATCCTCAAGTTCTCGGTCATCCAAATTTCTTCGAATAATAATTTTCCATCCTGTACCTGAGTAGAAATCAGCAATGGATCCAGCCTTATTGACAGAATAGTTGAACAAATTAGGGAACTTCATTTTCAGGCATACATCCACTATCCATAGGTCTGTCCAAAATTTAATTTTCTGACCATTCTCAACTCACAACTTAATATATTCTAATAACTCTCCCCATAATCTACTTATGTATTTCCACATACCCCCTCTTGCATTTAAGTGTAAGGAGAGAGGTCTCCACCCTTCCTTATTACCATAAATAGCATTGATCAGGCTCTTCCAAACTTCATTACCTTCCAGCATGTAGCTCCATAGCCACTTGAAAAGTAGGCTTTTATCGTGCATTTTCAAATTCCTTGAAAAGTAAGACATGATTAACACAATATATCATTTTAGAACTTGCAATGTTTTACTAATTTTTTAATTATAACGCAAGCACATCTTTTGAATAATATTTATTGTTATTTTTAAAAATAAGGGATACGTGCAACAATGTATCCTTATATTCAAAACAAGAGCTAAGACTAGTTACAGTTAAAAGACAAAAATGGTCAAAAACTTGACTTCTCAATGTTCAAAACAGAGCTAAAAGTTAGTTTTTTTTCAAACTACTATTACTAAAATTTTCAAAGTCGCTGGTCGTCAATGTCATCTGCTGGTGCTTCTCCCCGTTTCTTTCTTTTTCAAAAGGCTTCTCTGGTGTTTCTTCTACAATCTCTTTTGGTATGACTGCTGACTTGGTGCTGCTTAATGGTCCAGTCACTGGAGTTCACTGGAACTTTAGAGCACATCCGTCTCTTGCTCTGTTGCTCACTTGTTGCCACTACCAAGTACCAAGTAATTTATTCCACTAGAAATCTTCAATTGTTCTATTTGTTAGCAAATAGTAGAGGGAAGGAATCAAGAAATTTTCGGGTCCATCTTTTCTTAACTCCTGAAATAATTTTCTAGTTCTTAATTGAATGAACGAATGAGTTTCTAAAGAAAGTTGAACGATCACTAAAGGAATAAAATAAATTAAAAAAGGAAGTATTTATTTGTCTTTTTTAGAGAACAACAAACTTAGTCATGCATTGAATGCCAAACTCCTACTTTGGTTTCTTTTAGGATGTGGATTAAAGAAGTAATCACCGTAGGAATCAAATGTTATTTCTACTAGGGCAAGAGATTCTTTTTGTCCTTGGACTATGTTATAAATAATAGTATACTTTCTAATAAAACACAATCACTAGATCAATGCAAAACTCTAATGTGAAAATCCATAGGTATTCTTTCTTTGAAACAACAAAAGTAGCAGTCGTTGGCCTTGGCTGGTCTTCTCTACCAAATCAAGGTAAGCCGTACATGCCATACTTGAAGATTTGTTCTCCAACTGTTGTAGTTTCTTTTTAATATTTGATCTTGAATTTTGTATATATATATTTTATATATATATAAAATATGTTAGTATGTGCGCCTGAGAATTTAACGTCTTCAACTTGTGAACTACTAAAGCTCTTTCGTTGTCTTATCTAGGACATGGAAATTCACTTCCAAGAGGAAATCATTATGGACATTCTTAGCAAGTTACCTGTGCAGTCTCTTCTTCGATTCAAATGTGTTTCACGATTTTGGAAGAAATTAATTTCTGAGCCTTACTTTATGATGAAGCATCTCAATCATGCCAAGAATAACCAAAATTCTCAAAAATTTCTTGTTTGCCAACTATGCCCTAAGGATGGTATGATTTCCTTTTACTGTTCTTCTTTATCGTCAGTTCAACCGGTCGAGGACGTCCAAAGACTTGATTGTCCTTCAGACTTTAAACCATGGCGATGCGGAATCTTTTGTTGTTTCGATGGCTCGTCTCTTATTGGGGTTCATGATTATCCTGACATAGATCTCATATGTTTGCTATGGAACCCCTCCACAAGAGAATCAATAGTACTTCCCATGCAGAATGTCCAGTGAAGGGAAATCATGCTTACGGAATGGGATATGACTCAACTAGTGATGATTATAAGATCCTTAAGATTGACGTTGACATTGATGATGGTCGCAAAGTATCTAGTGAAATTCTCGCGCTGAAAAATGTCTCCTGGAGAAAAATTGATAGACATCCTAGCGACATTTGCTATGTGTTGTCTGGTGGGAACTCTTTGGCATTTGTACATGGAGCATTTCATTGGCTGGGTTTTTCACAAAATTATTCAATGGTTTCATTTAGTATTTCAAATGAGGTGTACAAAGAGATACAATTGCCGGAGCAAATTTGTTTGGGATCGATGTACAACAAGTTTGACGTTTCAGTATTGGAAGGAATGCTTTGTGTTTATTCTACTTCTATTCGGAAGCAGAGCACCTTTTCGTTTTGGCTAATGAAAGACTATGGTGTCAAAGAATCTTGGACTAAATTATTTACTATACGAGATACCGAGATTTATTTAGCCATACCAAAATATAGGTTTGCCGATGGTGAAGTGTTGCTTCGCTGCATACACGCTGAGAGTTGTGGTCCTTTACTTAGGACATCCAAAGGACCATTTGGATTGTGGCCTCAAGGTGATATCTTTCAGGATGGATTCGTTTTTACGGAAAGCTTGATCTCTCCAAAATTACTTACCTAGTATTTGCTTGTCTGTTTGGGGAGTATTTGCTTATTTATGATCGGGACACTTTTCTCCTTTTTCAGAAATCATGTTACATCTTGTTATTCTTATAAGTTTATGTATTGCTAGCTAAGTTTTGGTACCAAAATGTAGGGTGTCAATGGTTATCTGAAAACGGATCAAACCGTTCGACCTGATTGTTAGGTTTTTCCAATGAAATTGTAGGTTTTAATATAAATTCATAATTGTACCAAACTATTAGGGTAAGTTTTTTTTTTTTTTTTTTTTGGGAAAAAGAATACTTGAAAGATAAATCGAGCTGAATCGAATAAGCATATATGTATTAAAAAATAATGAAGCGTTACATTTTTTTACCTTTACAGTTTTTCTTATAAAAAGATTTACATTGGGCTTTTGATGGATTGAGATGGAAACGACGACAGGTAACGTTCAAGTCTACTTTGCCACAACAACAACCCAATATAATCCTACTAGTAGGGTCTGGGGAGGGTAGTGTGTACGCAGATCTTACACCCCTACCCTGGGGTAGAGAGACTGTAATCCCACTAGTGGGGTCCGGGGAGGATAGTATGTATGCAGACCTTACACCCCTACCCTGGGATAGAGAGGCTGTTATTCCACTAGTGGGGTTTGGGGAGGGTAGTATGTACGCAGACCTTACACCCGTACCATGGGATAGAGAGGCTGTAATCCTACTAGTGGGGTTCGGGGAGGATAGTGTGTACGCAGACCTTACACCCTTACCCTGGGATAGAGAGGTTGTAATCCCACTAGTGGGGTCTGGGGAGGGTAATGTGTACGCAGATCTTACACCCGTACCCTGGGGTAGAGATGCTGCTTCCGATAGACCCTCGGTTCCCTCCTTCCAAGAACTCCCCACCTTGTTTTTGGGGTGACTCGAACTCATAATCTTTTGGTTGAAAGTGGGTACTCACCACTATAACAACCCACTCTACTTTGCTACAGCTGAAACAAAATTGGTTCTATGTTCAATAGCAAGTCACAAAGGTAGGTTTTCTCCTTTCTTTTTTAGGTTCCCTTCTATATCTTTGTGGTAAAATATCAAGTCTATCTTTTGCAAAATTTTAGTGACGCTACACGTTATTTTTTTTGGACTTTTATCTCATTAACAATAAATTTTTGGTTGGTGAGTCAATCATCGTTCTAAGAAAGAACAATATTTATTAAATTAAAATCTTACTTGAGCATTGCATTTATACAAGTTCTTGTAGTTAAAATTATTCTATAAAAACATACAATACCTTTAGTCTATAATTTATGGGTTCGTTTGACATTTGGTACGGGTATAAGGGATAATTAATCCCGTGATTAAATTTGATATGAGTTTATCCCATGTTTGGTTTTGATAAAATTGTGGTATAACTAATCCCGGGATTAGTTATCCCGAGATTGTAGTATTTTTTTATCCCCATGAGAGGATGAGATAATTAATTCCGAAATAATTAATCATGAAATAACTTATTTTCCGACCAAACGACCCCTATGCGTTATATTAAGTCATAATTTTACATATCAAATGAGACATTCTAACAACAATGTGACTCTTATGTGATGTTTTAAAAATAAAAGTACCGAATATTAATCCGATCTCACCGATATCGGAAAAAAATTGAGATGGTTGAAAAGCTTTTGAAAAGTCTAGTATAAATTTGTATGGTATAAATTTTTTAAAATAACTTGACGAACGGAACCATTGACTCTCCTATCACTCTACCACAATGTATTTACCAGATGTGTCAATCTGCTTATTTCATGTTCTCATATAAGCGACCGGAGTTTCTTATTGCTAAGAAAGCCCCTCTTTTTTTACCTATTATTGCTCGTCTAGTTGTTGTATATGTATACTGATTGCTACGATCAATGCAATTTACAAATTATATACTAAAGCTTGTTTTTCCGAATTTTGCACATGCCATACATCTGATATTTCTTAATTGCCTAAGGATATATATATTGATCAATGTAGAAAATGATTCTGTTTGATCATCTGAAAATTACGGTGAAAGGCCTTTTGATGTTTTGCAAAAGATATTCCTCAAGTAAGCGTGCTTCTCATGAATGTTCAGGATAATGATATTTATGTTATCGATATAGTGACAAGTAATATTCGCCTGGTGAAGTGCGGCAATAGCCATTTTTAAGCTCGCTATTTAAAATATATCAACAATTTATAATATATTTAAAGATTAGCCAATTTATCCCAATTTTAGGACTAAGTATCCTTAATTTGGAAATTCAGGACTTAGCTAGCGTTTGAACATAGATTTGGTTGAAACATGAAAAAATGAGATGAAAAATAATTTTTGAAAGTTAAAATTTTGTTTGGACATGCATTTTGCTTGAAAAGAACAAAACTTCAAACACTTCAAAAACTACTCTAAAGTTGTTTTTGGGATTTCAAGATTTTATTTTCAAAATCTGCCAAAAAATGATTAAAATCTATTAACGAACAAATATTTGAAAACACAATTTGAAAAAAAATTCCCAAATTTTATGGCCAAACGGGTGCGTAGTGTCCTAAATTTTTGAGCTGCTAATTTGTGTTCTGAATTTCTGAACTACTCATTTAAAATTCGGGATATAAGATTCGAACTTCTTGACACAATTTTCGAACTTTAGGACACGATGTCCTGAAATTTAAATTTTGAGGTTTAAACTCTAAGACATCGTGTTCTGAAGTTTGAGCGAAATTGGCTGATTTTTAAATACATTGTAAACGTAAATATATTTTAAACAATATGCTTAAAAGTGGTTACCTGATGTCATTTCCGCAAATATATATAGGGTAATTGTCACGTTTAATACGGTATCATCATCACAATTCACATGGATAAGGAAATCCTTTAATTTTACATTGTCATGATATGTAGAAGATGCAAATGCAACTGGTAATAGTTAGAAGCCCAGAATATATCATTAATATCCAGAGTCCAGATATTATGCTGTATGTTATAAAATAAAGACTGTTAAGTAAAGACAAGTATAGAGAGAAACTGATATATTATTCAAATTTCAAACTTATGTACATAATGAATTGAAAACTCCTCTATTTATAGAAGAAAAGAAGCAGTTGCGAGGCTTTTCAGGAAGCAACTACAAGGCTTTTCTTTAGCTACTTGTAAGCTGTCTACATGAGCTGCTTGCAACCTGTCTGTTTAATAAGAAGCTGCTGCAAATCATTTCATTGAGCTGCATGCATCAGCTGCTTGTAGATAAACTTCAACAGAGTACTAAATGGATAATCTTCTTCAGGAAGATTATCTATAGCGGATTAATAAATGGACATCCACAATATAATTATTTTCATAACACTCCCCCTTGGATGTTCATTAAAAGGTATTGTGCCTCGTTAAAACCTTACTAGAAAAAATCCAGTGAAAAAAATCCTAGTGAAGGAAAAAGAGTACACATATTTAGTAATACGCATTTCTAGCTGCCTCATTAAAAACCTTATAAGGAAAACCCTGTGGGAAAAAAATCTTAGTAATAAAAAAGAGTACATCGCGTATTTTATTCCCCCTGATGAAAACCTTGTTTCAAATATTTGAGTCTCCGCATTCCAATCTTGTATACCATTTTCTCAAAAGTTGAAGTTGGCAAAGATTTAGTGAATAAATCTACCGGATTGTCACTTGAACGGATTTGTTGCACATCAATATCACCATTTTTCTGAAAATCGTGTGTGTAGAATAATTTTGGTGAAATGTGCTTCGTTCTATCTCCTTTTATAAATCCTCCCTTCAATTGGGTTATGCATGCAGCATTGTCTTCGTATAAAATTGTGAGTCTTTTCTCACATTCCAAACCATATTTTTCTCGAATAAAATGAATTATTGATCTCAACCATACGCATTCCCTACTTGCTTCATGAATAGCTATTATTTCAGCATGATTTGAAGAAGTAGCAACAATAGATTGCTTTGTGGAGCGTCATGATATGATAGTACCTCCATATGTAAACACGTACCCGATTTGAGATCTATCTTTATGGGGATCAGATAAATAATCTGCATCTGCATAACCAACAAGACCTGCACTATTTTTGTTAGCATAAAACAAACACATATCAAGAGTTTCCTTTAAATATCGCAATATATGTTTAATCTCGTTCCAATGTCTCCGTATAGGAGAAGAACTATATCTTGGTAGTAAATTAACAGAAAATACTATGTCAGGCCTTGTAGCATTAGCAAGATACATTAGTGCACCAATTGCACTGAGATAGGGTACTTCGGGACCAAGGAGTTCCCCATCCTCTTCTGGAGGTCGGAACAAATCTTTATTTACTTCAAGTGATCGAACAACCATTGGTGTACTCAATGGGTGCGCTTTGTCCATGTAAAAGCGTTTTAAGACCCTTTCTGTATAGGCAGATTGATGGATACAGATCTCGTCTGCTAAATGTTCAATTTGCAGACCAAGACAAAGTTTTATCTTTCCAAGATCTTTCATCTCAAATTCTTTCTTAAGATATTCAATTTCCTTTTGGAGCTCTTCTTGAGTTCCAACAAGATTTATGTCATCAACATAAACAACAAGTATAACAAATTCTGAAACCATTTTCTTTATAAAAATACATGGACAAATAACATCATTTATGTAACCCTCTTTCAGCAAATATTCACTGAGGCGATTATACCACATGAGCCCAGATTGTTTTAAACCGTACAAAGATCTTTGTAATCTGATTGAGTACATTTTCTGAGATTTTGAATATGCTTCAGGCATTTTAAATCCTTCAGGGATTTTCATGTAAATTTCATTATCAAGTGACCCGTACAGATAAGCTGTAACCACATCCATTAGATGTATTTCAAGCCTTTCACGTAAGGCTAAACTGATGAGATATCGAAATGTTATGGCATCCATAACAGGTGAATATGTTTCTTCATAATCGACTCCATGTCATTGTGAGAATCCTTGTGCAACAAGGCAAGCCTTGTATCTTTCAACTTCATTTTTATCATTCTTTTTTCGCACAAAAACCCATTTATGACCAACTGACTTTATACCAGCAGGTGTTTGGACTACTGGTCCAAAGACCTCTCTTTTAGCAAGTGACTTCAATTCCGATTGAATTGACTCTTGTCATTTTGGCCAATCAGATCTTTGTCGCATTCTTCGACAGATTGGGGTTCAAGATTCTCACTATCTTGCATAATGTTAAGTGCAACATTATATGCAAAAATATTATCCACCACTATTTCAGATCGATTTAAATTAATCACATCACCAGTAGAACTTATTAAAAGTTTCTCACTCACTTGAGTCTCGGGTTCATTGATTTCTTCAGGAATCTCAGAACTAATCAGATTTTGGGTCTTTTCAGGAGATCCCTTCATAATATTATTTTGATCATTTGTCGATTTTCTTTTTCTAGGATTTCGATCCTTATAACCCAAAGACCTACCACACTTCAGGCGTGCTTTAGGTTCACTAGCTCTCATGCTGGTAAATGGTCCTCCTGGGACATCAATTCGGATAGGCACATTCTCTGTAGGGATATGTGACTTAGTTATCCTTTTCAAATCAGTAAATGCGTCTGGCATTTGATTTGCTATATTCTGTAAATGGATGATCTTCTGGACCTCTTGATTATATATATGGGTACGTGGATCAAAATGAGATAATGATAAAACTTTTCACATAATTTCTCTTTTGATTTCCTTTTTCTCTTCCCTTAATTGTGGGAAATTTGTTTCATTAAATCGACAATCTGCAAATTGAGCAGTAAATAAATCTCCCGTCAATGATTCAAGATAGCGAATAATAGAGGGTGATTCAAACCCAATATATATTTCTAATCTTCTTTGGGCCCCCATCTTACTGCGATGTGGTGGTGCTACTGGCACATATACAGCACATCTAAAAATTCGTAGATGGGCAATATTTGGTTCATGACCAAAAACTAATTGTGACGGAGAATATTTATTATAATGTGTCGGTATGAGACAAATAAGTGATGTTGCATGCAAGATAGCATGGCCCCAAACAGTAGTGGGCAATTGTATTTTCATAAGTAGTGGTCTTGCTATCAATTACAGGCGTTTAATAAATGACTCTGCAAGGCCATTTTGAGTATGAACATAAGTTACAGGATATTCAACTTTTATCCCAACTGATAGACAGTAATAATCAAAAGCTTGAAATGAGAATTCTCCAGCATTATCAAGGCGAATAGCCTTTATAGGATAATCTGGGAATTGTGCCCTTAATCGAATTATTTGGGCTAATAGCTTTGTAAATGCTAGGTTGCGAGATGATAGTAGGCACACATGAGACCATCTTGAAGATGCATCTATTAGGACCATAAAATATCTAGACATCCCACTTGGTGGGTGAATAGATCCACATATATCCTCATATATACGTTCTAAAAAGGCAGGGGATTCAATGCCAATCTTCATTGGTGATGGTCTAGTGATCATTTTGCCTTGATAACAAGCATCACAAGAAAATTCATTATTTGTAAGAAGATTCAGGTTCTTTAATGGATGCCCACTCGAATTTTCAGTAATTCGTCTCATCATTATTGATCCAGGATGACCCAAACGGCCATGCCAAAGCACAAGAGTATTTGAATCCGCAAACTTCTGGTTTAAGATAGAGTGTGCTTCAACTGTACTAATTTTTGAATAGTATAAGCCAGAAGATAAAGTTGGTAACTTTTCTACAATGCATTTCTGGCCAGAAATATTCTTTGTAATACAAAGATATTCCGCGTTCATT
The DNA here is from genome assembly GCF_000390325.3 of Nicotiana tomentosiformis. Classification (NCBI taxonomy): domain Eukaryota; kingdom Viridiplantae; phylum Streptophyta; class Magnoliopsida; order Solanales; family Solanaceae; genus Nicotiana; species Nicotiana tomentosiformis. Next base: position 65,475,438 of record NC_090813.1, on the reverse strand, counting down.
TCATCTATCGTCTCAACATGATACCCATTTCGGCGGATATTCATAAAACTCAACAAATTTCTTCGAGACTTGGAGGAGAATAATGCATTGTCTATAATAAGTTTTGTTCCCTTAGACAGAAATACAGTAGCTCTTCCGGAGCCTTTAATCAAACTTATATTACCAGAAATTATAGAAACATTTGCTTTTTCCTTATGCAAATAAGAAAAGTATTTCTCATCTTTGAATATGGCATGAGTTGTTCCAATATCAATTATACACATATCTTCATAATTGGTCTTTGATCCAAACATAATTTGAGGATTATCCATATTCTTCAAAATGACATAAATAAAATAAATATGATTGTAAACATCATTATCAAAGCATAACTTTTATTTATGTACAACTATTACATAACCATACTATCTACTACAAACAACAAAAATTAAAATATTTACATCTCTACAGATTCATCACCGATCACATGACTTGTTTCTCATTCTGGGAGTGCAAAGTAATCAGCTACATCCAAATGCATAAAGTCTAAATTATCTTCAGAAATAAAATTTGCTTAAGCATTTTTCTCTGTCTTCTTCAGGGAGGCTTAATACAGCTCAACCAGGTGCTTTGGCGTACGACATGTACGTGACCAGTGCCATTTTCCTCCACATCTATAGCATGCATTTTATGGCTTTGCTGTTTGCACCGCTTCATGCTTTTGTTCTTTCCTTTTCCACTGCTGGTGGTGATGAGAGTTCTTTGGTGCATTATTATTTCCATGATTAGAGTTTCCTCCCCGATCACGGCTATGACCATGACTGGGGCCACGTCCTCTTCCACGCTTAGCTTGGTGGACGTTCGTCTCATTCACTTCAGGGAATGGACAAGAACCAATAGGTCGGCTTTCATGGTTTTTCATTAATAGCTCATTATGTTGTTCGGCTACAAGAAGATGTGAGATAAGTTCAAAATATTTTTTGAATCCCATCTCTCGATATTGCTGCTGCAGGAGCATATTCAAGGCATGAAAAGTGGTGAAAGTTTTTTCCAACATATCATGATCAGTAATATTATCACCACATAGTTTCAATTGGGAAATAATTCTGAACATAGCAGAATTATACTCACTGATAGATTTAAAATCTTGTAGCCTTAGATGAGTCCAATCATAACGTGCCTGTGGAAGAACGACCATCTTCAGGTGGTCATATCTATCTTACAAATTATTCCACAGTATGACTGGATCTTTAATAGTAAGATATTCCATTTTCAGGCCCTCATCAAGGTGACGACGTAGGAATATCATTACTTTGGCACGGTCTTGGTTTGATGCCTGATTTTTGTCTTTGATGGTGTCTGCCAGACCCATCACATCAAGATGAATTTTGGCATCAAGCACCCAAGACATGTAGTTTTTGCCCGATATATCCAGGGCTACAAATTCAAGTTTAGAAAGATTTGATATTATTTAGAAAAAGAAAGTTTGTACCTGTGATACTTTCAAAGTATTTACTAGAGATGGCTGAGTCTCGTGCTGATAACGTGTTCTAAAATAAAGATTGTTAAGTAAAGACAAGTATAGAGAGAAACTGATATATTATTCAAACTTCAAACTTATGTACATAATGAACTGAAAACTCCTCTATTTATAGAAGAAAGGAAGCAACTGCGAGGCTTTTCAGGAAGCAGCTGCAAGGCTTTTCTTTAGCTGCTTGTAAGCTGTCTGCATGAGCTGCTTGCAACCTGCCTGTTTAATAAGAAGATGCTGCAAATCATTTCATTGAGCTGCTTGCAGCCTGCCTGCATCAGCTGCTTGTAGATAAACTTCAACATAATAATCTTTTTCAGAAAGATTATTTATAGCGGAGTAATAAATGGACATTCACAATATAATTATTTTCATAATACTGTGTTCATTATTGACGAGCAGTTGGAGGGTTCATTTTACGTTAAGTTGAAAGCCGAATTTGTTAATATTATGGTTGATAATTAGTCACAGACTTGAATTTACGTTGCTAATGCCCAAAGGCAATTCACAGATAGTGTGACATCCCATCCTATATATGCAAATAAATTAATAGAAGAGCTGAAATTACATCTTGGTTAACAAAAAGTGTGGTGGGAAGAATAAAGGATAGTTTGAATTCATGGAATTCGAAGGGTAACTGAGCTCTTTTAAGTGGTACTGGTCTTAATATACGCAATTTGCGCGAGTAAAAAATATTTAAAAATCACATAAATACTATTAAGAAAAGTGTCTCGAATTATAAAATTAAATGAAATAATATATTTTCCTAAAAATAATAAATGTTGATTCTGTTTAGCTAATTCTATAAAGAAATAAACATTATGCCACAGAAATCTCCATGTGCCTTATAGTAATTCTGATACATGAATTTTATTTTTAGTTTAGAAGTCCAAGCAAATAGGTATAATGTATTAATTTGTACTAACAATGCTGACAACAACATTTTAATTTTTATATAACTCTTAAAATTCTTTAGGAAACAAGTTAAAAAGGTAAGTCTAAACTTCAAATACTACCTTTTTCATCTTGACTTTAATTTTCAAACTAAGGATATACTTTAGTTTAACCTATTATTCCATTCACTGTAAAATAGTTTTATTATTATATATGTATATTATTTTAAAGAAATAGTACATAATTGAAGGTTAAGATTTAAGAGGATATGTCAACGTTACAATAATAGGGACATCCATAAATAATTGTTTGAATTATAATATTATTTTTTTTTATAGAAAATTCACATTAAAAATAATTTTATACAGAAGTAAGGTTGGTTCTTTTCTTATATGGAATTAAAAGTAAACTCATCACTTCTAAGAAAAAATTAAATTGTGTTTAAAGTAAAAGCACAACATTTCTACAATTCAAAAGATAGATAAAAAGGGGGTTAAAAAAAAGTCCCTAATTTCGTTCGGTAATCAACTAAAGTTTTTCCACAACAAAAGTTAGAATTTCCTCTTTAAGTAGAATGTTTTTATTTAGAAATATTTGAGTTTTCTGCATGTTTGATAAAAGACAAATGGTGACTCCAGCTAGCTGAGTAATGATAGAAATCTTGATCGTTGAAGTATTCTGATACCTTATTGTATTATGAGGACTTCTATGGGAATATCTTATAAAAATTATTGTTATTTATAATATATATGAAAGACAAACCAATAACATAAAAATTCTTTTATTAAGATTTGTTAAATAAAATAAATCAAAAAATTAATTAGTTTAATCATTTGGGAATAAAGATGTTGTCCTATAGCTCATAAAAAATTGATAGGTGACAATGTAAAATTTATGAATGACTAATGTTGATATAATATTTAACAATAAATAGTTAAATTTATAGAAAAACGTAGAAATTTGTCATTTGTTAGAATAATTGGAGAAAAACTTAATGACGTTTAGTTTACAATTGATTTTGTCTAAATTTGGATATATTTTTCTATTAAAATTAGGGCATAAATAAATGATGATACCTTTTATTGGTCTACAAAGCAAATTGCAATCTTTTAAACCTTAAGTTTTCTTTTTCTCCAAAAGAGGAATTTGTTTTTAAGTCATAGCATGCGTGAGTCCTATATATTAGGACTAATTACATATAATTTCGAATAAGGAAAGATATAATATACAAAAATTTAATTGATCTAAAGTCCTAAATTTTAGAAAAATATGAAATGACTATTTTGTCTAGTGTGAGATTTATTTTTTAAAGGGTAAAAAAGGCGAACGATATTTTACTAAGGACTTTCGTGCTTTTATATGCCTAGTCTTAGGGTACGCGCTTTGCGCGTGTAGCCTATATAAGTGAATATACAATCTTAAAAAATTAAGTAATTATTATTAAATAATGTGTTTGAGCTGTTGAACAAAAATTAAAAGAAAATATAAGTTCCTAAAATTGATAAATATTTATCCAATTTAGCTAGTTCAATAAATAAAAAATACTGCCATGTAAAAATTCTTATATACTTTATTGTGATTTTTGATGACTTATGTAGGAATATATGACAAAAAGTATTTTTTTTGGTTACCTAATACCGAAAATAAGTAACAAATAATACTATGATATAGCTAATTTTGCTCTGTTTTCTAATTTTTTTCACCGCTAGTGCTCTTCTTGTGGAAATAAATTTACGTAACTTAGGAATTTTATCAACATAAAAAATAATTTTACTTACATGAAGATTTTGAAAAAGAATTGAATTAGATTCTTTTTCTATGTAGTTAATTCAAAGAATTTATATTTTCGCATTGGGACTTTGTGTTGTTAAAATAACTTAGAAAATCTAGGTAATTTTTAACTCCATTCCTATTCGAACAATAATTTTTCTATTAATTAATTTTTGAATAATATTTTAAAATTACATTCAATAATTTAAAAATATTTAATTAAGTACATACCTCTTACTTTTAATAGTTACAATCTATAGAAGTTTTCCCTTATAAGAATAAGTTTCCTATGAGAATAATGAATGTCTAAACATTTTTTATATGGAAATTGTTGTGAGAAACTATAAGGAAACGAAAAAGTCTTACATAATACGTAGTTCATACACAAAAGGATAGTAGTTCAAATATAATTAAGACAATAATTTTAATTCAAAATAAGTAAAGATTTAATAAGAGAAAATTTTAGGTAATTTTAAAGTCCTAAATATTAGGAATAAAAACTAACTTGCCATTTTGTCTATTGTAAAAACTATTTAAAAGAGTAAAAAAGATGAACGATATTTCGCTAAGGGCTTTCGTGATTTTAATATAGTATAGATATAGATATAGATTTATTCATGCACAAGAATTTCATATGTTAATTACCCTTATAAACGGAGGATGTATGATAGTCTCATTATGCTAATTGCTTTGAATAGACAACGATACTAATGAAGAAAACATATGGAGCATGGAGACTATATTTCATTAAGCTATTATATTCCTATTTTATTTTACAGTCCTTGTGTTATTTTTTTTTAAATAAGGAAGGTTCATAATTACACAAAATTTAGTTGATTTCGAATTCCTAAATATTAGGAAAAATAATTGATGTCTATTGCTAAATATTAGGAAAATAACAAAATAACTATTTTACCTAGTGTGAAACTTATTTTTAAAGGGTAAAAAAGACGAACGATATTTCGTTAATGACCTTCGTGCTTTTAATATAGTATAGATATAGATAGATAATACCTTTAGAACTTAGACATCTTTTATTACGTGCATACTAACTATTTTTCCCCCTAATTACCCCTAAATTTGACACTTTTGGCATTAGCCCTAATTACTCCTAAATTTGGTTTACCTTCATGTCCCTTTACAATTTATAATTTAAGAAAATGACATTTTTAGATCTCTTATATGTAAAAGACAGATCTTTTACGTGTAAAAGTAAATCTCACATGTGTAAAAAAAAAGAGGCAAGGTCATAAAATTAAAAACAAGTTTGTAAAGAGCCACAAAACCAATTGACCCATTTTTTTTTTTGTAGATGCAAGATGCTTATTTTAACTGTGTAATTGCCTTTTTCGTGCGAAATCTGCCCACAAAAAAAAAAAAGAACTGGGCAAGAGCTCCATTATTTTTAGCCAAATAAAGTTTTATCCAAAATAATGGAGCTTAAACAGTTTTCTATTCATTTCTTCTTTAGACGCAACAACTATTTATTTCAACGATGAATTTTTTCTTATTTTTAGCCAAATAAATTTAAAAAGGTAAAAATATATATTTTATTATTCAAAACTAAAACATGAAAAAAATTTATGTAATAGCGAGTATATCGTACCTCCTTAGGCTAAGGTCATTCAGGGAGTGAAGGCTATCAAAATGTTAAATTCAAGGTTATTAGGAATAAAAATAGTTTAGGTGTGCACCAAATCATCTAGTTTAGAGGGTTTCGAGATATTATGCCTAAGAAATCTGCAATTTTTGACAAAAGAAAAAAAGAAACTAAATATATGCAATTTTATTCTTTTGTTAGATTGGATGGTTTAAAGGCATAGACGTGAGCCGAAGCACTTTAGCTAAACCGAATGATGTGTAAGGTCTGAGACAATATAAGACTCACAAATCTTTAATTTTACTATTTTATAAATTAATAAAATAAAAATAAAAATAAAAATATATTAAAATTGCAAAAAATTTTAAAAAAATATATTAAATCGGTTATTTTATTAAGCTGACAGCTATTTAAATCAAAGAAGTTGGAGAAGTTGGGGAGTGAACTTCTCATTGGGCATTCCCAAAAAAAGAAAAGAAAAAAAGGTTTCACTGGGCATAGCAATTTCCGTTAAGAAATAAGAGTTGCCGTTACTGACTAGCTCTTTCCCGTTAAAACAGAAAAAAATTCCATGAGCGACCAACGGTGTCTAACTTGAGCAAATTTAAAGGACCGTTGATCCTCCGGGTACTATATAAAGGACTCTTTCCAAATTTGAAAGAGTTTGGAAAGAGTCTTTACCCAAATTTTGTCGACTCCAAATCATCCATGGCATCTTCATCTTCCAAAGAAGAGTCTTTATGCTTTCCCTGCTCATTGCAAAGTGCGAAGTCCAAGTGCCAAAGTGAATGTACTCTGGGCAGATTTTTTACTCGGTCCGAACAGAAGCATTTCTACGAGCTATGCGAATTTTTCGGTTCCCAAGAAACATTGAAAGATAAACTGGACGAAATTGCTGATGACCGGAAGCAAGAATGGATACAGAATCGCTTGTTTGAAATTACTTTTCATAATAAGGATGCGGTTGGCGGATGCGCCAGGTATTAAATTAAGGGGTTACAGTTAGAGTTTGTGATTAATTGCTAATTTTTTATTTTCTTTGGAAGTTAGGGTCAGGTCAGGATCAGGGTTTGTGAGTAAGAGTTGCTAATCTCTTCTTCTTTTTTTTTTTTTTTTTTTTTTTTTTTTTAAAGAGAAATTACGGATAGAGAATCGCTTGTTTGAAATTACCTTAACAAGAATTCAGTTGACGGATGTGTTTGGTATTAGATTAAGGGGTTAGAGTTAGGATTTGTGATTAATTGCTAATCTTTGATTTTTCATGAGAGTTAGGGTCGGTTTAGGATCATGGTTTATGTGTAAGAGTTGCTAATCTCTTTTTTTTGTTTGTTTTTTTTTCTAAAGAGAAATGACGGATAGAGAATCGCTTGTTTGAAGTTACTTTAACAAGGATTCAGTTGACGGATGCGCCTGGTATTAAATTAAGGGGTTAGAGTTAGGATTTGTGATTAATTGCTAATCTTTGATTTTCCATGGGAGTTAGGGTCGGTTCAGGATCATGGTTTATGTGTAAGAGTTGCTAATCTCTTTTTTTATTTTATTTTTTTTTTCTAAAGAGAAATGACGGATAGAGAATCGCTTGTTTGAAGTTACTTTAACAAGGATTCAGTTGACGGATGCGCCTGGTATTAAATTAAGGGGTTAGAGTTAGGATTTGTGATTAATTGCTAATCTTTGATTTTCTTTGAGTCAGTTGGGTCAGGGCTTGTGAGTAAGAGTTGCTAATCTCTTGTTTTCTTTCTTTCTTTTTTTTTTTCTAAAGAGAAATTAAGGATAGAGAATCGCTTGTTTGAAATTACCTTAATAATGATTCAGTTGACGGATGCGCCTGGTATTAAATTAAGGTGTTAGGGTTAGGCTTTGTGATTAGTTGCTAGTCTTTGATTTTCTTTGGGAGTTAGGGTCAGTTCAGGATCAAGGTTTATGAGTAAGAGTTGCTAATCTCTTTTTTTTTTCTACAGAGAAATTAAAGATCTAAAAATTCAAGCTGAAGATTGGAAGGCGCGAGCTGACAAGCTAACTGAGAATGCTGTTACCGAGCACTTCCGTATTTAGGATACATCTATTGATTGGCCTCCAGTTCTTGAAGATATGGTACGATAAATTGAGCTCGAGCAAGAAGTTGAGAGGTTGAAACTAGAAAAAGAGAAGCTGGAATTAGAAAAAGCTGAATTGATTGAGGAGCTGAAAATAGAAAAAGTTAAAAGGTACCGTCAATTGTCAGACATTTACGCTGACCCGAGATCTTTGGTTTTGGATTAAGTTTCTTTTTGGATTATAGACTGAAATTGGACTATATGTTGTTCTTAGTCTTTAGCAGTAAGAATCTGTAGATATTCAAATTGTTTTGTTTCTCCTACTCTTTTGGGCTATACAATTGTTTGAAGTTGTAGCATGCGAAGTTGGAGTATCTGTTGTTTCTATTATCTTTTAGCAATACGAATTTGTAGATGTTCAAATTGTTCTTTGTTTTCCTACCTATTTGAAGTTGTATGTGTTGTATGTGAAGTTAGTATATCTGTTGTTTCTTTTGTCTTTTAACAATACAAATCTCTAAATGTTCAAATTGTTCTTTGTTTTCCTACCTGTTTGTCGTAGTATGTGTAGTGTGTGAAGTTGGTATATCTGTTGTTCTTTTGTCTTTATGCAGTACGAATCTGTAGATGTTCAAATTGTTCTTTACTTTCCTACCTGTTTGAAGTTGTAGTATGCGAAATTGTTATATCTGTTGTTTCTTTTGTATTTTAGCAATACGAATCTGTGGATGTTCAGATTGTTCCTTGTATTCCGACCTTTCTGGACTATACAATTGTTTGAAGTTGTAGTACGTATAGTAGCAAAAAATAGAGAAATTTCAAGAAATTAGGGAAAACAAAAAAGAAAATATCCCCAATGTAACTTCTAGAAATTTTGAATACAACTAATATCCCTAAACTAACTCTCAGTGATATGAACCTAACTAATGAGTGATTAGCTATCAATAAAGTCTTATTGTGGAGCGTATTGTTACTTTAGAAGCTGCAAGTTTGTTTCCTTACATCGATCTCTGATTTTTGCTCTAAAAAAATATTTCTGTGATATGTCAGTGTTGGCTTCTTTAATGAAGCTTGCATTCTTAGGCTTCTGCTAGCCAAAGGGGATGGGTAAAGGAGAGGAAATCCCTGACTATACCACTTTGCATTTTCGGTATAGGAAAGTGAAGTAAATATGATCTTTAAAGTCAAAGCATATGTTATTCAAAAATGTCCAATGATGTTTGGGAGTAGATGACGTCCTGGTTCTAGTGTTTAGGACCCCTAAAAAGTGTTTTGAAGCCACTAAGAGGGAATGTGATCTTTTAAGTCAAAGCGTATGTTATTCAAAAATGTCCAATGGTGGTTGCGTTGGGAGTAGATGACATCCTGGTTCCAGTGTTTAGGACCCCTTAAGAGAGGCTTTGTCACCAGATGAAAATCGAATATTAGCTTGCATTATAATGAGATTGTGTTAATTGTTATACTCTGATATGCTCATAGAGGATGAAGGCCTTTTAGTGAAAATAACCTTTGATATCTTTCCGCTTTCAACCTGGTGGATGTAATGACCCAATCGATCATTTTAATTTTTAAAACCCCGTTCCCTAAAATAAAACTTCTCGTATGTGCTTTTGATGATTTATGACTTGCGGTGATAGTTAGTTCGGGATTTGAAAGTGTTTGGATTGAAACCGAAACACTTGGTTCCTTAAGTTAGCTTTAAATGGACAAGTTTGACTTCGGTCAATATTTTGAGAAAACGACCCCGGAATCGGGATTTGACGGTTCCAACAGGTTCGTATGATAATTTTGGACTTGGGCGTATGTCCGAAACGGGTTTTGGATAACCCGGGAGCGTTTTGACGATTAATAGTAAAAATCAACTATTTGAAGGTTTAAAATTTTTTAAATTTGGTTTGGAGTAGGATTTTGAGTAATTGAAGTCCGCTTGGAATTCCGAGTTTGGGAATAGTTCCGTATAGTGATTTAAGACTTGCATGCAAATTTTTGTGTCATTCCGAGTAGTTTAAGTATATTTCGGCGCATTGGAAGTAAATTGAAAAATTTGAAATTCTTATGTTTGAATCAATTTGGTTTAGGGTATGATTATTAGATTTGATGTTGTTTTACGCGTTCCGAGAGTTCGAGCGAGTCCGTTTTATGATTTTAAACCTGTTGGTATGTTCGGGCGGGGCCCCGAGTGTAAACCGGACGAGGCTCAGATCAATCTTGAAGTTTTGAAGAGGAGGTGAAGCATTATGCTTCTGGTACGTTCGCACCTGCGCTTGGACAGCCGCAGGTGCGACTCTCGCAAATGCAAGGTTTACGCGCAGAAGCGAAAAGGGAAGGGAGGCCTGCCATCGCAGGTGCGAAATCTCGGGCGCACCTGCGAATGCGCAGGTGCGAGAAAAAGAGCGCAGATGCGGAAACTGGGCAGTCAAGCTAAGCTCGCATCTGCGAGGCTTTTCCGCATGTGCGAAAGTCACAGGTGCGGAAATGCCTGTTGGATAGAATGGTTAAAAGGTCGGGGCTCAGACATTTTGAGCCCATTGTTTCCTCCATTTCGGGCGATTTAAGAGCTTTTGAGAGGGGTTTTCAACTAACAACTTGGAGGTAAGTTAATTCTACACCCCTTAAGTTAAATACATAGATTATAAGTAGATTATAACTAGTAAATCTTAGAAATCAAAGGTTTAGGTAAAAAATCTAGATTTTTATAAAAATGAGATTTTAACCACGAAAATAGTTATGGAATTAGGTAGAAATTATATATTTGAGTTTTTGAGATTATGGGTAACGTTTCCATCCGAAAATTTTCAGAATCCGGGCACGTGAGCCCGGGGTGAATTTTAAAAATTTTACCATTTTTGATAGGGTAATTTATTTAATAGATGAATTTTGAATTATTGAACGTATATTAATTATTTTATATAACTTTTGGATAGTTTCGGATTTTTCGGCATCGAATCGAGAATTTTACGCGATACGATAATCGGAAAGTGAACTTTGAGACGAGGTAAGTCTCTTGTCTAATCTTGTGAGGGGGAATTACCCCATAGGGATTAAATTAAATATTGTTGCTAATTGCGGGGGCTACGTACGCACGAGGTGACGAGAGTCTGTGCGTTGCTACTATAAATGCTAAAGTCCAGGTAGTTTAGGACTTAAAGCATGAAATACTTGTATAAATTATATTCCTTGATTAATTAATATTAATTGATATATATGAATATATTGTGAATTATTAGATAAAGATATTAAAGAATGGAAATCTCATATGCTTGATTTTCTGTTTAAATCAATTAATTGCAAAAAATAAATTATTCTCCTTCCGAATTTATCTTATAATAAAAATAATCTCTTTTCGGAGGTACATAAGAAAATGTTCTCTTTTCTTGTGGAGCGGGCCGAACGCCGTGGCAGGATAGATGCATCTATGGATCGTGACGCACGTCCCTCGGCAGTGTACACGACACTCTGGATCGGGTCGTACGTCCTCGGCAGAAATCGTGCTTAATAATAATAATCACACGATACTTTAATAATTTATTTCAGCTTGTGAAGATAATTGATAAATTAGAAAATCCTTGGAATTTAATAAATTATTATTCTTGCTTGTTAAAGAATTAATTATTATTCTTGTAAATGATATTTAATTGATAAATCGAAAGTTATTTGAATTGAAGGAATTTAATTAATATATTGAGAATTGTTGCATTTTAAGGAATTTGATTATTTTCGCTGATTAAATAAATTATTTTAAATTATATAAATCATGTTGAGTTAAATATCCTAGTTGTATTTTAATTATTATTATTGACCCATAGTGAGTGTCAAAGTCGGCTATCTCGTCTCTACCACTTCGAGATTAGACTTGATACTTACTGGGTACACGTTGTTTTCGTACTCATACTGCACTTGCTGCACATATTTTTGTGCAGGACCTGAGGCAAGTACTAGTGGAGGACCTATTGTCTTACACCCACGTTAGCTAGGGGCATAGTGGTGAGCTGCACTTTCTGAGTCGTTCTACAGCTACTAGTGTCTCTTTTTGTATTTTTTATTCTGTCTATTTTTATTTCAGATAGTATTTGAGATTTTGTATAATCTACTAGATGCTCATACACTTGTGACACCATGTCTTGGCACACACATTGGTAGAATTTGGGTTTTATTATTTCTCTTGGTTTTAAATTTTGTCAATGAATGTTTGATTTATTAAGTTGGCTTGCCTAGCCGTAGTATTGGGCGCCATCACGACCTATAGGTGAAATTGGGTCGTGACAATATGGTATCAGTGCACTAGGTTCACGTAGGTCTCACAAGTTATGAGCAGACCTAATAGAGTCTTGCGGATCGGTACGGAGACGTCTGTACTTATCTTCGAGATGCTATAGGGTGTTAGGAAATTACTTTTCTTCATATTCCATTGGGCAATTAATGTAGTACTAAATATACTTCTCTTATTCTCTCATAGATGGTGAGAACGCGTTCGAATGAAGTTCCAGACCAGGGAGGAGCTACTCCCCCAGTTGCGCCGAGGCATAGGCCGAGGCCGAGGGAGGGCTCCAGCCCGTGGTAGAGGGTGAGGATGTCCCAGAATTGTTCCAGTTAAGCTGCCAGTGGGTCCAGCAGAGAACCCCATTTTTGAGGAACATGATGAGGTGCCTGTGGCAGAGCCAGCTACGGTGGATTTCATATCTGCACCGGAATTTCAGGATGTCATGGGTCGTATGCTGCGATTCATGGACAATATGACTCAGGCCGGTTTATTTTCGGTAGACCCAGCCATTTCTCAGGCGGGCGGGGGAGCACAAACCCCTACCGCGCAGGCTCATGGACAGACAACTGCTATATATCAGACCCAGGGTGCACTACCCGTGGGTAGAGCCCAGCCAGTGGCAGCAGCTACACCTGAGCTCAGCCCAGCTGTAGCCGCCGATCCTAAAAAATTATTGGACAGATAGACTAAACTACATCCTCCTGTCTTTGGGGGTGAGCGACATGAGGATCCACATGACTTCATTTATCGGTGCAAGGATAGACTGTACAACATGAGAATATTGGAGTCTTATAGGGTAAACTTTGCTACTTTCCAGCTAGAGGGCAGAGCCCGTAAATGGTGGCAGTCTTATGTTCTTGGTAGACCAACAAATTCTCCTCCCATGACTTGGGACAGGTTCACCCGTATCTTCCTGGACAAGTATATTCCACCCTCCCAGAGGGAAGAGTTGTGGTTTTAGTTTGAGCAGCTCCAGCAGGGTCAGATGTCAGTGACTGATATGAGGCAAGGTTTTCTGAATTATCTCGCCATGCACTTATGATACTCCCTACTAAGGCGGAGAGAGTGCGGAGGTTTGTACCCTGTTTACATACGAGTATTCAGGCCACTATGGCTCGAGAGGTTGAGATGGGTACTTCTTATGAGCGAGTTGTGGAGATGGCCTGGAGGATTGAGGGTGTGCATCAGCGGAGTCGAGAGTGCGGAGGTTTGTAGCCTGTTTACATACTAGTATTCAGGCCACTATGGCTCGAGAGGTTGAGATGGGTACTTCTTATGAGCGAGTTGTGGAGATGGCCCGGAGGATTGAGGGTGTGCATCAGCGGAGTCGAGAGAAGATTATGAGAGATAAGCGGTTCAGTTACTCTGGAGAGTTTAGAGGTGCTCCGTCTGGGGGCAGAGGTCAGTTCGTGAGGGGGCAGTCCAGCAGATCCCCATTTCCAGCACTACCACCTCCTCGAGGTGCTCCAGTGTGACCTTATCTTAGTGCTATTCCAGAGAGTTCCTACCGCCCCCCAGCTATTCAGGGTCCTCCCAGTGGGTATTCAGGTCCCCAGGGCCAGACTCTTAGTCAACAGCCCATCGCAACGAAGAGTTGTTATGAGTGCGGGGATCCCAATCACATGCGGTGGTTTTTCCCTAGGCTTTGGGGTGGACCAGTACAGCAAGGTCAGCAGCCTATGCTTACCGGACCAGTTGCTCCACCAGTAGTCCGACCACCAAGAGGTGAAGGATAGGTGGGTAGGGGCCATCCTAGAGGTGGAGGTCATCCAGGCGGAGGCCAACCAGTTAGTGCTCCAGCTCGGTTCTATGCTTTTCCGACTAGACCAGATGTAGAGGCCTCAGATGCTGTGATTACAGGTATTATTTCTGTTTGCGGCAAAGATGCCTCAGTATTATTTGATCCAGGATCCACGTATTCATATGTGTCATCTCTATTTGCTCCATTCCTGGGTGTTTCTTGTGAGTCCTTGAGTACTCCTGTTTATGTGTCCACTCCTGTAGGCGATTCTGTTATTGTGAACCAGATCTGCCAGTCTTGTATTATTACATTCTGTGGTTATAAAACTAGAGCAGATCTCTTATTACTCGAGATGATCGATTTAGAAATTATTCTGGGTATGGACTGGTTATCTCCATATCATGTTGTTCTAGGTTATCATGCCAAAACTGTTACCTTAGCTATTCCTTCTTTGCCTAGGCTGGAGTGGAAAGGTTCATCGGTTAGTTCATTTAATCGGGTTGTTTCTTTTATAAAGGCTCAACACATGGTTGAGAAGGGTTGTTTGACTTATCTAGCCTATGTACGGGATACTACTGCAGAGACTCCGGCTATTGATTCAGTTCCAGTAGTTCAGGAGTTCTCCGATGTATTTCCTTCAGATCTTCCAGGTATTCCACCTGATCGTGATATTGATTTTTGTATTGACTTGGCTTCAGATACCCAGCCTATATCTATCCCACCGTATCGCACGACTCCGAAAGAATTGAAATAATTGAAACATTTGTTCAAGCAGAGGGACCTAAATTTGAGGCAACGTAGATGGTTGGAATTACTAAACGATTATGATATTACTATCCTATATCATCCAGGTAAAGCAAATGTAGTTGCAAACACCTTGAGTAGAAAGGCAGAGAGTATGGGTAGTTTGGCTTTCATTTCAGCAGAAGAGAGGCCATTAGCTTTGGATATCCAGTCCTTTTCCAACAAACTTGTGCGGCTACGAGGTGGTGCCAAGGAAGTTACTATTGGTGAGGATGGTGTTTTGCGACTCCAGGATCGTCTGTGTGTTCCTAATGTGGATGAATTGAGGAAAAAGATCCTGGAGGAGGCACACAGTTCTCGGTATTCTATTCATCCAGGTACTACGAAGATGTATCGTGACTTGAGGCAGCATTATTGGTGGCGACGAATGAAAAAGGACATAGTTGAGTATGTAGCTAGGTGTCTAAATTGCTAGAAAGTTAAATATGAGCACCAGAGGCCAGGTGGCCTACTTCAGCAGATGACTATACCGGAATGGAAATGGGAACGGATTACTATGGACTTTGTAGTTGGGTTGCCGCAGACCTTGAGAAAGTTTGATGCAGTTTGGGTGATTGTTGACATGTTGACCAAGTCGGCACATTTTATTCTTGTTGTGACTACGTATACTTCAGAGAGGTTGTCCCAGATTTATATTCAGGAGATAGTTCGATTGCACGGTGTGCCAATTTCCATCATATCAGATAGAGAGGACGTCCTAGAGTTGCCCCAGTTGCACCACCAGCGGATTCAGTGGAGGATCCCATTATTGAGGAGCAGGGCGAGGTGCCCGCAGCAGAGCCAGCCCCAGTCGATTTCATGTCAGCACCGGGCTTTCAGGAGGTCATGGGCCGTATGCTATGGTTCATGGATTCTATGACCCAGGCTGGTTTATTTCCAGCAGACCTAGCCACATCTCAGGCAGGAGGGGGAGCACAGACCCCTACTGCTCAGGCTTCAGGACATGCGGCTACCGCATATCAGACCCCGAGTGCACTACCCGTAGACGGTGCCCAACCAGTTGCAGCAATGGCACCTGAGCCTAGACCAACTGCGACCAGCGAGCTGCAGAAGCTTCTAGATAGATGGACCAGGCTTCACCCTCCTGTCTTCGGGGGTGAGCGACATGAGGATCCCCAGGACTTCATTGATAGGTGCAGGGATAGACTGCACAACATGAGCATATTGGAGTCTCACAGGGTGGATTTCACTACCTTTCAGCTGGAGGGCAGAGCTCGTAGATGGTGGAAGTCTTATCTTCTTGGCAGACCAGCAGGTTCTCCTCCCATGACTTGGGACCAGTTTACACGCCTATTCTTGGACATGTATATTCCACCCTCTCAGAGAGAAGAGTTGCGGTTTCAGTTTGAGCAACTCCAACAGGGTCAAATGTCAGTGACCGATTATGAGGCGAGATTCTCTGAGTTATCTCGCCATGCACTTATGATACTTCCTACTTAGGCGGAGCGAGTGCGAAGGTTTGTTGCGGGTTTGCACTCAGGTATTCAGGCTACTATGGCCCGGGAGGTTAAGATGGGGACTTCTTATCAGCTAGTAGTAGAGATAGTTCGGAGGATTGAGGGTTACCGTCAGAGGGGTAGAGAGCAGATGCAGCAGGACAAGAGGGTCCGTTATTTCGGAGAGTTTAGAGGTGCCCCGGCTAGGGGCAGTGGGCAGTTCATGAGGGGTCAGCCCAGCATGCCCACATATCCAGCACCGCCGCCTCCTCGGGGTGCTCCAGTGTGACTCTATTTCAGTGCTATGCCGGAGAGTTCTTATCGTCCATCAGTTATTCAGGGTTCTTCCAGTAGGTATTCAGGCCATCAGGGTCAGACTTCAGGACATCAGATATGAGTGCGGGGACCCTGGCCACATGAAGAGATTTTGTCCCAGACTCCAGGGCAAGGCAGTGCAGCAGAGTCAGCAGCCCATGATTTCAGCACCAGTAGCCGCACCAGCTATCCGGCCTCCCAGAGGTGGAGGGCAGGTGGGTAGGAGTCATTCTAGAGGTGGAGGTCAGGCAGGCGGAAGCCAGCCAGGTGGTGCTCCAGCCAGATTCTATGTTTTCCCGGCCAGACCAGATGCAGTGGCCTCAGATGCCATGATCATAGGTATTATTTCTGTCTGCGGTAGGGATCCTTCGGTACTATTCAATCCAGGGTCTACCTATTCGTATGTATCATCTCTGTTTGCTCATTTCCTGGATATTCCTCATGAGTCCATGGGTACTCCTATTTATGTGTCCACTCATGTGGGCGATTCTGTTGTTGTGGATCGGATCTATCGGTCCTGTGTGGTCATATTCTGTGGATACGAGACTAGAGTGGATCTTCTGTTGCTTGATATGACCGACTTTGAGGTTATACTAGGCATGGACTGGCTATCCCTATATCACGCTATCCTTGATTGCCATGCCAAGACTGTTACCTTGGCGATGCCAAAGTTGCCTAGATTGGAGTGGAACGGTTCGTCTGTCAGTGCATCTAGTCGGGTTATCTCTTTTCTGAAGGCTCGACATATGGTTGAGAAGGGGTGTTTGGCTTATCTAGCTTATGTCGGGGATACTACCGTAGAGTCTCCGGTGATTGATTCAGTGCCCGTAGTCCGGGAGTTTTCGGATGTGTTTCCTTTTGATCTTCCAGGCATGCCATCAGATCGTGATATCGACTTTTGTGTTGACTTGGCTCCAGGTACCCAGCCTATATCTATCCCACCGTACTGTATGGCTCCGAAAGAGTTGAAGGAGCAGCTTGAGGAGTTACTAGCAAAGGGGTTCGTCAGACCAAGTGTATCACCTTGGGGTACACCAGTATTATTTGTGAAGAAGAAAAATAGGACTATGCGGATGTGCATTGATTACTGCCAGTTGAACAGAGTTACCATTAAGAACAAGTACCCGTTGTCGTGTATTAATGATTTGTTTGACCAGTTGCAGGGTGCTAGGGTGTTCTCTAAGATCAACTTGAGATCGGGGTACCATCAGTTGAAGATTCAGGACTCGGATGTTCCGAAGACTGCTTTCTGTACTAGATATGGCCATTATGAGTTTCTAGTGATGTCCTACGGCTTGACTAACGCCCCAACAGCGTTTATGGATTTGATGAACATGGTGTTCAGGCCATACAATAACTCGTTTGTCATTGTCTTCATTGATGACATTTTGATCTACTCATGTAGCATGGAGGAGCACGAGCATCATTTGAGAGTGGTGCTTCAGACCTTGCGGGAACAGAAGCTATATGCTAAGTTCTCCAAGTGTGAGTTTTGGCTAGATTCTATAGCATTCTTGGGGCATGTTGTATCAGGCGAGGGTATTAAGGTAGATCCCAAGAAGATTGAGGCAGTTCAGAGTTGGCCTCGTCCTACTACGGCGACTGAGATCAGTAGCTTCTTGGGGTTAGCAAGTTATTATCGCTGGTTTGTGGAGGGCTTATTATTTATTGCAGCACCTTTAACTAGATTAACCCATAAGGATGCTCCGTTCCGTTGGTCCGACGATTACGAGGCGATCTTTCAGAAGCTCAAGACAGTTTTGACTACAACACCAGTTCTAGTGTTACCTTCCGGCTCGGGGATGTATACTATGTATTGCGACGCTTCACGCGTTGGTTTGGGTTGTGTATTGATGCAGGAGGGGCAAGTTATTGCATATGCTTCACGTCAGCTGAAGCCCCATGAGAAGAATTATCCTGTGCACGATTTTTGGACTTGGCCGCGATTTTTCATGCTCTTAAGATCTGGAGGCATTATCTTTATGGGGTGTCCTGTGAGCTTTACACTGATCATCGCAGGTTGCAGCATTTGTTCAAATAATGGGATCTCAATTTGAGGCAGCGCAGATGGCTTGAGTTACTGAAGGATTATGACATCACCATTTTTTATCATCCGGGCAAGGCGAATGTAGTCACGGATGCCTTGAGCAGAAAAACAGAGAGTATGGGTAGCTTGGCCTTCATCTCAACGGAGGAAAGGCCACTAGCCTTGGACATTCAGTCTTTGGCCAATAGACTTGTGAGGCTGGATATTTCAGAGCCCTGTCGAGTTCTTACATGCGTCGTTGCCCAGTCTTCACTATTAGAGAAGATCAAGGCTCGACAGCTTGATGATCCGCACTTGTTGGTCCTCAGAGAGGCTGTACTACAGGGTGGTGCTAAAGAGGTTACTATCTGCGAGGATGGTGTTCTGCGACTCCAGGGTCGTCTATGTGTTTCTAATATCGATGGCTTGAGGGAGAGGATTTTAGAGGAGGCACACAGTTCTCGATATTCCATTCACCCAGGTGCTACGAAGATGTATTGCGACCTGAGGCAGCATTATTGGTGGCGGCGGATGAAGAAAGACATAGTTGAGTATGTAGCTAGGTGCCTAAATTGCCAGCAGGTTAAGTATGAGCACCAGAGGCCAGGTGGCCTACTCCAACAGATGACTATACCTGAGTGGAAGTGCGAGCACATTACTATGGATTTCATAGTTGAGTTGCCGCGGACCTTGCGGAAGTTCGATGCAGTTTGGGTCATTGTCGACAGGTTGACCAAGTCGTCACACTTCATTCCGGTTGTGACTACGTATACTTCAGAGAGGTTGGCCCAGATTTATATTCAGGAGATAGTTCGGTTGCACGGTGTGCCAATTTCCATCATATCAAATAGAGGCCCTCATTTTACTTCACATTTCTAGAGAGCAGTACAGAGTGAATTGGGGAACCGTGTAGAGCTCAGCACAACCTTTCATCCGCAGACCAACAGGCAGTCGGAGCGGTCAGTTCAGATTTTGGAGGATATGCTCAGGGCATGTGTGATTGACTTCGGAGGTTATTGGGATCGTTTCTTTCCTTTGGCCGAGTTTGTTTATAACAATAGTTACCAATCCAGCATCAAGATGGCTCCATTTGAGCCTTTGTATGGTCGGCGATGTCGTTTGCCCATCGGATATTTTGAGCCCGGTGAGGCTAAGTTATATGGTACTGATTTGGTAAAGGATGCTTTAGAAAAGTAAAGTTAATTCAGGAGCGACTTCGTACAACACAGTCCAGATAGAAGAGTTACGCAGATCAGAAGGAGCGTGGTTTATCATTTATAGTGGGTGAAAAAGTTCTCTTGAAGGTTTTGCCGATGAAGGGAATCATGAGATTTGAGAAGAAGGGCAAGTTGAGCCCAAGATTTATAGGCCCATTTGAGGTGTTGAGACGAATTGGGGAGGTTGCTTACGATCTAGCCTTGCCTCCCAGTCTATCGGGAGTTCATCCGATTTTTCACGTGTCTATGATCCGAAGGTATCATGCCGACTTGTCACATGTGTTAGACTTCAGCACAGTTTAGCTAGATAAGAGCTTGGGTTATGAAAAGGAATTAGTTGCCATTGTTGATAGACAGGTTCGCCAGTTGAGGTCCAAGAAGATTTCTGCGGTAAAATTCAAGTGGAGGGGCCAACCAGTCGGGGAAGCGACTTGGGAGGCCGAGGAAGACATGCGGAGCAGATATCCACACTTATTCAGCACTCCAGGTCTGATTCTAGACTCGTTCGAGGACGAAAGTTTATTTAAGAGGTGGAGAATGTAACGACCCGACCGGTCGTTTTACTTTTCCAAATCCTGTTTTGCTAAATAAGACTCCCCGTATATGCTTTTACTATTTTATGACTTGCGGGGATGATTAGTTCGGGATTTGGAAGGGTTTGGGTTGAAATTGGAGCATTTGGTTCCTTAAGGTTGGCAAAAAGGCTAAGTTTGACTTCGGTCAACATTTTAGCAAACGACCTCAGAATCGGGATTTGAAAGTTCCAATAGGTTTGTATGATAATTTCGGACTTGGGCGTATATTCGGATCGGGTTTTGGATGACCCGGGAGCGTTTCGGTGCCAAATAGTGAAATCGGTTCCTTGAAGGTTTTTGAAGTTCTTTAAATATGGTTTGGAATAAGTTTTGGTGATATCAAGGTCCAAATAGAATTACGAGATTGGGAATAGTTTCGTATGATGATTTAAAACTTGCACGCAAAATTTAGCATCATTCCGAGTTGATTTAATACGAATCGGACGCGCGAAAGTATTTTTAAAAGTTTTTGAGTTCATCAGTTAATCCATGCGTTTTGGCATCCGATTCATAATTTTTTATGTTATTTTAGTATTTCGATAGCTCGAGTGAGTTTGTATGATGTTATTAGACTTGTGTGGGTATTTGGTGTGGAGCCCCGAGGGCTCGGATGAGTTTTGGACGTTCAGGAGGATGAGAAAAACTTCAGTTTTTCTGGTGTTTCTTGGTAGCTGTTGCAGGTCTTGCAAATGCGAGAATTTATTCGCATTTCCGAACCTCGCATTTGCGAGGAAGGCTTCGCAATTGCGAAGAAGCATGAGCTGGGCAGTGTTCGCATTTCCGACACTTTGGTCGCATTTGCGACCTTGGCAGTGGGAGCCCAGGTTCGCATTTGCGATGAGTTTGTCGCATTTGCGAACCAGGTGTCGCAAATGCGACATCTGCAACCTGTACACAGCCTTATTAAATGCGCGACATAGGCCATTAACTCATTTTCTTTCATCTCTTGGGCGATTTTAGAGCTCTTGGAATGAGGGTTTTTACCTAACACTTTGAGGTAAGTAATTTCTACACAACATGAGTTAGATACATAGATTATGGGTAGATTAACATATAAAAATTTGGTAAAATCAAGGGTTTAGATGAAAACCTAGGTTTTTGATAAAAAGGGGATTTGACCACGAAATTGGTAACAACTTTCTTCAAAGTATTCCGGAATCCGGGCACGCGGGGCCGGGGGTGAATTTTAGGAATCTTACATTCAGGGTTGGGTAACCTCTTTAATAGTTGGAATACGAACTTTTGAGAATGTATTGACTAGTTTATTTACTGTTTGATTAGCTTTGGATTGTTTGACATAAAATCGAGGGTTTAAGCATAATTTTGGACCGTAAAGTATGCTTTGAGGCAAGGTAAATCTCTTTTTTAATCTTGTAAGAGGGAATTAACCCCATAGGTGAACTTAATCAATATGTACTTCTGTTTGTGGGGAGGGGGTCTACGTACGCATGAGGTGACGAGAGTCCGTGCGTAACTACTATTCATGCTTATGTCCGGGTAGATTTAGGTTCACAACATACTTTGTTGATACCGCTGCTTATTTATGCTTACTAATTGTCTAGTATAAAGCTGAGGTTAAGGATTTCAATACTTTAGAAGCTTCTAGTTGAATTTCTTATTTCGAAAAGAATTGAGAGATATTATGATAATTGAGAAAATCTATGTTCAACCGCGTTGCAAGTATATTCCGCGAGCGGGGTAAATTTTTACTACTCTCATTGGAGCGGGCCGTTCGCCTCGGCAGGTTAATAGATGCATCTATGGTTCGTGTCGTTCGACCCTCGACAATGCACATTATATGTATATGTATATTTGAATCGGGCCGTACGTCCACGGCATAATTCGTGCGTAAAGATATTGGAAGCCCCTCCTATATATTTAATATTGTTTCATAGGGTTGAGAGGTGAAATGATTAGATGAGGGAAATGACTTGGTTCCTACTCGCGATAAAAGGAACTGTTTATTTGCTTCCTGCTCGGAGTTCTATTATCATTTTTATGTATCATGTTTTATTAGAAATTTATATTTTTATATTGTTGGCCCACAGTAAGTGTCGAAGTCAATCCCTCATCACTACTTCTTCGAGGTTAGACTAGATACTTACTAGGTACACGTTGTTTATGTACTCACGCTACACTTCTGCACTTGATGTGCAGGATCTGAGGCAGGTGCATCTGGATATCAGTCCAGCGCACACGCTTAACTCCTGGTATGAGACTACATGGTGAGCTGCCTTTCCGAGCCGTTCCGCAACAGCCAAAGTCTTTCTGTTGTTATTGTTCTGTCTATTTTATTTCACACAGTAGAGTAGTAAATCTTTTGTATATTCTACTAGTAGCCCATACTCTTGTGACACTAGGTCTTGGCACACACACTAGTAGACTCTTGGTTTTGGTTTCATTTCATGGCCATGATTGCACATATTATTCGTGTTATTTATTTTTAAATCTATTACTTCTTAAATCTTGTAAATTTAAAGAAAGTTAGATTTCTTGGGGAAAAAAATCTTTTAAAAAGGAGAAATCACACAGTTTGCTCACTGTTGGTTTGCCTGGCGACGTCGCTGGGCACCATCACGGCCTAACATGGAATTGGATCGTGACATTAGGTTTAGTAGTCCTTTTTCCTTTTCTTGGTTTAGGAGTTCTTATTTTTCCTCTTCTTTTTTTTGCAGTTTTAGGAGTACTTTTTCAAAGTTTACGAGTATTTATTTTAAATAATAAATTAATTCAATTCCTTTTTTAATGTTTGGAATTTTTGTATCAACTAATTTTTTGTTATTAAATCATGATTGGAAGTAAGAAGAAATATCTAGCAATCACAAACGCAACGATCTAAAAAGTTAATCAATTTCAATTTTAAAATTCAAGTATCAAGCTTAACTAAGAAAATACTTTAATTTTAAAAATACAAAAGGAAGAGAGGTGTTGGTAAGATTCGATAACACTAATGGTTGTATTAACATAAAAATCTAAAAGTGATATGTCATAACGATTTTTTGTTACTCTTAACATTGAATTTTAATTGGATAATAATTACTATTACAGTTAAATATTTAAAAACTTGGGATGAGCTAATATTAAGATTTGAATCAACATAAAAAAAAAATTATTATCTTTAACGAAGAAAAAATAATTAAGTCCTTAAATTAATTAATCAACAAAGTCTTTAATTTAACTAATTTGCAAAAAAATCAAATCATTCTTTTAGAAATTAATTATATAAATCTGTTACAGTATAGCATTAACAGTCAAATTTTTAAAAGTGCAAACGTTAAATAACATGGATGAAATATTAGAAGACAAAAATATATTCTAAGTGAGTTGTCATTAATTATTTGTCTTTTTTTGGGTATTCACTTAAGCAAATGACCACTCCATATACCAAGTTACTTATTATAAAATATTAACTTAACGTAGACATTTTAAAACTTAGCATTTGATAATTTGATTTACATGTTCTTCTTGTACACATGTTTTATTAATTGACGCTAAGCACACGTTCAACGCACGTACACTAAAATTAGTACTATATTAAAAGCACGAACGTCCTTACCGAAATGTCGTTCGCCTTTTTTACCCTTTTAAATAGTATTTACCTTGGACTAGATTATTAATTTAATTATTTTGCTAATTTTTGGGATAGTAAATAAGCAAAATCTTACCTTATTTGAATTGCCCTAATATTTAGGAATTCAAAAGCAAATATATTTATACTTACAAATATGGTAATATATATTTCGTATTTAAAATCGGATATGCATAGTCTAGGCTAACCCTGGCAAGTGGGTCAGTCCAGGACCGGGACCGGCACAGGACCGCGACCCATATGGGCAGTGGGCCTAAACGGTCCTAACCGTTTAAGACCATGACCAGGGAAGGCGGGCCTGACAAGTGGGTCGGTCCTTTGTGCGAGGCCCGCGAGACCGGACCGTTTGGGACCGGGATCGGACCGGTCCTAGCGGGCCTAAACGGTCCCAACGGCTCTAATTTTAAAAAAAAATCTGCCCGTTGGGGCATTTAAAATGTAGTCCTCAGCCAAAATAGCCATTTAACTCCCCTCCCCCCTCCCAACTTTGTTTTAACCCCAAACTTTTTATAATTATACTTGTTTCCTATTTTTAACTATAAATACCTCCTCATTCTTTTATTTTTCTCACAAAATCATAAATCTCTCTCAATCTCTCTCTAATTTTCTTCTATAATAGCTTACTTTATTGTTACAGTTTGTGAAAAATTGTGAAGTTGGTGAATTGAAGTCTTCAACGATAATTAATTTTCAACAAGTTGTTCATCAATTTGGTAAACTCGTTCCAACTCTTAAGTTTTAATATTATAGTTTTGTTTATTTTATTTACTTTGTATTGCTTGATTAATTAAGATGGCTTATTCCTAAAAAATATATTTAGTAAAAATAAAGAAAAATCCAAGAGTGGTGAATCTAGTGGCCAATTTGTTCCTCCTCCACTTCCCCTGGCTCCCCGACCCAAACCTGTTACCCGTCCTACACCTGCTATTCTTGATAGCGATAATAGTTTATTAGGATTTACCGAGAGTCAATTTTGCCATAATATTGCCACCACCAATGAAAATTCCTCCGGACCTTGAAGGATTTATGAAATTTGTAAGAGATACCATATAACTTGTATGAACAAAAATTAATATGTAACTTGTAGTATGCCACATCTTGATTAGTTTCTTTTTCTTCTCAATGGTGGTATTAGCACCTTGTTGTGCTCATTCCATAGGGGGGAGGAAGACTAAGAAAGATATTGCCATATGTTTTTAATGCTATAATAAAATTATAACGCATTGCTTTGAATATCTCTTTACAATATTTTTGTCTTTAAATTTGAATTAAAAAATTTAGGTTACAATTCTATAATATAATTTACAAGGAATTGCCTTAGATATTTTTATTACCATTTTTTTTTCTCTAACTTCTATAAATTCTTTTTAAAAAATAAAAAATATCTGTTGGGCCCACTTAGGCCCGGGACCGGCCTACTTAGCCTAGTTCGTGGGCCCGGTCCCGGGCAGGTTCCAACAAAAAGCCCGCGAAGCCCGGGCCCACACAGGCCCGTTTAAATTAGGGTTGGGTCCACTTAGGACCAAACCATTTAGGACCGGACCCGGCCCACATGCCAGCCTTAGTCTAGGCAAGCACTTTTAAATTCTTATTATGATATTCAATTCAAAGTTTGTTATTAAACTATTAGGTAATTAGCTTTCCATACGATAGTTAACAAAAGTATCTATTTGTTTGATTTTGGACGTCTTTAATCAATAGCGATACCTTTTTCCTGGAGAATTTAAGTCTTTCCCTAATATTTATGAGTTTTAAATTAACTAAATTTTATGCATTACATGCTTTCTTATTTGAACTATATATGTAAAATCATTATATTAAATATATTGTGAAAACTATTTTATTAATTGAATTATGTAACAAAATAGTTTTGTAAAAGATAAACAATACTAAAAATGAAAAATATCCACTGATATTAAGTAAAAAATAGCGATTACTTATTGTAGATTTGAATTCTTCTATGTCCTAAGATTATAACCAATTAATATTATATTAGTAAAGATAAAAAAATAAAAGTAGAGAAAGAATTAGTATTTATATTACTTTCCTAATATTTTGGACTCTAAAAATAATTAATTGTTTTTAGATATTTAAATCTTTCTATATTTAATATGTAGGAAAACCTAATATTTAGTACTTTAAATTGATTATCTTATACAACTACAAGGTAAAACACCATTAAGTAGTATTATATGAAACCTAACCTATGAATTCATTGACTTTCTTTTACCATTTTATTACTCGCTTTTATTACATACTTCAAACTATAAAAGTCAGCTTTTTCTAACATACAACCAATCACGTTATTTACTTGTACTATTCCCACTTCTCGGATGTAGTTCTATTTAGTTATCAACTTCTTCTCTTATTATTTTAAATTTTCCATTATCCAATAAAAAAATTCAGTAATATATAAGATTTTGAAGTCAAATAATTAAGCTTTTTGTTTTGGTAAATCAGCCACGATTCAAACATATACTAAAATAACTCTCACTAGGATTCATAGGATGAAGAGTTGTAGTAGAGGAGAGCTAACTAACAAAGGGGTAAAATAGTGAAAGAAATCTGAATTGAGTTAAAATAAAGAGTAAATTTCACAAATAGTCATATAATTATATTTTTTAACGTTAAAATTACTTTCACCAATTCACACAAAAATCACAATTACGGAAAAATACAATTTCTAATGCAATATCTTTTACTCCATGATTTTTTTGTTTTTTATTTTAATTCTAATAAATATTGACCAAAAGAGCATGAATTTGCGTTTTAATAACTACTATCTATATGATACAACTTTAAGAAAGTGTCGAACACTTTTTAGGTTTAGCGGTCCTTTTTGTTTTATTAATAAATGTGAAAGTTACGATCAAGTTTTAGCACTCTCATAAAATAAGTAAAATGTGTGTAAAGAACTTTTAATTGTTGGTAATATATCAGATAAAAGTTTAATAATAATTACTAATATGCACGCAACATACATATCCAAGTGTTCCTGTAAAGTTGAACGGCCGTTTACCATTCTGTAATGACCCAACCGGTCATTTTGCCTTCTAGAACCCCATTCCCCTAAATAAGACTCCTCGTATGTGCATTTTACTATTTTATGACTTGCGAGGATGGTTAGTTCGTGTCACGACCCAAAATCCTTGAAAGATTGTGATGGCGCCGGACACCACTGTCACACAAGCCAACACCAATAACTAGTAAATTCTCATTTTTATATTTCTGAAATCACAAATTTCCTTCAATTAAATAATAAATGATGAACTTCACAGAGTAAATAATAATATTTTTCGCAAATTTCAATAACGAATAATCCCATAATCTTACCAAAATCCGGTGTCACAAGTGCATGAGCATATACTAGGGAACAAAATAAAATATAATAACTGTCCGGAATACAAATTTGGACAGAAAAGAAAATATAAATACTCTGAAGGAGACTCTGTTGGTTGTGGAGCGTCGTACAAAATGCAGCTCACCTAAGTCCCCGCCATAACCGCGCCTCTGCGCCCACAAAGCCGCTAAATATATGTGTGCCTGCACAAAAATATGCAGCAAGTGTAGCATGAGTACGTAAATCAACGCGTATCCAGTAAGTATCCCGCCTAACCGCGAAGAAGTAGTGACGAGGGGTCGACTCGGGCACTTACTATGGGCTATAATTAATATACCAATGATATGATGAATTATGAATTTTGTGAGGCAACAGTAAACACAATAACATGAGGCAAGTAAATAATTATCTTGTTAATAGGGGATTTCCAAGTTTATTTTCATCTTTTAACAATTTAAATCCCCGGCCAATGAGGCCATATCAATTATCAATAGTTCCAAAACAATCAATTAAGTCATGCGCAAATCACACCGAGGTCGTACGGCCCGATCCAACAAATATTTAAACTGTGCACTGCGATAGGATCAAATGGCGCGAACCATAGATGCATCTATTTACTACCGAGGCACTCGGCCCGATCCACAAATAATAATTATTTTCAAGAAAATACAAGTTTCTCATTTACAGTCAAATATCTCATACAAACCTTCAAGTAAGTGAATTTAACCTTATACAATTCTTTTATCAATTTCTATCATGACTAAGTGATTATATTAGCAAGTAAGGGCACAAACATTCCAAGTATAGTATGATACGGGTCCTAACTACCCGGACAATAGCATAATAGTAGTTACGTATGAACTCTCATCACCTCGTACGTAGGTACAAACATTTATTTAATTCACCTATGGGGTTAATTCCCTCTTAAAAGGTTAGAAAAGAGACTTACCTTGTTCTAAAATTCTATAACCGGATCCAAGGCCGCTCCGACAATTCAAACTGATGCCCGTCGCTCCAAAACTAGTCAAATATGATGCAATCGAATCAAAATATGCTCTAATACTCATAATTAATTATTGTATAACAATTCCCAACTATGTTCGAAAAGTCGGTAAAATCACCCTCAGGCCCACGTGCCAGGATTCCGAAAGTTTTCGAAGATAAACATTACCCATAGCATTACGATCTCAAATATATAATTTGTTCTCAATTCCTTACCCAAATTCGTGGTCAAATTTCCAAAATACCAATTTCTAGGTTTTACTTCAAAATCCCTAATTTCTACAAATTGTTCATGTCTAAATCCATATATAATTCAAGTATTTAACTCAAAACTAGTAGAAATCACTTACCTCATGCTTGATGATGAAATCCCCTCTTCAAAAGCTCCAAAAATCGCCCCAAACCATGTGAAAAAATGGGTGAAATGAGCTCAACCCCCGTTTTAAAGTAATCTGCCCAGGTGCTGCCCTTCTTCTTCGCGAACGCGGAACCTTCCTCGCGTTCACGAAGCACACAAGCCACTGCCCCAAAATTTCTCTTACGTGAACGCGAGGTTCCTCCCGCAAACGCGAAGCACACCGGGCCTCACCAGTAACCCTTCGCGAACGTGAAGGGTAAATTCCAGCAGCCCTCAACTTTCTCTACAAGAACGTGTGAATACCTTCGCGAACGCGTAGAAGGAAATCAGACACCAGCAGATCTTATGCTTCAGCCATTAACCAAGTCCAAATTCCAATCCATTAACCATCCGAAATCCACCCGAGGCCCTCGGGATCCCAACCAATCATACCATCCAGTCCCATAACACATTACAAACTTGCTCGAGACTTCAAATCACATCAAAAAACATCAAATTCATGAATCACATCCCAATTCAAACTTAATGAACTTTGAAACTTCAACTTCTACAACCGATGCCGAAACCTATCAAATTACGTCCGATTGTCTTCAAATTTTGCACACAAGTCACATTTGATATTACGGACCTACTCCAACTTCCGGAATTAGATTTTGACCCCGATATCAAAAATTCCACTTCCCGTCAAACTTCTAAAAAACCTTAAAATTTCTAACTTTCGCAAAATGGCCCCAAAATGACCTACGGGCCTCCGAATCCACTTCCGGACGCGCTCCTAATACCATAATCACTATACAGAGCTATTCCCAGACTCGTAATCCCAAACGTACATTGATAACATTGAATTGCACCTCAACCCAAATTTATGAAATTCTTCCAAAATACCAACTTTCACAATAGGCGCCGAAACGCTCCCGGGTCATCCAAAACTCGTTTCGGATATACGCCCAAGTCCAAAATCATCATACGAACCTGTTGGAACCTTTAAATCCCGATTCCTAAATCGTTTACTTAAAAGTTAAAGTTTAGTCAACTCTTCCAACTTAAAGCTTAAAACTTTAGAATTTCCTTTCCAAATCAACTCCAAACTTCCCGAAATTTCATTCCTACCACGCGTACAAGTCATAATACCTGAAGTGAAGCTAATCAAGGCTTCGAATCGCAGAATGATGCATTGGGGCTCAAAACGACCGGTTGGGTCGTTACAGTTCGGGATTTGGAAGAGTTCGGATTGAAATCGGAATACTTGGTTCCTTAGTTTGGCTTTAAAAGACTAAGTTTGGCTTCGGTCAACGTTTTGATTAAACTATCTTGGAATCGGGATTTGACGATTCCAATAGGTTCGTATGATAATTTTGGACTTGGGGGTATGTTCGGATCGGGTTTCGGGTGACCCGTGAACGTTTCAACGCCTAATAGTGAAAGTTGGCGCTTTGAAGGTTTTAAAGTTCTTTAAATTTGGTTTGGAGTAGGTTTTGGAGTAATCGAGGTCCGTTTGGAATTCTGAGCCAGGGAATAGTCTCGTATGGTGATTTAAGACTCGCACACAAAATTTGGTGTCATTCCGAGTAGTTTAAGTATATTTCGGCGCGTTCGGAGTAGGTTTGAAGAATTTGAAATTTCTAAGTTGCATCAATTTGGTTTGAGGTATGATTCTTAGTTTTGATGTTGTTTTACGCATTCCTAGGGTTCAAGCGAGTCTGTTTTATGATTTCAAACTTGTTGGTATATTCGAGCGGGGCCCCGGGGGCCTCAGGTGTTAACCGAATGAGGCTCGGACCAAGATTGGACTTGGGAGCAACAGCTGAAGCTTCCAGCTTCTGGTGCATTCGCACTTGTGCTTGGACAGCCACAGGTGCGAGCCACAAGCTGCAGAAGCGGCCAAGCAAGGGCAACCCAGGGTCCGCAGGTGCGAGCTTCTAGCCGCAGGAGCGGGCTCGCAGGTGCTACCAACTGGGCGCAGGTGCGAAAATGTGCAGCCTGGCCTTGGTCCGCACCTGCGTGATTTTGTCCACAGAAGCGGAACCGCAAGTGCATCTGTTTCCTCGCAGGTGCGAAAACCTACTGGGCAGAATGCTTAAAAGCGGGGCTCAGCCATTTTGAGCCCATTTTCTCCATTTTTGGGCAATTTTGGAGCTTCTTGAGAGGGGTGTTCACCTAGCAACTTGGAGGTAAGTTAATTCTACCTATTGTGAGTTAAATACATAGATTACGAGTAAATTATAACATGTAAATTGTGGAAATCAAGAGTTTAATCATCTCCAAGGCTCTTCTAGCACATGAACACCCTCTCAACGAAGCACCCAGCCGAATCACTTTCCTTGTAACTCACATCCACACGAAGCATAAATCCTGAATCTTCCCAAAGCCTGAACATGAATCGATAAGGCCAAATATAACACACATTCCTCAAATCGCTTGGCTAGATTACCACTGATATTCTCTTTCCTTAGTCGTAATAACCCATCAATATGCCGATAACTAGAAATCGTACAAATAGACGACCATGAAATCCAACTGTAGGCGGTGGGACTCTCCCACTTAGCTTGAAGCTACCATTGCATAACTCTAGAACCCGCCAAGATTCTTTCTTCATCGTTGAACTGATCTTGCACAACCAACTCGCCAAAAATCCTTCCATTTGACCTTTCATGAACACCCAAAATCACTAACCACATTCACATATTTGATCTCTGCCGGATAACCAGTAGAATTCTTTCGTGACAACCCCATCAACACCACGCAACCGCTAACCTGCTCACAGGAGTTAACCCACCTGTGGAAATTCCATGCCGACATCATCCAATACCGCTGCACTGGGTACAATAACTACAAAATCAGTAACCCATCCTGAGCCCGTGCTCATTTACCAGTTGTACAAGTCCGTTCACTCCTCATGGATATCAACTAAAGGTGCGACAAGACATTCCAATCCAAAGTCATGTTGTATCCTTCTTCACATCAAGAAACTCCCTCCTGTCACACCTAATCTTCCTCAATATAGCAGCTAATATTCTAAATTAAGTCCGTAGACCTAGTCACGGTCCACCATGAATTCCAAATCACTCTAAACTTTCTCGAGACGTGTAGTCATCCTACCATAGAACCCACATGCTACTCTGCCACTCTCCCACTTGGTCGAACTCACTCCTTTATGTAACCACCCGACTCCTGTTTCTCACGCTTGGCCTTCTATAAGTTTAACCACCGCGAGACACCTCCCACATGTTCTTCCTCATCCTTCGCTGCCTAGTTGTTGCCTTAAATCAAAATCTACCTCTGTAGTACTTGAACCAATCGATAGCTACCAATGTTAAACCTTTTCGAAGATCATCTCCCTTGAGACCTCAACACCTGGACCACCGATTATGTCCTGAACCACCGCACACTACGATCTCTGACAACCGCTTCCCCGGCACTGTTTATAATACTCTGCCCCAAGGCGAATTGAAGGAAACCATAACACCGGCGAACTTAGCACATTATAACCAATCAAGGATGATGACGCCACATCACAGGCGAAGATTCCACCACGCTCGAAAATATCGAGTCCCGCTACTCCATCAACCTAAGTCTGAACATTCTTAGTTCGATTTCCTTTCCTTCGCCGGAAATAAAATACTGGATCTCTGAATTATGCACTGAGTAAACCTCCTTTCAAGTCATTCACTACTTCGACGCATAGACAAGCATCCTTCCATTACACGAATACGATGCGATAGCAACGCACGAATCATCATACCAATTGTCGCATAGCCCAAAAACCATCAGAAATACATCTACTGAGCTGAGATGACAGAACATCCTTCCACAAGGCGACGACGTTAGCCTCCAATCGAATACGCAGGGAGAAACATCCTGCTCTACATCATTAGTACCATTAAAATTCCTCAATTCCAATTTATAATAAGCGCTTCGCGTCGCGTAAGATTGAATAGGAAGGAAATGAAGGCATAAGCCTCAAAGGAATCGAATCGCACGATGAAGAATCAAGAAGGGAAGTGCTCCTAATAGCCCTGTAGCCTCTCGAAGATAAGTACAGACGTCTCCATACCGATCCGCAAGACTTTACTAGACTTGCTCATGACCCGTGAGACCTAAGTGAACCTAGTGCTCTGATACCATGTTGTCACGACCCAAAATCCATAAGGGTCGTGATGGCGCCAGACACCACTGTCAGGCAAGCTAACAATAAATACTTAGTTAAACTCTCATCTTAATATTTTTAAAATCGTAAACTTACTTCAATTTATCTAGTAAAAGATGAATTTATAGAATAAATACAATGTTTTCCAATTTCAATACTGAACATCCCATAATTATCCCAGAACCCGGTGTCACAAGTACATGAGCATTAACTAGGAATGTAAAATAAAATACAACCGCTGTCCGGAATACAAATTGGATAGGAAAAGAAAATACAATACTCTGAGGGAGACTTTGTTAGCTGCGAATCGTCGTAAAGAATGCAGCTCACCTAAGTCCCTGTCATAAACGCGACTCTGCGCCCACAAGGTCGCTAAACATATATGTACCTGCACAAAAATGTGCAGCAAGTGTAGCATGAGTACGTAAATCAGCGCGTACCCAGTAAGTATCTGTCACGATCCAAAATCCAACTAGTCGTGATGGCACCTAACCCAACCCGCTAGGTAAGCCAACTTTCAACTATCCAATTCCAATAACAATTATTAAAGAAATTTTAAATGAATAATTATCTTAACCTTATATATTCCCCAAGAACTGGTAATACAAATCCTGAGCTTCTAAGTATAGAGTATACAAAGCAGAAATGAAATAAATACATAGTCTGTTTGAATAATACAAACAAAGCTTTTATAAATCTAAGGCTACCCTAAACAAAAGGCAGCTACAACAGGAATGCAGGTACATCTTCAAGTCCCGCAACCATCGAGCACAACAACAACAACAACCAACATTTGCACACAATGTGCAGAAGTGTAGTATCAGTACAACCGACCCCATATACTAAGTAAGTAACAAACCTAGCCGTAGGTTGAAAGTAGTGACGAGCTTCCACCAAGGTCGAGTCCAAAACCAATAGTCCACAATAGTCCACAACAATCCATTACAACATAAAGCAAATAATACCAGAAGTAACTCAGGGATAAAATACCCAGCCAAACCATGATTTCAAAAATAGTAGTTCTTTCTTTCAAATACATCAATGAAAACCAAATCGTTTGTTGGAGTTGCCAAAAATATGAATAGTTTGAAAACAATAAATTTCTCCCAGAATCTTGTCAATAATAAATAAGATGTTTCATTTTCCCTTCCGGATAACCCGTGTAAAAACAAATGCATCACTAGGCCCATCTGTCAACAATGTGTGAAAAATCATGAATGATGTGATGCAGTATAACACGAGAAAATACATCTCTATGCATGTATGTCATGTGTGCATGCCAATGCAATGCAACTCAATGATAAAATCATAAACAACCCCTCGGGCAGAACATCACTCATATACAGACCCTCGGGCAAACCTCACAGTCACTCGTGCCACTCGGGCATACCTCGCAATCACTCTTGCCACTCGGGCATACCTCACAATCACTCATGCCTCCCAGTTACTCAGCACTCGGCACTCGCACTCAGTAGGTACCTGCGCTCACTGGGGGTATGTACAGACTCCGAAGGGGCTCCTTCAGCCCAAGCACTATAATCTGCACTGACAACTCACGTGCTGCACGGACAACTCACATGCCATATTAATAAAGTATGTTGCAGGTGGGCAGCCCCGATGCACACTCATCCTCACAAATCAGCCCCTCGGCCTCACTCAGTCATAATGTATGTTACAGGCGGGCAGCCCCGATCCACACTCATCCTCACAAATCAAGCCACTCGGGCATTTCAGTAAAACAGGGCATTCGGCCCAAAATATTTATATGCATCAAAATAGAGTCATAAAACTGAGTTATGATATGCAATGAAATTAATATGACTGAGTATGAATTTTCAATTTAACACAATAATTCACAGCAATATGACCTCTATGGGTCCCAATAATACTGGCACATAGCCTCAACATGATTTTTAATATGCTTTTCAGTTCAATTTCTTTAACACATAAAACCGTATGGAAAATGCCAAGATTATTTAACTATAAAATTCCACAGAAATAATTATGTCACGATTTTTATAGTGCACGCCCACATGCCCGTCACCTAGCATGTGTGCCACCTCCCAGCAATTCACAAAATACATATATTGGTTCATACCCTCAACTCCAAGATTAGAAGAGTTAATTACCTCGAACAAGCCTAATCCAAAGTCGAGCAAGCTAAACAATGCTCCAGAATCCCATTATGCGCGTATCAACTCCCGAACGGCTCGAATCTACCACAATTAATTTGATTCTGTCCACACAATTCATAGGAATTAATTCCATATCAAAATGTTAATATTTCCACAAAATCCGAAATTACGCCCCAAAAATCACCCGTGGGGCCCACATCTCGAAATCCGACGAAACTTACAAAATACGACAACCCATCCAATTACAAGTTCAACCATACTAATTTCACTCAAATCCGACTCCAAATCGGTATTCAAACTTGAAAAATTCGTTTTGTGACATTATAGAAATTTCCTTCTATTTCTCTTGAAGATTCAATAATCTTACACGAAAAATGAAGATGAATTCATGGAATATAATCACAAGGGAGTTAAGAACACTTACCCCAAGTTGTGTGAAAAATTTCCTCTCCAAAATTGCCCAACCCGAGCTCCAAAATCCGAAAATGAGAAACAATCTCGGAACCCTCATTTTTAAACACTGCCCAGGCATTTCCTCACCCGCGGTGCCTGGGCTCGCACCTGCGCATCCGCATTTGCGGACAAAAATGCGCGCCTGCAGAAAATAGCCGGCCCTATAAATTCTCGCATCTGCGGTGCTATTCTCGCATCTGCGGGCTTCGCAGATGCGCATTCCCCTTCGCACCTGCGGTCGCCTCACGCCAGCCCCAATCCGTATCTGCGCCAACACCTTCGCACTTGCGGCCTCGCAGATGCGGCAAATTCCTCGCACCTGCGAGCATTGCCCAGTCCCACTCTTAGCCGCTTCTGCGGCTTATTTCATGCACATGCGGCTTCACACATGTGACTACTGTTCCGCAGGTGCGATTACACCAGAAGGCTTCAGTTCCAGCAGTCTTCCAAATTCAAAAATCAATCCGTTAACCATCCGAAACTCACCCGAGCCCCCCAGGACCTCAATCAATTGTATCAACAAGTCCCATAACATAACACAGACCTACTCGAGGCCTCAAATTACACCTAATAACATCGAAACGACGAATTACTCCTCAATTCGAAATCATTGAACCTTGAAACTTCAAATTCTATAACTTGCGTCGAAACACATCAAATCACGTCCGATTGACCTCAAATTTTGCACACAAGTCACATTTCACATTACGGACCTATTCCAATTTCCAGAATCGGATTCCGACCCTGATATCAAAAAGTCAACTCCCCGGTCAAACTTCCCAAAAATTCAACTTTCGGCAATTCAAGCCAAATTCCACTACGGACCTCCAAATACTTTTCCGAACACGCTCCTAAGTCCAAAATCACTATACGGAGCTATTGGAATCATCAGAATTAAATTTCGAGGTCGTTTACATATAAGTCGACATTCGATCACTATTTTAACTTAAGCTTTAATTCTTGGAATTAAGTGTTCCAATTCATTCCAAAACCTCACCGGACCCGAACCAATTACCCCGGCAATTCACACAACAACTTTA
This sequence comes from Nicotiana tomentosiformis, assembly GCF_000390325.3. Taxonomy (NCBI): domain Eukaryota; kingdom Viridiplantae; phylum Streptophyta; class Magnoliopsida; order Solanales; family Solanaceae; genus Nicotiana; species Nicotiana tomentosiformis. The sequence continues at coordinate 65,439,189 of NC_090813.1, read as the reverse complement.
AAGTACAATTCGAGTAGTAAAGGGGGAAGCAAGGTTATAATACTCAAAATGACCGGTCGGGTCATTACAGTATCCCGCCTAACCTCGAAGAAGTAGTGACGAGGGGTCGACTCAGACACTTACTATAGGCTATAATCAATATACCAATGATATGATAAACTATGGATTTTTTATGAGGCAACGGTAAACACAATAACATGAGACAGATAAACAATTCTCTTGGCAATAGGGGATTTCCAAATTTATTTTTATCTTTTAACAATTTATATCTCCGGCCAATGAGGCCATATCAAATTACCAATTTATCTCAGACCAGGGAGGCAATATCGTTATTTATAAATTTCAAGGCAAGCAATACAAGCATGCGCAAATCATGCCGAGATCGTACGACCCGATCCAACAAATATTTAAACTGTGCACTGCCAGAGGGTCGAATGGAGCAAACCATAGATGCATCTATTTACTACCGAGGCGCTCGGCCCGATCCACAAATAACAATTGTTTTCAAGAAAACACAAGTTTCTCATTTACAGTCAAATATCTCATACAAACCATCAAGTAAGTGGATTTAACCTTTATACAATTCTTTTATCAATTCCTATCATGACTAAGTGATTATATTAGCAAGTAAGGGCACAAACATTCCAAGTATAGCATGATACGGGTCCTAAACTACCCGGACAATAGCATAACAGTAGCTACGTACGGACTCTCGTCACCTCGTACGTACGTAGCCCCCACAATTAGATACAAACATTTGTTTAATTCACCTATGGGGTTAATTCCCTCGCTCCGAAGTTCCATAACCAGCTCCCAAGCCATTCAATCAACTCAAATCGATGCCCAACACTCCAAAACTAGTCAATAAATGAGCAAATCCATAAATATATACTCTAATACTCATTATAATACAACTTATAACAATTCCCAACTCCGTTCGAAAAGTCGATAAAAACCACCCTCGGGCCCACATGCCCGAATTTTGAAAGTTTTCGAAGATAAACTTTACCCATAAACTCACAAACTCAAATATATGATTTATTCCAAATTTCATGTCCAATTTCGTGGTCAAAATCTAAAAATAACAAATTCTAGGTTTTTCTTCAAAATCTCAAATTTCAACCAATTTTCATGTCTAAATCCGTATATAATCCTTGTATGTAACTCACAACTAGTCGAAATCACTTACCTCATGCTTGATGATGAAATCGCCTCTTCAAAAGCTCCAAAAATCGCCCAAACCGTGTGAAAAATGGGTGAAATGAACTCAACCCCCGTTCTTAAAAAGTTCGGCCCAGTACAGTTACTCCTCCTTCGCGTTCGCGACCAAGGTCTCGCGTTCGCGAAGGCCAAAATGCCACTGCCCAAAATTTCTTCTTCGCGTTCACGATCTCCTCGTCGCGTTCGCGATGGCCAGCTAACCTGCTCCTTCGCATTCGCGTTCCACTCTTCGCGTTCGCGAAGGCCAACGACCACAGCCCCATCTCCTCCATTTCCTTCTACACGTTCGCGACTGGCCCCTCGCATTCGCGTAAGTCCATCACGCATCTCTCCGCATTCACGAGCCCTCCTTCGCGTTCGCGAAGGACAAATCAACAGCCCCCTCAAATTCCTCTTCGCGAACGCGGGACTCCCTTCGCGTTCGTGAAAAAGGAAACCAGACACCAGCAACAGCAATTCCAAAACATCCCGAAATGATCTGAAACCACCCCGAAACACACCCGAGGCCCCCGGAACCCCATCCAGTCATACCAACCAGTCCCATAACATAACACAAACTTGCTCGAGACCTCAAATCACATCAAACAACATCGAAATCATGAATCTCACTCCAATTCAAACTTAATAAATTTTGAAACTTCAACATCTATATTCGAGGGCGAAACCTATCAAATCACGTCCGATTGACCTCAAATTTTGCACACGAGTCACATTTGACATTACAGACCTATCCAACTTTCGGAATCGGATTCCGACCCCGATATCAAAAAGTCCACTTTCGGTTAAACTTCTCAAAACCTTCAAATTTCTAGCTTTAGCCAAATGACTCCAAAATGACCTACAGACCTCCAAATCCACTTCCGGACGCGCTCCCAATTCCAGAATGCCAATTTCCACAATAGGCGCTAAAACGCTCCCGGATTATCCAAAACCCGATCCGGATATACGTCCAAGTCCGAAATCATCATACGAACCTGTTTGAACCTTCAAATCCCGATTCTGAGATCATTTACTCAAAAATCCAACCTTAGTCAATTCTTCCAACTTAAAGATCCCGAAATGAGGATTTTCTTTCCAATCAACTTTGAACTCCCTGAATCTCAATTCCGACTACGCGTACTAGTCATAATACATGAAGTGAAGCTGCTCATGGCCTCAAACTACTGAACGACGCGCTAGAGCTCAAAATGATCGATCTGATCATTACAGTACAACTCTACTAATTGAGCTCATTCAGCCAAAGATCAAGCAGGACTTTAATTGGTTGCAATGTAGGCTGCAGGACGGATATGATACATTTAGATATAGGAGGGACTACACCTCACTAATCACTTTTAATACATACATTTCATTCAAAACCCCACACTTATGTCAAACCAATACTCCACCTTCACATCATTATACATTAACTCCCAACTTCTTTAAGCACAATTACATCAAGTAACCACTATCAAGGAATATTCTTCACAATCGTACACTTATTTTTTTTCTTTCTTTTTCAATTCAAGTGGCTCTTTATTTTTCAAAATAATGCACCTTTCTCCTTAGTTCAATAGTTACACTCATAAGCCAAACCAACCACCTAAACTTCAACTTTTACAAAGTTCATACAATTTCAAGTGCTCACGAGAGGTAAATAGTTGAAATAGATGGTCAATTTCAAGTGTCCAAAATTTCAAGTGCGCCAAAATTTGACGAGCGCAAAACACACACTTAAATTATGCTCGCTAGTCAAAGATAGTATAGTATAATTATTGTCTCCATATGGATTAGATTTAAATAGTATTCTCGTAGTTCATAGCTCGATTGCTATCCAGGAGGATCAATAATGAAGATTTATACAATTAAGAATTGAAACTAAATAAGAACCTAAACTATTGACTAATGAAAATCTCAACAAAGGTAAGCAAGAAAGTTATCAATGGGAGAAAATATGGGTTGATAGAATAGGTGCAAGATAATTGTTCAAGTGAGTCTCTCGAATTCACTTAATTATCAGTACAAATATTTAGTAGAAACTTCTCTCTCGATTAAGTTTCAACCTCACAATATGAACCAATTTAAGCTCGGTGAAGATATGCAAGAATTCGTCATAGATTGGTCTTTAGGAGAACCTCTTTCGATTATACTCCTAACTAGGTTTAATCAAGGATTCAAGTAGCCTCTTTCGATTACTTCGAAGAATCTATGAACTCAACCAACAATATAGTACAAATATATCACAAGTTATGCCTCTCTCGATTACAAGAACAAGTGAACATAGATGAACCAATTTAATCTTCCCAAAATGATTCAAATACATAAAAATAGAGTTATAATCCACAAACAACCATCAATACACCAAATCCATCAAAACCCAAAAGGCCCTATAAGGCTCGGTACGTGTAACTGCTCGGCTATAGTAGGTTCGCTCATAGGCGCTCGGCCATACTAGACTCTGTATCTCGGCCATCCTGGGCTTGCTCATAGGTGCTCGGCCACAGTAGGCTCGGTATATATAACTTACCATCTGATCAGAGGTTGCCCAATAGGGGCCTGCCCACCGATTATAGCTCGATGGTGGTGAAAATACTGTAATACTGTATATGTATAGGCCCTCTGCTCTCTTGACTGGAAGAAGACAATACTAAATTGAATATAGATCTTGATAAGGAATAATACTATAACTTATGAGACTAGAATAATGTGAATAAATTCATGAATACGAACTTCTCTTTATGTCTCATTATTACCACATGTTGCTACGAGATCATGCCTAAATGAAGGAAGGGCTTAGCCTTAACATACTTTATTACAATCTTTCCATTCACCAAGTTGAACTCGCCTCTTCTCACCTTAATCTACAACAACGATAATAATACTATCATTAAATTATGAAACGTATAACTATCGCACAACGAACGACATGCTTATTTTGTATTAAAACAGACAGCATCTCCCCTATAATCCTTACTTCCTCCAAATTCAAGATAATACCAACAACACCAAAAACAACAATAACAACATATATACATTGTTTTCCAACCTTATGTACACTACACAATACTACAAAATAGCCCAACACACCCCAATCTCTTCATATACAAAACGACCATCGTAGTAGTGTTAACAACCCGAAAATGTTACGACGAACGACCAACCCAACATCCTGAATTTATGTGGTATTTCTCCACATCCTTCATCCTCCAAAACTCCACAAAACAATAGTAAATCACGCAGCCCAATAGCAACACCAAACAGCCCACAAAATAATCCATAAAATAGTTTGCTACAAGTGAATAATTCGAACTCACGGCTTCCGATCACCGTCCCGTGAGTTCTTACAAATATAGAACAACTTACCATGCAAATACAACTGTAAAGAATGGATGAAAGAGAGCAGTAAACTTACCTTATTTGAGGGATAACTCAACTCCTATCTTGGTTCTTAAAACTCTAGGCACCTCCAATTAGAACTTGAAAGGGAGAGAAAATCAATTGGGGTTTGTGGAAAATTTTTGGGAGGATTTTTGCAGAGATTAAGTCTGGTTATTTTGCCCTATTATCATCCTAATATATGAAGGGGATAGGCCTTTAAAAAGGCCTCTTTGAATGACCCGAACTGGCCCAGTTTTGGACGATCCGAACTGGCCCAGTTTTGGATTCTTGTTTAAGCAAGTAGGTGACAGTCTGCGCAGCCTTGCAAAAATGCCCATATCTCTCTACTCCGATATCGTATTGACAAACAGTTTAATGCGTTGGAAAATAGACTCATAGATATTTAATTTGATGGGTGGAACACCCCATAAATCTAAGTATATTGGGAGAAAATCTCAGTTACATTTAACCTAAAGTTTTAGTAAAACTTATGAACGTAACTTGTGATGACTTTCATCGACTTTTGTTCCACCACTCGCTTGACTTCAAAATATAACACATGACTATCATACGAATAACATAACTCATAACATAACTCATAACATAACCTCTTTATTATGTTAAACACCTTGGTATCACCCCAAAAGTAAATGCTATAACATTCCCAACTTGTCCGCTTTCGACAAAACATTAGTTTCTTCAATTCCTTTAGCTTCTTAACCTTCCAACCCTCTTTGTACTTGTTGTTCATGATATTCAATATTTGTAACTTCAAAGGTAACATGATTAACTTGCTTTATATATTTTCAAAGATGATCTCATTTTTTGGGTCCTACATTAGTTTGATCACGATGCAGTTTTACGTACGAAAATATAGGGTGTAACATCATTCCCCCCTGGGAACGTTCGTCCTCAAATGTTTACTTTTAGAGACTTTGGAAAAAATTTGCCAGAGTTTCCTCCGTACACTAGACTATAATCAACCTGCGTGCAGCCAGAAAATATACTATGCATGCCACACATGGCCAATGTCTATAAATAACAACACTTTGCCTCAAACAGTTGTAAATCATAAATACTAAAAGTTAGGAAATAAGAGCTTACCTGATGACTTACTAGCCTGAATAGAGTTGTGCTGTAGCATCCCATCTCGAGCCATATCTTCAGTTTGAAATAGGTGGGGGTATTTATACTTTATTTCTTCCTCCGCTTCCCATGTCATCTCTTCCACATTCTTGCTTTTCCATAAAACCTTCACGGAGGCTGCCTCCTTATTTCGTAGCTTGCGAATTTGTCGGTCTAGGATGGCAACTGGAATTTCCTTGTATGACAAGTCCTCCAGAATCTGTACATCATCTGTGGACACCACTCTGGTAGGATCGCCAATGCACTTCCAATTCTGAGGGCAATTCTAACTCATAAGCTACTTGGCCCACTCTCCTAATAATCCTGTAAGGCCCAATATACCGTGGGCTAAGCTTGCCTTTCTTGCCAAACCTCATCACGTCCTTCATAGGGGATACCTTTAAGAATACCCAGTCATTAACCTCGAACTCTAAGTCTCGTCGCCGCACGTCAGAATATGACTTCTAGCGACTCTGAGCTATCAACAGTCGCTCCCGGATAAGCTTTACTTTCTCTACGGCCTGCTGAACTAGGTCTGGCCCATGTAACCCAGATTCTCCAACATCAAACCACACCTATAGGAGATATGCACTTACGCCCATACAAAGCCTCGTACGGAGCCATCTGGATACTGGAGTGGTAACTATTATTATATGCAAACTCAACAAGAGGTGGATGTTCATCCCAACTTCTTTTAAAATCCAACACATAGGCTCGTAACATATCCTCGAGCGTCTGAATTGTGCGCTCGGCTTGTCCATCAGTCTATGGATGAAAAGTTGTGCTGAGATTCACCTAAGTCCCTAGACCTCTCTGAAATGACCTCCAAAAATGTGTTGTAAACTGGGCCCCATGGTCAAATATAATAGATATTGGTACTCCGTGTAGCCGCACTATCTCCTTAATATATAACTTTGCATAATCTTCAGTTGTATATGTAGATCTGACCGGTAGAAAATGAGTTGATTTAGTGAGCCTATCGACTATCACCCATATAGAATAGAACTTACGATGAGAATGAGGTAAACCCGTAACAAAGTCCATGTTTATCGCCTCCCATTTCCATGTCGGGATCTCTATAGTCTGCATTAGCCCTCCGGGCTTTTGATGCTCTATCTTCACCTGCTGGTAACTAGGACACTGGACGACAATCTCAGCAATGTTCTTCTTCATATCGTTCCACCAGTACACATCCTTAATGTCATGATACATCTTCGTCGACCCAGGATGAATGGAGTACCACGAATAATGTGCCTCTGACATAATCCTATCTCGTAGCCCTGCTACATCTGGAACACACAAATGACCCATGTATCTGAGAACCCCATTTCCCTTGAGCTCTAACAATGGATTCTTCTGCTGCGGAACTCGCTCTCTCAACTTGACCAACTCTGGGTCCTCATACTGCCTTTCCTTGACTTCAGCTATGACAGATGATTTTGCAGTATTTTGGAGTACAACTCCACCATCATCGGAATCTACTAACCGAACCCCCAAACAAGCCAATTGATGAATCTCTCTAGTTAATTGTCTTTTCTCGGCCTTTACATGTGCTAAACTACCCATAGATCGGCGACTTAAGGCGTCTGCTACAACATTAGCTTTCCCTGGATGGTAGAGAATGTTAATATCGTAATCTTTCAATAACTCAAGCCATCGCCTCTGTCGCAAATTCAACTCTTTTTGCTTGAATATATATTGCACACTTTTATGATCTGTAAATACATCAACATGAACACCATATAAATAATGCTGCCATATCTTAAGTGCATGGACAACCGCAGCTAACTCGAGATCGTGGGTTGGATAATTCTTCTCGTGCTTCCTTAACTGCCTTGAAGCATACGCAATTACCTTCCCATGTTGCATCAGGACACATCCTAACCCGACACCTGAGGCATCACAATACATGACATAACCCTCTGGACCCTTTGGAAGTGTTATAACTAGCGCTGAGGTCAACCTGTTCTTAAGCTCTTGGAAACTCCGTTCGCAAGCCTCCGTCCACTGAAACTTAGTTGATTTCTGCGTCAACTTTGTCAATGGTGCCGAAAGGGAAGAAAAACCCTCTACGAACCTCCAGTAGAATCCTGCTAAGCCTAGAAAGCTACGAACCTCTGTCGGAGTGGTAGGTCTAGGCCAAGATTTCACGGCCTCAATCTTCTGAGTGTCTACCTTTATACCTTCATCAGATACAATATTCCCCAAGAATGCTACAGACTTCAACCAGAACTCACATTTAGAAAACTTAGCATACAACTTACGATCACGGAGGATTTGGAGTACCGCTCGCAAGTGGTCCACATGCTCATCCTCTGAACTTGAATAGACCAGAATATCATCAATAGATACTATCACGAACAGATATAAAAATGGACGGAATAGGCTATTCATCAAGTCCATAAATACGGCGGGTGCATTCGTCAACCCGAAGACATGACAAGGAACTCGAAGTGGCCATATCGGGTCCAGAAGGCTGTCTTCGGAATATCTTTCTCCCGAACTCTGACCTGGTGGTATCCCAATCTCAAATCTATCTTTGAAAAGAATCTATCCCACTGCATCTGATCAAACAAGTCATCGATCCTTGGAAGTGGATACTTATTCTTAATAGTTACCTTGTTCAGCTGCCTATAATCGATACACATCCTCAACGATCCGTCTTTCTTCCGCACAAAGAGTATCGGTGCACCCCAAGGTGAGGTACTGGGACTGATGAAACCTTTCTCCAGCAAATCTTTTAACTGCCCCTTCAACTCCTTTAATTCGGCAGTTGCCATTCTATACGGAGGGATGGATATTGGTTGAGTTTCTGGAAGCAAATCGATGCTAAAATCAATCTCTCGCTCTGGAGGAATACTAGGAAGCTCATCTGGAAACACATCTGCATACTCTTTGACTACGGGAATAGACTGAAGTGTAGGTATCTCAGCATCTGCATCTCTAACTCGCACAATATGATAAATGCACCCCTTTGAAATCATTTTCCTCGCCTTCAGATAGGAAATAAACCTACCTCTGGGTGTCGCTGTATTACCTACCCATTCAAGGACTGCCTCACTCGGAAAATGGAATCTGGCTGCCTTTGCTCGGCAATCAACTATGGCATAGCAAGTTGCCAACCAGTCAATACCCATGATAACATCAAAATCCATCATCTCTAGCTCAACTAGATCGGCTGAGGTCTAACGACTACAAACTGTCACCGTACAACCTCGGTAAACCCGTCTAGCAATAATCGATTCTTCGACCGGTGTAGATACCGCAAAAGGATCACTTAGTATTTCAGGCACTATACCAAACTTCCCCATGACAAATGGGGTAATATATGATAAAGTAGATCCTGGGTCTATCAAGGCATAAGCATCGTGAGAGAAAATAATCAATATACCTGTCACAACGTTTGGTGAAGACTTCTGCTCCTGTCAACCCGCTAAAGCATAGATATGGTTCTGATTAACACCTGAACTGGAACTTCTACCTATGCCTCGACCTCTACCAGCCGAAGATTGAGAATTGCACTCTGAAGGATGCACAGACATAGATGATTATGTTGTTGAACTTGCTGGTTGTGCCATACCCCCAGAATCTCTATTTGGGAAATCTTGCATCATATGCCCCGGACGCCCACATGTATAACAAGCATCAGAACCTGCTCGGCATTGGCCTAAGTGTCCTCTACCATAGATGTCACACCGCGATGGAAATGACCATGTCTGCCTTGAACCTTGTTTTCATTGCAAAACCGACGCCCGTGAGCTCTCACCTGGTCCTGACTGAGTATAGCGGTCATACCTGTAACCCTGTAACTGAGGTGGCGGAGGCCTAGGTGGTCATCCGAAGTACTGGGGCCTATAGCTACCTTGAGACTGCTCTTGAGACCTAGGAAATCTCATCCTTTTATACTGCCCTTGCTCAGGCCTCTCTGTACCCTGCTGTCGACACCTACCCCTTTCTATATTCTGAGCGAATGCCTGAATCCGGGAGATATCCATATTATCATGCAATGCAGCGGTGGCACATGCCTCGGTCAACTCTGGGGCTAACCCTGCTATAAACCTGTGGATCCTGTCACACATAGTAGCAACTATGGATGGTGCATATCTGGCTAATGAGTCAAAACAGAGACTATACTCTCGAACACTCATATTTCCCTGCTTAAGGGCTAGAAGCTGATCGACCCGAGCCTGTCGGATCTCCCGCAATAAGTACTGGTCAAGGAAGGCATCTGAAAAATTCTCCCAACTAGGTGGAGGTGCATCACGTGCCCTGGACCTCTCCCATTCCTCGTACCAAAGGATGGTAATATCTCGAAGTCGAAAAGCTGTTAGCTCAACTGCCTCTTTCTCTGTGGCATGCATAACCCAAAAGATCCTGTGAAGTTGATCTATGAAATCTTACGGGTCCTCCCTCTAATCTGACCCCGTGAACTCTAGGGGACTCAAAGCAATAAACTCTCGGACTCTTGAACTCCCAGACCCCTCAGAAGATCCTGCACTAGCTGATGCCCTAGCTTGTTGCTAGGTAGCTACCAATTGTGTCAACAAATGCACCGCACTCCTCAAGTCCTGATCTGGTGGAAGTGGAGGGGGGACTGGATGTGCGGTATCCCTAGGAATCTCCTCAGGTGGTGGAGGAGCGGCTGAGTAGGGGTCTCGCCTTGGGCCTCAGACTAGGACCCATCTACTGGGGGTACCCTGCTGGTCCCCTCACCTATTGTTGTATCTCCCCTCTGGCTAGCCGTAGTCTTCCTAGTCACCGTCATCTGTGTATGCAAACACCAACACGTAAGTTTAACTCAAATTTCCTATAACTCAATTCTACAACACGATTTAGATTTGAAAGAAGGGTAACCAACTCCTAAATGCCCTGTAGCTCCCTGCTTATATAATGTGGTGCACAACACATCTATAAACAAGATCCTACTAGACACGGCTTGTAGACTCCCTAGGATAGAACTGCTCTGATACCAAGTTTGTCACGCCTCGAACCTGGGAACGAGACCAGCACCCGGTGTCTCACCTAACCTGGCGTACCAAATTGCGACTAAGGGACTCTGAACATATAATGTCATAATTTGGCCATAGGGCCACCTTGCAAGACAATTTGCAAAGCAAAATATAAAACTGAATGGAAACTAGAGCTGACTAAATATCAATATAAAGCTAAGCCGATAAGGCCGTCATAACTACTACAGCTGACAAACCACAAAAATATACATACCAGGCCTACAAGCCCAACATACTGCACTAACCAACAGATATGTCTACAAGCCTCTACTGATAGATATATTATGATCGGAACAGGGCCCCGACCTATCCATAAAATATATACATATATACAGAAGATGTACACAAAAATCTAGACCCGATAACTCCAAAGGATGTGGAGCTTACCGATCAGGCTGAACTCTGGAAACACCTATTGAGGAGGTCTACCCATCTGTCTATCTGAACCTGCATGCATGAAATGCAGCGTCCCCAGAAAAGGGACGTCAGTACGAAATAATGTACCGAGTATGTAAGGCAATAACATAACTGAATTGATAATATAATAACTGGAATTAACTGGGAGTCAAAGATGATCTGGAGATATACTTACCTGCTAATACTGACTCAACTCCTTCAATATATTAAGTAAAATAAATGTTTGGCCCTATAACTCTCGGTACGTGTAACTGCTCGACTATAGTAGGCTCGCTCATAGGCGCTCGGCCATACTAGACTCTGTATCTCGGCCATCCTGGGCTTGCTCATAGGCGCTCGTCCACAGTAGGCTCGGTATATATAACTTACCATCTGATCAGAGGTTGCCCAATAGGGGCCTGCCCACCGATTATAGCTCGATGGTGGTGAAAATACTGTAATACTATATATGTATAGCCCCCCTGCTCTCTTGACTGGAAGTAGACAATACTAAATTGAATATAGAGTCTCGATAAGGAATAATACTATAACTTATGAGACTAGAATAATGTGAATAAATTCATGAATACGAACTTCTCTTTATGTCTCATTATTAACACATGTAGCTACGAGATCATGCCAAAATGAAGGAAGGGCTTAGCCTTAACATACCTTATCACAATCTTTCCATTCACCAAGTTGAACTCGCCTCTTCACATCTTAATCTACAACAACGATAATAATACTATCATTAAGTTATGAAACGTATAACTATTGCACAACGAACGACATGCTTATTTTATATTAAAACGGACATCATCTCCCTTATAATCCTTACTTCCTTCAAATTCAAGATAACACCAACAACACCAAAAACAACAATAACAACATATATACATTTTATTCCAACCTTATGTACACCACACAATACTACAAAATATCCCAACACACCCCAATCTCTTCATACACAAAACGACCACCGTAGTAGTGTCAACAACCCGAAAATGTTATGACGAACGACCAGCCCAACATCCTGCATTTATGTGGTATTTCTCCACACCCTTCATCCTACAAAACTCCACAAAACAATAGCAAAATCACGCATCCCAATAGCAACACCAAACAGTCCACAAAACAATCCACAAAACAGTCCGCTACAAGTGAATAACTCGAACTCACGGCTTCCGATCACCGCCCCGTGAGTTCTTACAAATATAGAAACACTTACCATGCATCTACAACTTTAAAGAATGAATGAAAGAGAGCAGTAAACTTACCTTATTTGTGGGATAACTCAGCTCCTATCTTGGTTCTTCAAACTCTAGGCACCTCCAATTAGAACTTGAAAGGGAGAGAAATTCAATTGGGGTTTGTGGGAAATGTATGGGAGGATTTTTGCAGAGATTAAGTCTGGTTATTTTGCCCTATTATCATTCTAATATATGAAGGGTATAGGCATTTAAAAAATCCTCTTTGAACGACCTGAACTGGCCTAGTTTTAGACGACCCGAACTGGCCCAGTTTTGGATTCTCGTTTAATCAAGTAGGTGACAGTCTGCGCAGTCTCACAAAAATGCCCATATCTCTCTACTCCGATATTGTATTAACAAACGGTTTAATGCGTTGAAAAATAGACTCATAGATATTTAATTTGATTGGTGGAATGCCCCATAAATCTAAGTATATTGGGAGAAAATCGCAGTTACATATGACCCAAAGTTTCAGTAAAACTTATGAACGTAGCTTGTGATGACTTTCATCGACTTTTGTTCCACCACTCGCTTGACTTCAAAATATAACACACGACTATCATACGAATAAAATAACTCATAACATAACCTACTTATCATGTTAAACACCCTGGTCTCACCCCAAAAGTACATGCTATAACATTCCCAACTTGTCGGCTTTCGACGAAACATTATTTTCTTCAATTCCTTTAGCTTCTGAACCTTCCAACCCTCTTTGTACTTGTTGTTCATGATCTTCAATATTTGTAACTTCCAAGGTAACATGATTAACTTGATTTATATATTTTCAAAGATGATCTCATTTTTTGGGTCCTACATTAGTTTGCTCACGACGCAGTTTTACGTACGAAAATATAGGGTGTAACATTACAGCCTACCATCAACACCCCATACTTTAACCATTGCTCGTCCTCGAGCAATCAAACTATACTTCATAATGACACGACCTTTTTAAACAATTCTCATAACTCATCATACCAAGAATATTTAAAATAGACTAAGCACAATAATGTAGCATCTTCACCTCAAGAATTGACTCACAAACACCACGCATTATTCATAACTTACTCACTTACTTTAACATAGAGGTCAACGACATTACTTTTTCTTCATGAATCAAGTGCCCTCACACAACAAAAGAGAGTAGTTTCACACATAATAAAAATTAAGAACAATTAGGAACTCAAGATAGAAAGATTTCACTCACTCTCAGAAACAACATTCACATGCCACAAAAGATGAACCATAAGCTTGCCCATAGTGTACTACTCTACTAATTGAGCTTATTCAGTCAAGAATCAAGTAGGACTTTAATTGGTTGTAATATAGGCTGCGGGGCGGATAGGATACATTTAGATATAAGAGTGACTATATCTCTCTAAGCACTTTTAATACATACATTTCATTCAAAATACCACACTTATGTCAAACCAATACTCCACCTTCACATCATTATACATTAACTTCCAACTTCTTTAAGCATAATTACATCAAGTAACCACTATCAAGGAATATTTTTCACAATCATACACTTAATTTTTTTCATTCATTTTCAATTCAAGTGGCTCTTTCTTTTTCAAAATTGTGCACCTTTCTCTTTAGTTCAATAGTTCCACTCAAAAGCCAAACCAACCACTCTACACTTCAATTTTTACAAAGTTCATACAATTTCAAGTGCTCATGAGAGGTAAATGGTTCAAATAGATGGTCAATTCAAACAAAAGGGTAAGACTTGTAATGTGGTTGCCAAAGAAATAAGATTATAGGCTCAAAGGGGGTTAACTAATATACATAACAATTTGGTGGGTAAACACATATATCTGGCTCAACAAAGAAACGCCTATATCACTTCCAAGACTGAATAAAACTACTATTTCGCTTTGCAAACACACAGGGCAAGTTCTAGACATCAAACACAATGCACAAAATAACACAAAACCTCACACACACATGGCACATAACTCACTCAGAATCGGACTCATCAAGACACTCTAATCAAAGTAGTTAAGAAAAGTTAAGATTGTACAATTTAAAGTGCTTATACAAGAGTCAAAAACTGAGCCTAAGCATCACAACTAAAGCACTTATTATTCTCAAGGCATAATGAAGTCAAGAGATATTTCTTTCATTTAAAATCACAGCACATGGTTTCCTACTCCTAAAAAAAACTAACTACACCCGGTTCAAATAAAACTCTTGGAAAAGAACTGCAGCACAAAGAAAAACCAAGGGGAATTTATTATACTACCTAAAGAAAATTATACTTTTTTTTCGACTTTAAAAATTTCAATAAAAAAGAAATGAAAACACACACAAGAAATGAAAACAACAGTTAATTACATATTTACATTGTCACCCCACACTTTAAATTGTGGCATATCCCCATGACACAAAAATAAAAAGCAAGAGGTAAATAAAACTCCCATGGACTCGTTTTCGAGAACTTGTGAACTCCAACCCTAATTCTGAATGCATTTTTCGATTTTGATCCTCGGGATTCTTTATGGAGCTCATCAGGCCAAAGTCCTTTAGGAATTTTTGAAAAACCTGCTCTTTTCTTTCTTTCTTGTCCTCATTTTGAGCGGAGGATTGTTCTTGTAGGATTATCCTTAACTCATCTCTGCATTCATTTACAAGATCAATCCCTACATATTCCTGTAAATCCCCAAAAACAAAATCCACATGATTAAGGTTAGAATAAGATAATGAAGAAGAAGGGTCATGTGAGTGTTCCTCTGGTATGTCCAAGACCATTTTTTCTTCATTCTCTTCTAATAAAAATTATGGTTGTGGATATGTGGATGGGGATTTGAACTCTTCTTTTATTGATGTACAATCAACCCAAGCCTCATCTTCAATCATCTCAGTTGAACAAGAGTCCTCTTGCAGAGTGGAAAACTCTCTCTGTAGATGTTCATCATCTCGGGTAGGCTCAATTTCACACGGTATCTCTTCCATTTATTCACCATCACAATGCAATGAGCTTTCTGAAAGTGTACTTATTATTTGACTCACTTGCATTGTTAGGTTGTTAATGGCTTCATCATCTTGTGTAAACCTCTCTTCCATCTTATTTATGAACTTGTACATAAGCTCTTCTAAACTACCATTCTCAGCTTGAGGTGGTTGTCTCACTTCGCTTTCATTCCAGTCATAATAATGGTATTCATCCCAACCAGAGTCAGAATTGTACCCATATGAATCCTCATACTTGTACGAACTAGAGACCAAGTGAGAGTGTTCAAAAGATGAACCATAGGAAGAATACCTACCTGTTTGACAATCAACCCATAGATGATTTCCACCGCATTTAAAACACAGAGCAGACCGCTGATAGTGTTCAGCTGCTAACTCTTTAACCATTTTCTTAGGTTGGTTGTATGAAGAATACCTACCTGCTTGACAATCAACCCATAGATTATTTCCACCGCATTTAAAATACATAGCAGACCGCTGATAGTGTTCAACTGCTAACTCTTCAACCGTTTTCTTAGGCTGGTTGTACTTCATCTTTACAACATTTAGAGTTTAGTATCAAGAATATGCTCTTCAAGATTTCTTCAACAAAACAAATCTTGAAGAAAAGTTAACCAAACAAACTAAAAATAAAAGAAAAAAATAAAAAGCTAATTCTTGAATTAGCACTACAAACTACTTCAAACACCATTGATTTCCAATCCCCGGTAACGGCGCCAAAATTTGACGAGCGCAAAAATATACACTTAAATTATGATCGCAAGTCAAAGATAGTATAGTATAATTATCGTCTCCACATGGATTGGATTTAAGTAGTATTCTCGTAATTCGTAGCTCGATTGCTATCCAGGAGGATTAACAATGGAGATTTATACAATTAAGAATTGAAACTAAATAAGAACCTAAACTATTGACTAATTACAATCTCAACAAAGGTAAGCAAGGAAATTATCAATGGGAGAAAATATGGGTTGATAGAATAGGTGCAAGATAATTGTTCGGGATCTAACTCTAGATAATTCACTTCTAATTTTCAAGTGAGTCTCTCGAATTCACTTAATTATCAGTATAAATGTTTAGTAGAAACTCCTCTCTCGATTAAGTTTCAAACTCACAATATGAACCAATTTAAACTCGGTAAAAATATGCAAGAATTCGTAATGGATTTGTATTTAGGAGAACCTATTTCGATTATCCTCCTAACAAGGTTTAATCAAGGATTCAAGTAGCCTCTTTCGATTACTTCGAAGAATCTATGAACTCAACCAACAATATAGTGCAAATATATCACAAGTTATACCTCTCTCGATTACAAGAACAAGTGAACAATGAACATAGATGAACCAATTTAATCTTCCCAAAATGATTCAAATACATAAAAATAGAGTTATAATCCATAAACAACCATCAATACACCAAATCCATCAAAACCCAAAAGGTTCTACTCCATAGATATGGAGAAGTTCTTCACAAATGAAATAAAAGTAGAGGAAAACATAAATACAATCCAAAATCGGATCTTGAGTGAGGAAGGAATGATGAAATCCTTGTGCTTGTGTTCTTCGAACTCCTCCTTAGCCTCCTTGGCCTCCCTAGGTCGAAATCTGTCCAAAAGTGTGTCAAAAATGATGTTTTGGGGTATTTAATCCGCCCCCAAAACAAATCCCGAATGAAACTCCCCTTTTTAGCAAAATAGGACTTTTCTCGGACAGGATATGTGCAATCGCGCACTTGGTCGTGCATTTTGCACATTGTTCTGCCCCAAGTGCGTGCCCAGGTGCGCGATCGCGCACTTGGTCGCGCACCTGGATGGTAAGTTGGGAAATTGGGAAAATGTAAAACATGAAAGTTGTATCCCTTTTAAATATCTTTCCAACGATATATTGTGGAGACTAAACGGAGTTCCGAGCGAAACTTTATGTGCATTTTACTAGACACTGCGCAATATGCCTACTCGATTCTTCGTTTCGTTCCACTATCATCCGTTGATACCCGAACTCGATCCCGACTTAATCCTTGGGCTTTTACTCAGATTTCAAAGCTCCAGAATAGCTTGGATTTATTCGATAACATCTACATAGATCGAAATTACTCCTACAAGACATAAAACACACAATTAGTGCAAAACACTAGTGATTAAAGCTCCAACTCAATTAAAGTGCAGTAAAGTAGAGTGCGATAAGCGACTAAAACATAAGATGATAGCCTACCATCACACTCCAAATAGGTTCTATACTTTCCCGGCCAGACCAGATATAGTACCCTCAGATGCCGTGATCACAGGTATTATTTTGGTCTGTGGTAGAGAGGCCTTAGTATTATTTTATCCAGGGTCTATGTATTCCTATGTTTCATCTCTGTTTGCTCATTTCCTGGGTATTTCTCGTGAGTCCTTGGGTACTACTATTTATGTGTCCACTCCTGTGGGCGATTCTGTTATTGTGGATCGGATCTATCGGTCCTGCATTGTTACTTTCTGTAGTTACGAGACTAGGGCGGATCTTCTACTGCTTGATATGACCTACTTTATGATCATCCTGGGCATGGACTACCTATCTCCATATCATTTCATCCTAGATTTCCATGCTAAGACTGTTACTTTGGCGATGCCGTAGTTGCCTTGATTGGAGTGGAAGGGTTCGTCTGCCGGTGCATCTTGTCCGGTTATTTCCTTTCTGAAGGCTCGACACATGGTCGAGAAGGGTTGTTTGGCTTATTTGGCTTATGTTAGGGACACTACTGCAGAGACTCCGACAATTGATTTAGTGCCCGTAGTCCGAGAGTTCTCTGATATGCTTCCTTCTGATCTTCCAAGCATGCCACCAGGGTGTGATATTGATTTCTGTATTGATTTGGCTCTAGGTACCCAACATATATCTATTCCACCGTACTGTATGGCTCCGAAAGAGTTGAAGGAGTTGAAAGAACAGTTTGAGGAGTTGTTAGCAAAGGGGTTCGTCAGGCCGAGTGTGCCACCTTGGGGCGCACCAGTACTATTTGTGAAGAAGAAAAATGGGACTATGCGGATGTGTATTGATTATCACCAATTGAACAATGTTACCATTAAGAACAAGTACCCGTTGCCGCGTATTGATGATTTATTTGACCAGTTGCAGGGTGTCAGGGTGTTCTCTAAGATCGACTTGAGACCGAGGTACCATCAGTTGAAGATTCGGGATTCAGATGTTCCGAAGACTGCTTTCCGGACAAGATATGGCCATTATGAGTTTCTGGTGATGTCCTTCGGTTTGACTAACACCCCAGCGGCATTTATGGATCTGATGAACCGGGTGTTCAGGCTATATATTGATTCATTTGTCATTGTCTTCATTGATGACATTTTGATCTACTCACGTAGTGTGGAGGACCACGAGCAGCATTTGAGAGTGGTGCTTCAGACCTTGCAGGAACAAAATCTATATGCTAAGTTCTCCAAGTGTGAATTTTGGCTAGACTTTGTGGCGTTCTTAGGTCATATTGTATCGGGCGAGGGTATTAAAGTTGATCCCAAAAATATCGAGGCAGTTCAGAGTTGGCATCATCCCACTTCGGCGATTGCGATCAGGAGTTTCCTAGGGTTAGAAGGTTATTATCGTCGGTTCGTGGAGGGATTTTCATATATTGCAGCACCTTTGACTAGATTTACCCAGAAAGGTGCTCCGTTCCGATGGACCGATGATTGTGAGGTAAACTTTTCGAAGCTCAAGACCTCATTGGCTTCAGCACCGGTGTTAGTGTTACCTTCCGGTTCAGGGATATATACAGTGTATTGTGATGCTTCACGCGTTGGCTTGGGTTGTGTATTGATGCAGGAGGGGTGAGTTATTGCATATGCTTCGCGCCAGCTGAAGCCCCACGAGAAGAATTATCCAGTGTATGATTTGGAGTTGGTTGCGATTGTTCACGCTCTTAATTTAGAGGCATTATCTTTATGGGGTGTCCTGTGAGGTTTACACGGATCATCGCAGCTTGCAGTATTTGTTCAAGCAGAGGGATCTAAATTTGAGGCAGTGCAGATGGCTTGAGTTACTGAAGGATTATGATATTACCATCCTTTATCATCCGGGCAAAGCGAATGTAGTTGCAGATGCCTTGAGTAGAAAGGCGGAAAGTATGGGTAGTTTGGCCTTCATTTCAATAGAGGAGAGGCCATTAGCTTTGGACATTCAGTCCTTGGCTAACAGACTTGTGAGGCTAGATATTTCAGAGCCCAGCCGAGTTCTTGCATGTGTCGTTGCCCAGTTTTCACTATTTGAGCGGATCAAGACTCACCAGTATGATGATCCACACTTGTTGGTTCTCCGAGAGACGGTATTACGGGGTGGTGCCAAAGAGGTTACTATCGGTGATGATGGTGTTCTGCGACTCCAAGGTCGCCTATGTTTTCGTAATGTTGATGGCTTGAGGGAAAAGATCCTAGAGGAGGCACACAACTCTCGGTATTCTATTCATACAAGTGCTACGAAGATGTATCGTGACCTGAGGCAGCATTATTGGTGGTGGCGGATGAATAAAGACATAGTTGAGTATGTAGCTAGATGCCTAAATTGCCAGCAAGTTAAGTATGAGCACCAGAGGCCAGGTGGCCTACTTCAACAGATGACTATACCGGAGTGGAAATGGGAGCACATTACTATAGACTTTGTTATTGGGTTGCCGCGGACGTTGCAGAAGTTTGATGCAGTTTGGGGAATTATCGATAGGTTGACCAAGTCGGCACACTTCATTCCGGTTGTGACTACATATACTTCAGAGAGTTTGGCCCAGATTTATATTCAGGAGATAGTTCGATTGCACGGTGTGCCAATTTCCATCATATCAGATAGAGGCCCTCAGTTTACTTTACATTTCTGGAGAACAGTACAGAGTGAATTGGGGACCCGTGTAGAGCTCAGCACAGCTTTTCATCCGCAGACCGACGGGCAGTCAGAGCGGACAGTTTAGATCTTGGAGGATATGCTCAGGGCATGTGTGATTGACTTTAGAGGTCAGTGGGATCATTTCTTGCCTTTAGCCGAGTTTGCTTATAACAACAATTACCAATCCAACATCGAGATGGCTCCATTTGAGGCTTTATATGGTAGGCGATATCGTTCTCCCATCGGATGGTTTGACCCCGACGAGGGTAAGTTATATGGTACTGATTTGGTGAAGGATGCCTTGGAAAAGGTAAAGTTGATTCAGGAAAGACTTCGTACAACACAGTCCAGACAGAAGAGTTACGCAGATCAGAAAATGCGTGATTTATCATTTATGGTGGGTGAAAAAGTTCTCTTGAAGGTTTCTCCAATGAAGGGAATCATGAGGTTCAGGAAGAAGGGCAAGTTGAGCCCAAGGTTTATAGGCCCATTTGAGGTGTTGAGACGAGTTGGGGAGGTTGCTTACGAGCTTGATTTGCCTCCCAGTCTATCGGGACTTCATCCGGTTTTCCATGTATGTATGATCCGGAGGTATCATGACGATCTGTCACATATGTTAGACTTTAGCACAGTTCAGCTAGATGAGAGCTTGGGTTATGAAGAGGAACTAGTTGCCATTGTTGCTAGGCAAGTTCACCAGTTGAGGTCCAAGAAACTTTCTGCAGTAAAAGTTCAGTGGAGGGGCCAACCAGTCGAGGAAGCGACTTAGGAGGCCGAGGAGGACATGCGGAGCAGATATCCACACTTTTTTAGCACTCCAAGTATGATTCTAAACCCGTTCGAGGACGAACATTTGTTTAAGATGTGGGGAATGTAACGACCCAACCGGTCGTTTTGCCTTCTAGAACCCCATTTCACTAAATAAGACTTCGTATATGTACTTTTACTATTTTAAGACTTGCGGGGATGGTGAGTTCGGGATTTGGAAGAGTTCGGGTTGAAATCGGAACACTTGGTTCCTTAGTTTGGCTTTAAAAGGCTAAGTTTGACTTCGGTCAATGTTTTGAGTAAACGGCCTCGGAATCGGGATTTTACGGTTCCAATAGGTTCGTATGATGATTTTGGACTTGGGCGTATGTTCGGATCGGGTTTCGGGTGACCCTGAAGTGTTTCGGCACCTAATAGTGAAAATTGGATCTTTGAAGGTTTTAAATTTCTTTAAATTTGGTTTGGGGTAGGTTTTGGAGTAATCGAGATCCTATTGGAATTCAGAGCCTGGGAATAGTCTCATATGGTGATTTAAGATTTGCACGCAAAATTTGGTGTCATTCCAAGTAGTTTAAGTATGTTTCGGCGCGTTCAGAGTAAGTTTGAAGAATTTGAAATTTCTAAGTTGAATTAATTTGGTTTGAGGTATGATTCTTAGTTTTGATGTTGTTTTACGCGTTCCTAGGGTTCAAGCGAGTCCGTTTTATAATTTCAAACTTATTGGTATTTTCGGGCGGGGCCCCGGGGGCCTCGGGTGTTAACCGGACGAGGCTCGGACCAAGATTGGACTTGAGAGCAACAACTGAAGCTTCTAGTTTCTGGTGCATTCGCACCTGCGCTTGGACAGTCGCAGGTGCGAGCCACAAGCCACAGAAGCGGCCAAGCAAGGGCAAACTAGGGTCCGCATATGTGGGCTCGCATGTGCGAGCTTCTAACTGCAGGAGCGGGCTCGCAGGTGCGACCAACTAGGCGCAGGTGCGAAAATGGGCAGCCTGGCCTTGGTCTACACCTGCGTGATTTTGTCCGCAGAAGAGGAACCGCAGGTGCGTCTTTTTCCTCGCAGGTGCGAAAACCTGCTGGGCATAATGCTTAAAAGCGGGGCTCAGCCATTTTGAGCCTATTTTCTCCATTTTTGGGCGATTTTGGAGCTTTTTGAGAGGGGTGTTCACCTAGCAACTTGGAGGTAAGTTAATTCTACCTATTGTGAGTTAAATACATAGATTATAGGTAGATTATAACATGTAAATTGTGTAAATCAAGAGTTTAGATGAAAAACCTAAGTTTTGATAAAAATGAGATTTTAACCACGAAAATGGTTGTGGAATGCGATGAAAATTATATATTTGAGTTCTTGAGGTTATGGGTAACGATTTCCTTTGAATATTTTCGGAATCCGGGCACGTGGGCCCGGGGTAAATTTTAGAAATTTTTTCAATTTGGGCTGGGTAATTAATCTAATAATTTAATTTCGAATTATTGAGCATGTATTGATTAAATTATATAATATTTGACTAGTTTCGGATTTTTCGGCACCAAATTGAGGCTTTAACGCGAAATTGTGATCGGAAAGTGAACTTTGAGACGAGAAGTCTCTTGTATAACCTTGTAAGAGGGAATTTACCCCATAGGTATTGTAAATAAATATTTGCTTCTAATTGTGGGGGCTACGTACGTACGTACGAGGTGACGAGAGTCCGTGCGTAGCTACTATTATGCTATTGTTCGGGTAGTTTTAGGATCCAATTCATGAGTTATTTGGAATTGTTACACTATACTTGTTAAATTAAAATGCTTAAATTATATTAGAACTTGTTAGAGAAATTTTGAAAGGTAATTAACGAAATTTGTATTACCTTGGATATAAATCATTAAAAAATATTTAAGTCAATGCTTATAAAATATTCCTTCTCTTCTTGTGGAGCGGACAGAACACCTCGACAGTAGATAGATGTATCTATGGTTCGTGTTGCTCGACCCTCGGCAGTGTACACATTATTCTGGATCGGACCGTACGACTTCAGCATAAATCGTTCTTAATAATAAAAACTACTTGGTGTTTTGATATTTATTTTATTGCAGCTTGTGAAGGTAAATGATTATTTGAAAATTATTAAATTGTGAAAGAATTATTTGTTTCTGCCTGCTAAGAAAAATTTATTATTGATCACATAAATTGTGTTTGTTTAAATATTTCTATCTTAACATTATTGACCCATAGTGAGTGTTAAAGTTGACCTCTCGTCACTACTTCTTCGAGATTGGACTTGATACTTACTGGGTACATGTGTTTACGTACTCATGCTACACTTGCTGCACTTTTTGTGCAGGATTTGAGACATGTGCATCAGGTGGTCCTACTGACGCGTACCCCCGATATCCCGAGGCTTAGTGGTGAGCTGTTTCATGAGTCGTTCTGCAGCCCTAGAGTCTCTCTCTTTTGTATTTGTATTCTGTTTATTTCATATTCAGACAGTGATTAGAAGTTTGTATAATCTACTAGATGCTCATACACTTGTGATACCAGGTCTTGACACACACGCTAGTAGAATTGTGGTTTGAAATTATTACTTCGGTTTTTATTTATTTAGACTTTTTATTTTCCTTAAATCTTGCAAGTAAGGAAAGTTTAATTACTCAGAAATTTATTAAAAGAGGAAATATTTGTTTTATTCACTAGTTGGCTTGCCTAGCGGTGATGTTGGGCGTCATCACGCCCTATAGGTGAAATTGGGTCGTGACACTTTCAATTAAATGTTGCTCCTATGATACTTTTGTATAATGAAGCAAGTACTAGAACAAACGTAAGAAAAAATTGCTTGAGTGGATCCATTCCTTTAAAATAATTTAAACGATTATTATTTTCGTACTTGAAATTTTTTGTAGTTTTTATATCGTAGCGCAAACGTATTTTTGAACAATACTTATGTTATTTTTAAAAGTTTATTCTCCTTAATACGAGAGACACGCGCAACGCGCATACACTAAGTCTAGTCCAGCAAAATGTGCATATATACAATATAAATCTTAGGAAATTGAGCCTTTTTCTCTTCTCACTTTGTTCTTGTAGTTGTGCCCTAAGAAGCTGAGGTCTATGCTACTAAGAATAAAAAAGAAGAGAAAGCAAGAAAAAGGAAGGGTCAAATATGCAATTTCTATTTCGATCAAATTATCTCAAAACTACTTCAAATGATTTGAAACAAAGCGCCTCCAAACACCAACACAAATGATCCCCCATTACTAATTTAGTCAAATAACACTAAATCAATAAGATATATTTTATCGTCTTCAATACTTTCTAAGACAAACAATAAAATTTTAAGATTTTTTAAACAAATTAGTAAATCAATATTTGACGTAAAAATTTAAGTATAAATAATCAACACTCAACTAATTTTAACAATAATTACCATTAATCTTGAATTTTCAACCCCAAAACAAGAATTTCAAGCTTCAAAAAATTGAAGAATTTATGGTGTTTTTGGTTGAGAAGAAGAGGAGATCGCGAAGAAGAAACTGAATGGCATCTTAGTCCATATAATTTTCATTAAACTTAAAAGGGCTGGTTTCGCACTTTTGTCCAAAGCGGAGACAAAAATAATACTAGTCTCGTAGCGGGACAACTGGTGTATTACGAATTTGACATCACGCCTCCTTTATCCTTTTTCTAATAAAAGGCAGAAGTGACCCCTCAACTATTCATGCGTGTAACTTGATCTTTTATGTGTAAATTTGAGCATTAATAGTCCTTTTAAGTTTGTAAATCACTTTTGGTCCAAGTCTAACAAAAACTTCATTTTTAACGGAAAGAACGTTACAGTTTGGGGAATGTCACTCCAAAGTCCAAACCAATGGATCCTTACCCCTGTCCAACAGAATCCAAAATTACTCTATTTGAATAACTTCACCTTCGCTTCCCGCTAGAAAGTTACAAAGCTATGCGTTCTCATCTCCTTTGACACCAAAATTGCTTCCTTTACATTTAGAAAAACTCTAAAAAAAAAAAAAAAAAAAAAAAATTCTTTTGTAACAACAAATTTCACACTTAAAAATAATCAAGACTAAAAAAATTAAGTAAAATGTAGTATTTTATTTTAAATACATTGGATATTAATATCTGAAATTGCTCTAATTCTTCCTTTCAGAAATTAAATCAAAAGTTTTTAAGCTTGATCTTAAATTTAATAAATTTCAATCCACTTGAAACTTGATCTTGAACTATATCTTCAACTTGAAATTAGATATTTGATCTTCCTCAGTTTGTGAGCATCAATTTGCATGTCTGCAAGCCACCTTGAGTCTGTCTTTGACGAATAAGAAGAACTATTCGGGGTCGTTTGATTAGAAAACATGTTATTCTGGTATTAGTTATCTCACCCTCCTTAAGTATAAAAATAACACTAAAGTCCCTGGATAATTAATTGGGGAATTAGTTATATCGCAATTTTATCCCAACCAAACGTAGTATAAATTCATCTCATATTTAATCTCAGAATTAATTATCTTTTATCCCTAGTACCAAACGTGCTCTTCTTGTGATGTTTTCTTTTTAGGCAAACAGAATTACTCTGAACTAGTCAATGTTAAGGTAAAGTACAGGATGAATCCATGCTTTAATATTTCAGCTATATTTTTGAAGAAGCCATATTTATTCAAAGACTTTAAATTTTAAAAGAGAAAATCTTTATTTTGCCAATGGCGGTCATGTGAGTTCTTAGAACAGATGTTTCGCATCGAAGAAATAACTAGTGCGGCGGTGCAATTGACCCTTCAGCCATAAATAATTAAAAAAAGTTCTTCTTCTTCTTTCTACTTCTATTTGTCGTGTCATTTGTCATGTCCGGCTAATGCAAATGAAACAAATTACCTAATTCTGCTTGCTTCCGCTGAAATTCAAATATTGGTGTTCGAAATTTGTGTTTTTTTATTTTTGATAACGATGGTGTCCGAATAACTTGCGATCACATTGACCATTTCAGCAATATTAGCTACCTCCTGTCATTATAGGTACCAGGTTGCCAACAAAGACTTAGGTATATTAGAACAAATTATCTAATATTTTTTGTCTTTTACATGATCATTAAGGTTTGCACCAATTTTATTCATCATTTAGTTACACCTTTGAATGAGAATGACTTCATTACAGGCTCTGTGCATTCTCTAGTTTTATCTTCTACTTCCAATAACTGAACTCAAATCTATGGTAAATTTTCATAAACAAAACATACCTTCTTTTGGTGAAACATGTAATCCCTGTTTCACTCTTTCTTTTACCCTCAGCATTAAAGTACTATCCCATAGGGTAAAATCCTCCTGACAGCACAACACTGAACTTCAACATTATGGTAAACTCAAATACATTTTTGGTTACTTTTGGTTCTTGTTCGGATACAAGATTTATTATTCTAATTTTCTATAGTGTGGCCTTATTACTCTTGAGACATAGTAAAGGGAGCACCAGAATTGGATGGAAGGACCAATTTTAGCCGGACCAACCTGGTTAGCCTAGAGGAATAACCAGTAAAGGGTTCTTTTTTATTTCCATAAACACTACTTGTTCCATAATCATTCTTGAAATTACTAGTTTCTTTTTCTTTCGTTGATCGTGTTATTATTCTGAATTTGAAAAATAATTTTGGAGAAGATAAAATAACATATAAACAGAAATGTAAAAGAAACAGAATTTAATCCGAGCTCACTGAATTCACAGTGTTTCCTTAAGGAATTGAATCCCCTCCTAGTACCCAAGGTTGTGGATTATTTCCTCCCAGGATAGAACGAATTACACACTGGTGTAGCGATACTTCAAACCCCAGTGTTTCAGCGAACACAAAGATCGATAGCAAATCACACTTACTGTTGCTTTTTTTTGTAGTTAAAACAATGCAGAAGAAAGGAGGAGAAGTCATAAATTCGTATTTAAAATCTGAGAGAATGGACTGGTATTTATAGCCAATGTTGAGCTCAAACTGAAGAGGTGCAACTCTTCAAAACTTAAGAGGTGCAACTCTTCAAATCCGAAGAGGTGCAAACTGTTTCTTCAAATCTGAAGAGGTGCAAACTGTTTCTTCAAATCTAAAGAGGTGCAAACTGTTTCGGCCATATTGTAAATGTCTTTTACAAAAAGCGAAGGGCATATACTATTCCGTTGGATTTAATATTAATATTCTGTTTACAAAAAATCGGATATTTAATAACATTTCTGTTAATATTTACTATTAACAAATAAATTTGATCCAAAAAATTAATCAATCCGAAGCCGAGCGAGCGACGACGACAACGGCGCGAGGCTTGCCTTCTTCTTAACTCTTTAAGAGCTAGAAGAAGTACAATTGTATATATACCCATAAAAAAAAATTCCTCTTCCAATATGGGACAATGTCCCTTTGTCAAGGAGGAAAACTCAAATATTTTCAATTTTCCTCCATTTCCCATTCACCCTCTTTTAAGCTACATTTAAGCTTAAAACCCCAACAATTCCCCACATGAATGGGGAATGACTATATCACGAAAATATGCATGAAAAACTGTGTGATTCGCAAACAAGGATTAATTGCATCTAGATAAGTAGGTTTCCCTTTGAACTTTCCGTAGTGAACTTATGTCGGATATACTCAGTCAATCGGTAGATTTAATATCTTTGAACCGTCGAACTTTGGTGTATACCTAGATAACCATAAGTCACACAACCAACCCTTAACCATCTTTGGCTCTCATTGTTGTATTCGTTTCAGCCATGAACACCTCCTGGTTTCATAAGTGCGTAGAGAATTAGCCTTACAAAATTCTCCTTGAAGCGGCTAAAACTTCACACTTACATAGGTGATTCCTAAATGTGTCATCCCGTAGATACACTATTTGATATACCCCGTATCAAATTTAGAAATCATTAAAAAAGCCTTAATGTTTTATCCTTGATACTGAACATTATCTCATCACGAGAATGGACCAAACTTTTAGTTGACAATGTTGAACCATCATTAATGACTTTGTTTGATCTCCTTGAACCTAGATCTTGGGATCTCCAGTCTTCTAGGTAGAGTTATCGCCACAATATCTTGTTCTCGGCCATAGTCCCATTCCCCTCGATGATTTCTCAACTACCTCTCTAGTTAGGCCTTTTGTAAGTGGATCCGGCATATTATCTCTTGACTTTACATAGTTAATCGTGATAATTCCTCTAGAGAGTAATTGCCTAACGGTTTTATGTCTTCGTCGTATATGAAGAGATTTACCATTATACATCACGCTCCCAGCCCTTCCAATTGCCGCTTGACTATCGCAATTTATGCATATTGGTGCCAACAGTTTGGGCCAAAATGGAATGTCTTCCAAGAAATTCCGGAGCCATTCAGCTTCTTCACCGGCTTTATCTAAGGCTATGAACTCAGCCTCCATTGTAGAGCGGTCAATACAAGTTTGATTGGACGACTTCCAAGATACCGCCCCTCCACCAATAGTGAATACATATCCACTTGTGGACTTAGAATCAGTTGAACCGGTGATCCAGTTTGCATCACAGTATCCCTCAATCACCGCAGGATATTTACTGTAGTGCAAAGCAAAGTCCTGGGTATGTTCTAAATATCTCAAAACTCGTTTCATTGCCATCTAATGAGGTTGACCTGTATTGCTCGTGTATCGACTCAATTTACTTATAACACAAGCTATATCTGGTCGTGTACAATTCATGATATACATTAAGCATCCCAACACACGAGCATAATCCAATTGTGATATGCTTTGGCCTTTGTTCTTTGCTAATGCAAGATTCACGTCAATTGGAGTCTTTGCAACTTTAAACCCTAAGTGCTTGAATTTTTCAAGTACTGTCTTAATATAATGAGATTGTGACAATGCCAGACCTTGAGGAGTCTTATTGATCTTAATCCCCAGAATTAAATCAGCAACTCCCAAGTCCTTCATATCAAACTTGCTAGTTAGCATGCGCTTAGTAGCATTTATGTTGGCAATGTCATTACTCATTATCAGCATATCATCCACATATAAGCAAACAATGACTATGTGATTTGGAACATTTTTAATGTACACATATTTATCACATTCATTTATCTTAAAACCATTTGACAACATTGGTTGGTCAAATTTCACATGACA
This sequence comes from Nicotiana tomentosiformis, assembly GCF_000390325.3. Taxonomy (NCBI): domain Eukaryota; kingdom Viridiplantae; phylum Streptophyta; class Magnoliopsida; order Solanales; family Solanaceae; genus Nicotiana; species Nicotiana tomentosiformis. The sequence continues at coordinate 65,410,113 of NC_090813.1, read as the reverse complement.
TTGTTTGAGTGCTTGTTTTAGTCCGTAAAGGGACTTAACAAGTCTACATACCTTCTTTTCTTTACCTGGAACCACAAACCCTTCAGGTTGTTCCATGTAGATTTCTTCCTCCAAATCTCCATTTAAGAAGGCCGTCTTAACGTCCATTTGATGAATTTCAAGACCATAAACTGCAGGTAATGCTACTAACATTCGTATGGACGTAATTCTTGTAACTGGAGAGTATGTATCAAAATAATCAAGACCTTCTCGCTATCTATACCCTTTGACTACAAGTCTTGCCTTATATTTATCAATAGTGCCATCATCTTTTATTTTCCTCTTAAAACTCCATTTAAAACCCAAAGGTTTATTTCCAGGAGGAAGATCAGCCAATTCCCATGTATGGTTGTTCAATATGGATTCTATTTCACTATTGACTACCTCTTTCCAAAACAATGATTCCGAAGAAGACATAGCTTCTATAAATGTTCGAGACTCATTTTTCAATAAGAAAGTCACAAAATCTGGTCCAAATGAAGTAGACGTTCTTTGACGTTTACTACGTCTTGGATCCTCCTGATTAAATGTACTTTCTTTTGTTTCTTCCCGAGGTCGTTTAGATCCTTCACCAATCGACTCACATTCCTTTTTATATGAGTATATATTTTCAAAGAACTCAGCATTATCTGATTCTATAATCGTATTATTATGAATGTCGGGATTTTCTGATTTATGAACCAGAAATCGATATGCTTTACTATTGGTCGCATATCCTATGAAAACACAATCAACGGTTTTCGGTCCTATTTTTACTCTTTTGGGTTTAGGAACTTGAACTTTTTCCAAATACTCCCACACTTTGAAATAATTCAAGTTGGGCTTCCTTCCTTTACATTTTTCATATGGAATGGATTGTGTTTTGCTATGGGGTACTCGATTTAGTATCCGGTTAGCCGTAAGAACGACTATCCCCCACAAGTTCTGTGGCAAACCAGAACTTATCAACAATGCGTTTATCATCTCCTTTAATGAATGATTCTTTCTTTCCGCAATTCCATTGGATTAGGGCATGTAAGGGGCCGTTGTTTGATGAATTATTTCATATTCTAAACATATTTCTTCAAAAGGAGATTCATATTCACCACCCCTATCACTTCTTATCATTTTGATTTTCTTGTTAAGTTGCGTTTCAACTTCATTTTTGTACTGCCTGAATGCGTCTATTGCTTCATCTTTACTATTAAGTAAGTAAACATAGCAATATCGAGTACTGTCGTCAATAAAAGTTATGAAATACTTCTTTCCACCGCGAGATGGTATTTACTTCATGTCGCAAATATCTGTTTGAATTAAGTCTAAAGGATTTGAATTCCTCTCAACTGACTTATAAGGATGTTTAACATACTTAAGATTCCACACATATTTGACATTTTGATTTGTCATATTCAAACATAGGCAATACTTCCAAATTATTCATTTTCGGCAAGGTTTTATAATTGACATGACCCAAACGCATATGCTACAATTCATTTGACTCAAGTAAGAAGAAGCTGAAATTTTATTATTATTCTCAACAACTATTACATTCATCTTGAAAAGTCCCTCAGTGAGGTAACCTTTTCCTACAAACATCTCATTCTTACTTATTACAACCTTATCGGATACAAAAACACACTTAAACCCGTTCTTAACAAGAAGTCCAGCAGAGACTAAGTTCTTTTTAATCTCGGGAATATGAAGGACGTTGTTCAAAGTCACCCCCTTACCAGAAGTCATTTTCATAAATATCTTCCCACATCCTTCAATTTTGGCCGTTGCAGAATTTCCCATAGAAAGTGTCTCTTCGGGTCCAATAAGAGCATATGTAGCAAACGCTTCTCTAACAGCACAAACATGGCGAGTGGCTCCAGAATCAATCCACCACTCTTTAGGATTTTCCACCAGGTTGCATTCAGAAAGCATAGCACACAAGTCATGGATATCTTCGTGCTTTTCAACCATGTTTGCTTGACCCTTCTTCTTGTCTTTCTTTGGAGCATAACAATCTGTAGATCTGTGTCCATCTTTTTCACAGTTGTAGCAATTTCCGTTGAACCGCTTCTTGCTTGGGTTGCTTTTCGGTCTATAAGCCTTCTTCCTCTTTCTATCCTCAACAATGTTTGCTCCAATTATTGTTGAGTTTTCACGGCCTTTCTTTTCAGCAGCTTTGTTGTCCTCTTCGATTCTCAACCGAACAATGAGATTTTCAAGGGACATCTCCTTGCGTTTGTGTTTCAAGTAGTTTTTGAAGTCCTTCCACAAAGGAGGCAACTTCTCAATCATTGCTGCAACTTGGAATGCTTCATTGATGACAAGACCTTCAAAGAAAATTCTGTTAGTAGAAACAATATAATTAATACTTTCAACATTAGTATTAATTGGACTTATACCTTCAGCAAGGAGATCGTGAATAATCACTTACAATTCCTGGACTTGGGTAATAACAGACTTGTTATTTACCATTTTTTAGTCCAAAAATTTAGCGGCAACGAATTTCTTTAACCCGGCATCTTCCACTTTGTATTTCCTTTCAAGCGCTATCCACAGTTGTTTTGACGCCTCCATATTACTATAGACGTTATACAGATCGTCCTCTAGTCCGCTAAGAATGTAATTCTTGCATAGAAAATCAGAATGCTTCCATGACTCAGTCACGAAACAGCATTCATTTTTTGGAGTTTCGTCAGGCAGAACAGGAACATCTTCTTTAATGAACTTTTGCAGACTTAAAGTCGTCAAGTAAAAGAACATCTTCTGCTGTCACCGCTTGAAATCAATCCCGAAAAATTTTCTGGATTTTTCTGCTGGTGCCAATGTCGGTGTAGTTTGTCTTGTCGATGCATTGGCAGTCACCATAGGAACAGTCTAGTTCCCGTTGTCATTCGTCATTTCTGTAAAAGAATGACACAAACAAACGTTAAAATCACGTAAATTTTAATCTCCACTAGAGTAGAAAATCACACAGGTTTTAGTCTCCAGAAATAGTGAGTATAACAGAAATACATAAAATATTAAATTCCTTAAGCTTGTTATTATTCTGTATTTGTAAAATAATTATGGAGAAGATAAAATAACATATAAATAAAAATGTGAAAGAAACAGAATTTAATCTAAGCCCACTGAATTCACAGTATTTCCTTAAGGAATTTAATCCCCTCCTAGTACCCAAGGTTGGGGATTATTTCTTTCCATGATAGAACGAATTACACACTAGTGTAGCGATACTTTAAACTCTAGTGTTTCAGCAAACAAAAAGATCGGTAGCAAATCACACTTACTGCTGCTTTCTTTGTAGTTAAAACAATGCATAAGAAAGGAGGAGAAGTCAGAAATTCGTATTTAAAATCTGAGAGAATGGACTGGTATTTATAGACAATGTTGAGCTCAAACTGAAGAGGTGAAACTCTTCAAAACTTAAGAGGTGCAACTCTTCAAATCCGAAGAGGTGCAAACTGTTTCTTCAAATCTGAAGAGGTGCAAACTGTTTCTTCAAATCTGAAGAGGTGCAACTGTTTCTTCAATTCCGAAGAGGTGCAAACTGTTTCGGCCATATTGTAAATGTCTTTTACAAAAAGCGAATGGCATATACTATTCCGTTGGATTTAATATTAATATTCCGTTTACAAATATTTCTGTTAATATTTACTATTAACAAATAACTTTGATTCAAAAAATTAATCAATCAATCGATCATTTGACCGAATCTGAATCCGAATCCGAATCCGAATCCGAAGCCGAAGCCGTAGCCGAGCGAGCAATGACGGCATGAGGCTTGCCTTCTTCTTAACTCTTTAAGAGCTAGAAGAAGTACAATTGTATATATACCCATCAAAACTTTTTCCTCTTCCAATATGGAAAAATGTCCCTTTGTCAAGGAGGGAAACTCAAATATTTTCAATTTCTCTCCATTTCCCATTCACCCTCTTTTAATCTACATTTAAGCTTAAAACCCAACAGATCAGGTAAAGTTACTGTAGCATTCAGATTTCAAATACAGAGCAACTCTCCAGTAAAGCATCTAACAGATCCACCTGATTTCTCAAGAACTTACAAAATCATGTGACCTGGAATTATATGAGCCTTGTAAATCTGACTAGATTGTACATAACAAGTTCCATGTTACCACATTCAACCAACCCATCACATATTAGCTCAGCATTATCATTTCAACCAACTTTAACATAAATGTTATCAAATCTGATTCACTCAAAACAGATATAGCATGCCCTTGCTTACCTTTTTCCAGAGCAAATAAATTGCCTGAAGCTGAAAAAAGCTTGACAGAGTTACATAGGTTGGTTCAATTCCTCAGTTCACATAAATCCTAATGTAGAGGACTCTAATAGCTTCCCCATTTTACCCTTTTTGCATATAACTCATACCTGGATTCCAGGGGATGTTCAGTGGCTGGTGTATGGGTCAAAATCTACCCTAATGAGATTTAGCACGGAATGGTATTATGGAAAGTGATGCGGCCGAGGTCGACTGGTAGCAAGGACGGTACTAACGGGTAGTTTTTGTAATAGGATATTTAAGAGAATATTCCATTGAATATTCTATGTACTGGTACTTTTAAGGTTGACTGGGAATATATCCCATATAAATAGAAAGAGAGATAAGGGAAAAAAGGCAAGTAATATTTTCTGATAAGAGTACTTTTTGAGAAGAAGACTCTCTCTAGAAAAGATACAAACATTACTTTTGTAATAAGATTCTACCATCCATTATTCCATACTTTTCCATTAAATCCGAGAATAGTTCCGATATTTTAAGATTTGTCTGTCACTCATCATTGTCAGAAAGAGGAATCATCCACCTCATTCAATATTGGGTGAATCATTCCCTTTAGTTACGTTAATGTCATTTATTGTTGTTTATTGCTTGATATTCTTCCATTATTACTCCTCTTGAAATATTAAATGCACACTGCATTTAATCCCTCACCAACATTATCCTGTGTTGTGGGGGTTAACTATTTATAAAATTCAGGGATATTATTGTTAACTAGGTTTAATCCTTCATCTCATAAACTTAATTAGTTTAACCAAAGATTTATACTTTCTGGTCAAACAATTTGGCGCCGTCTGTGGGGATTTCCTAGTTAAATTTTTAGTTTCTTCTAGATCTATAACTAGCACAGTTTACAAAAAAGAAAGCAAAACTCCTTTTTCCTCGTACACACATATCTGACATGGCATGTAATAGAGAAGAGAGAATGAAGCCAGTGGCCGATCTCATCACCAACCTCTTAAACACCATCAATGAGATTTCTAAAACAGAAGGTGAGGACATAACGCCTAACGCCTCCCCCAGGAGAGGTGGATCGCCCCTCCCTCACGGTAGTATCACAACATCCCGCAGCAAGGGAGCTTCCATGTCCACGACGGAAGAGACGTCACTGCCAGTGAAAAAACTACTTGAGGCTTGGCTAACAAACACGCTAACCAGCATCCTTGACAAGCCTGCCCAGGAGGCAGCTCGAGAAAATGCAAGGACTTGTATTACATCGATAACAGCCGAGCAGCACGGCCCTCTCCCTCCAGTAACAGGTATCACTCCCAATATTAATAATACAGGTGACGACACCCTCACAACCATTCTGAGGAAGATGGAATAAATGGAAAATGAGAACAAAATGCTTCGAGACCAAATAAGGGAACATCAAGAGAGAGTCGACAAAATACCGGGTACCCCAAAACTCTTGCCAAAACTAGACGCCGGTCAGTTCATGGAGCAACCCTACAGTGATGAAGCCGCCCCGCATGCCATACCCAAGACCTTCAAGATGCCGCCTTACCTGAAAATATATGATGGTACGACCGACCCCGAAAATCATGTGACTCACTATGTCACTGTTGTAAAAGGCAATGTTCTCGCCAAAGAACAAGTATCCTCCATCTTGTTGAAGAAGTTTGGTGAGACCCTCACCGGAGGAGCACTAACTTGGTATTCACAAATGCCCGCGCGCTCCATCGAAACATTCTAAGAAATGGCCGACAAGTTCATCACGGCCCATGCTGGGGCCAAAAAGGCGGAGGCAAGAGTGAACGATATATTTGCCATCAAACAATCACCTGGAGAGGACTGAGGGACTTCTTCGCTAGATTCAACCGGGTGAGGATGACCTTACCAAATGTATCGGAAGGAATGGTTGTAGCAGCTTTCCAGAACGGGCTGAACAGGAATGGTTCAAGGTCGACCAGGAAATTATTAAGTCGGCGTATGAAATATCATCCAACCACTTGGGATGAAATACACAATGCCTACTTTGGCAAGGTCCATGCAGACGAAGATGACCTGAATAGGCCAACTCATCGATTGACCTCGGTACAGGCCGAATCCAGGAAGGATCGAAGAAATGATGCCAGAAGGGATTGTGCAGCTCCACGACCCAATCGATAAAGGCATCAGCCATATATCATAAGTGCCATCATGCCCCTTCCCGCCGCGACGAGGGCCCATCTAGACAAAGGACAGGGACTCACCGGAATGAGAGAGGTATGCCCCCTTTATTATCCGCTCATAAGTTTTGTGTGTCACCTTCAGAAATCGTCTACGCACTAGAGAAACTCGAACAAAAAGTAAAATAGCAACAAAGGATGAGGTCAGTCCCAAGCACCAGAAAGTCAAATGCCCTCTGCGAGTTCCACCAATAAAGAGGTCACAAAACTGAGGATTACATCGCTCTAAGGCAGGAGGTCGTAAACATGCTTCACCAAGGACACCTCAAAGAATAGCTGAGCGACCGAGGGAGGACCAACTTTGCCCGAGGATGTGAACAGTACCAGGGACCGCCGAAACCACCCTCACTGACTCACACCATTCAAATGATCATTGGGAGCGGCGACGTTGCTTAGATCAACAACGTCAAGTTTATCACAACCCACAAGCTCAAAAGGTCGATCACTCATGAACGGTATTACGAACTCGAAGAAAGAATCATCTTCGGTAAGTCAGATACCCACTGTTTGGTTTTCCCTTATTATGATACCCTTGTTATCACTTTACGAATATTAGATACAGATGTAAGACGCATTATGGTGGACGATGGGAGCGGCGCGTGCATTATCCATCCTCGAGTACTTGCACAGATGAAACTGTTGCATCACGCTAACAGGTTTTAACAATGCAGTTGAACGAACGTCTGGAGAAATCACACTCCCCATCCTGGACGGCGGCGTCACTCTGGAAACCACATTCCACATAATGGACCAAGATACATCGTACAACGCCATAATAGGCCGACCCTAGATACACTCCATGAGGATCATTCCCTCCATCTTGTACCAAGTTATCAAATTTCCAACCTCATAGGGAACATTCAGCATACGAGGAGAACAATGCACATCTAGAGAATGCTACCGCATCGCCCTGGATTGTACGACCACCCAACAAATGAAGGGCAAAGCAAAAGAGGCATAGCAATTAACAGGGTCAAGGTCGAGCTATGACGAAAAAGAGGACGTCATCAGAGATCCCGAAACAGTAGAGGCCGCGGGATCAACCATAGAAGACCTCGACCCCATTCAACTTGATGATAACAACCACATCAAGAAGGCCTACATCGGTTGCAATCTCCAAGAACCAGGTAAATTTCGTCAATTCTTAACTGCCAACGTAGACTTGTTTGATTTTTCCCATGCAGATATGTTAGGTATCCCGAAAGAGATCGCCACACACAACTTGAACATTGGCCCGTTCCACAACCGATGAGGCAGGTTAGGCGGAAGTTCAATTCCGCAATAAATGATGCAGTCCGCGAGGACTTTGAAAAATTACTGGAAAATGGCTCCATCAGGGAGTCAAAATACCCCTAATGGGTCGCCAATGTGGTCATGGTGAAAAAGAAGAAGGGAAGTGGCGGATGTGCATAGACTTTACAGATCTAAATAAAGCATGCCCCAAAGATTCATTCCCGTTACCTCATATCGACCAGCTCATTGACGCGATGGCCGGGCATGAACTGCTAAGCTTCTTAGACGCCTACTCGGGCTATAATCAGATCCTCATGGAAGAGGAGGACTAGGAGAAGACTACCTTCATCACCCATCAAGGAACATACCACTACCGAGTTACACCTTTCGGACTAAAAAATGCGGGGGCGACATACCAAAGATTAGTGACCAAAATGTCCAAAGATCAATTCGGCTCTATGGAAGTCTACATAGACGATATATTGGTCAAGTCCAAAAGGAAAGAAGATCACATCGACCACTTGAAAGAAGCCTTCGATATACTCAGGCGGTATGGAATGAAACTAAATCCTGAAAAGTGTGCATTCGGCATGACCTTAGGAAAATTCTTGGGTTTCCTGGTATCACAACGAGGTATCGAGGTCAACACCGACCAAATCAAAGCCATAGAAGGAATACCAGAACACTTAACCACCAAAAAATAGGTTCAGAGGCTGACTGGCCGTATCGCCGCCCTGTCGAGATTCATCTCGCGATCATCCGACAGATGCCACAAGTTCTTCGGCGTACTTAAAAAGGACAACGGCCTCCAGTGCACCTCCGAGTGCGCCCAAGCCCTGAAGGAGTTAAAGTCTTACCCGTCGTCACCGCCGCTGCTTTCCAAAGAAGAACCTGGGGAACGCCTCATCGTCTACCTCGCCGTATCTGAAGTGGCGGTGAGTGCGGTCCTGGTCTGAGAAGATAAAAATACGTAATCTCCCATCTATTACATTAGCAAAACCTTAATCGATGCTGAAACGAGGCACCCCCACCTCGAAAAATTGGCTCTGGCCTTGGTCGTAGCTTCACAAAAGCATAGACCCTACTTCTAGTGCCACCCCATCTCGGTAGTCACAACTTTCCCTTTGAGAAGTATTTTGCATAAACCCAAGCTATCGGGCAGGTTAGCCAAATGGGCCATTGAATTAAGCGAGCATGATATCACATATCAACCGCTAACGGCGATAAAATCACAAGTCCTTGCCGACTTCGTCGCCGAATTCAGTGTAAAAATAATGCCCGAAGTCGAAAAAGAAGCCGCCCATGCTTCTCCACAAACACAAGATGTATGGATTTTGTACACCGACGGTGCTTCTAATGCCTCAGGGTCCGGACTGGGACTTGTACTCGAAGTCCCAACAGGCGAAATGATTTTCCAGTCCATAAGGTGCCCGGACATGACTAATAACAAGGCTGAGTATGTGGTCGTGATTACAGGATTAAGGCTAGCACTCAAGTACGGGGCGAGACGGGTCATACTACTTTGTGACTCTCAAATCGTCGTCAACCAAGTCACAAGTACTTTCCAGATCAAATAGCAAAGGTTACAAAAATACCAAGCCGAGATCTGCAAACTACTACCCGAGTTCGACGAATGCCAGCTCGACCAGATTCCTTGAGCATAAAACATCGAAGCAGACGGCCTTGCTAAATTAGCAGCAGCCACTAAAAGCATAACTGGAGAAAGAAACGTGGTCACCCTCCCCCACTCATCAATAGATCAAATCGAGGTAAGGACCATAAATCTAACTTATGACTAGCGCAATCGTATTGTTACATACTTGCAGGATGGCGTACTCCCAGATGATAAAAAAGAAGCCAAGAAGCTTCGGATGCAAGCAACCGGGTACAACATCATTCATAACGACCTATACAAGAGGACGTATGGCAGCCCCTTGGCGAAATGCTTAGGCCCGAATCAAATGCGGCACGTCCTAGAAGAAGTCCTCGAAGGTCACTACGGAGCTCATAACAGCAATAGAGCTCTGGTCAGGTGTCTCATACGGGAAGGTTATTACTGGCCCACTATGAAAAAAGAGGCTGCAGACTTCGTGAAAAAATACGAGCAATGCCAAAAATACGCCCCAATGGTCCATCAAGTGGGAGAGCACCTCCACTCGGTCACTTTCCCTTGGCCGTTCATCAAGTGACATCGTCGGCCCCCTCCCTGTGGGGCGAGGTAACGTACAATTTCTTTTGGTTTTAACTAACTACTTTTCTAAATGGGTAGAAGCAGGAGCATTCGCCCAGATACAGGAACAGTAAGTGATCGCGTTCATATAGAAAAACATCGTGTGCCACTTCAGCCTCCCCAAAGAGATCAGTTGCGACAACGAACCCTATTTTACTGGAAAAAAGGTCGCCGAATTTTTTGAGAAGTGGCATATCAAAAGAATACTCTCAACACCGTACCATCCCGCGGGCAACGGGCAAGAGGAATCCTCCAATAAATCAATACTAAACATCATGAAGAAAAAGCTTGAAGACGCCAAGGGACTATGGCCGGAGTTGTTACCAGAAGTGCTTTGGGCTCACCGTACAACGCCGAAGACGAGCACAGGAGAGATGCCCTACTCATTAGTCTATGGGACTAATGCAGTAATACCAGTCGAAGTCGGAGAGCCCAGTTTGAGATATTCCAATGAGAGCGGGCCGAGGAACGATGAAATCAGAAGGCAAGAGCTCAACGAAGCCGAAGAACGGAGACATATGGCCTACATAAGGATGATCGCCCATTAAATGAAGCAATGGAAAGGTCGGACTCTCTGGTATTGAAGCCGTCGACGATCGAGCCAATCTAGCCAAAATCAAAGGCCGAATAGAAGTAGATGGCCGGACAAGCTTGGCCAAAGTCACAACAGGGGCGGACCCCGTAGTAGTATTCATCTGGCGGAATGCAAGAGTAGGGGCCTTCGACCTCCTCGAGGATCCCCGGGTTAAGAACAAAAGAGAAGAAAAAGAGGATTAAGAGGTTGATCCCCACAAAACAATAAGAAGCAAGCGACCAGAAGGCTACAACATTGAAGATTCAAAACGGGTAGACTCACCAGTCGCTGAAAGATTAGGTCCGAACTTCTTGATAAAGGCCGACCACTCATGAATCCTCACTGTATGAGGCAAGATTTGACTAACCCAATCATGAATATCCACAACCAAAGGAGGGGGTGAAGTCTCAGCTGAACGAGGAAAAGGCAGAATGTTAGGATACAATCAAAACGAGCAAAATAAGCGCTTAGTAAAAAAAAATACTTATGGGCATAATTCCATGCCTCAGGAAATCCATTCGCATTTGTCACCACGTCCTCAGTCTTGACGTAGAAGTAGCTGAGCCATAATCGAAGATTTGCTTTATCTTCCATTTTCACTACCAAGCTCTTACTTCCTCGGTGACGAAGATACAACATTGTCCCGCCATAGAAACTGGGAGCGAAGATGTGCATCAGGTGGCGAAGAGAGATCCCGCGTCTGCCAATTCTGTGTACTCTGTTAACATGCGGATGAGTTTGTAGATGTAAGGTGAAAATTGGGCCGGCCAGACACCGTAGTAGTGGCAGAATTCCTCCGCCAATGGAAGAAGAGGAAATGAGTAGCCCACATAGAACGGATACGCATAGATCGCACAGTATCCGGGTGATGAATCTTCACCACGTCACGACCAGCCGGAACCAGATCGACATGGGCCGGAATTTTGAACTTCACCCTGAAATTAGCAAGGAAAACCGCTCCATCACCGATTCCGTGGCCTCAGGGTCGTCCTCGAGCGGTTTTGAAAATTCAGATCTAGCTTTCTCGTTACGGGAAATTATTTCCTCCACCATAGGAAAGCTTTCATCCTCCGCAACAATGGCAACCCCATCGTCATAAGGAGGCATGCGCACTGCCAAAGGAACAGGGTCAGGTACCCCCCAGACCCCCCTCCCAGAACTGGAAAACACGTTAACCATCTTTGTTTACGAATAAAAGAGGTACAAACACAGAAGAGTTAAGAATAGCAGGAGCCACCAGAATCAATGAAAGCAAGAATATAGAAGTAAGATCAAAAGAGAAAGGATTCTGAAGGAGGAAGGAAGAAGAAGGTATGAAGGTCCAAATATTTAGATTGCAAAGAGTAAGGCAAAGGATTTTGAATCTCTATTTATAAGAGTTCAGGCATTAATATCGAGAAAGCAAACCATCGTTACCCAGCTCAGGAGTCGAAGCGGCAGAGGCACGGAAAACGATGCAAGGTATCAAAAAAATGCATAATAATGATGTATGATGACATGACATCATTCTAAAATGACGTGACCCTGGGTTGCCGCTCACAGAAGGCCACGTTTTCACCCCGTCTGAAACGCTACTACTCAACTTGCTCATCTAAACTTCTCAACCATAACTAATAGAGTCCGCTCATCGAGGTCACCCATGGTCGACATCAATAAATGGAGGGACTAACCGTATGGGTCAAAATCTTCCCTAATGGAATTTAGCACGGAATGGTATTATGGAAAGTAATGCGGCCGAGGTCGACTAGTAGCAAAGACGATACTAACGTCTAATTTTTGTAATAGGATATTTAAGGGAATATTTCATTGAATATTCTATGTACTGGTATTTTTAGGGTTGACTGGGGATATGTCCCATATAAATAGAAAGAGAGATAAGGGAAAAAGGGCAGGTAATATTTTTTGATAAGAGCACTTTTTGAGAAGAAGACTCTCTCCAGAAAAGATACAAACACTACCTTTCTAATAAGATTCTACCATCCATTATTCCATATTTTTCATCAGATCAGAGAATAGTTCTGATATTCTAAGATTTGTATGTCACTCATTACTGTCAGAAAGAGGAATCATCCACCTCATTTAATATTGGGTGAATCATTCCCTTTATTTACGTTAATGCCATTTATTGTTGTTTATTGCTTGATATTCTTCCGTCATTGCTCCTCTTGAAATATTAAATGCATATTGCATTTAATCCCTCGCCAACATTATCCTGCATTGTGGGTGTTAACTAGTTATAAAATCCAGGGATATTATTGTTAACTAGGTTTAATCCTTCATCCCATAAACTTAATTAGTTTAACCGATGATTTACACTTTCTGGTCAAACAGTTGGCTGGTTCAAAAATTTTGAGGTCCAAAACTTTTTAATACGTAGTAGATTTCATATTTTATTTTCAGTAAGACAATATTGAAGTATGTAAAAAAAAAAATACAAAATCTATTAAAGAAAAAATGAAGAATGACTACCTACTTTTTAACAAAAAAATATTTTAGAACTTTGAATTAAACTACTCAAATCTTCATATTAGTAAATAAATTATTTTACAACAAGATCTAAGGTAATGTATTACAAAAGCATGGATAACGTCTTGCTAACTTAAATTAACCCTTACCAATATAAATAATAATATTACTATATAATATTACAAGACTTATGACTTGTAAGAAAACTACAGTATAAACAACTAGCACGAAAAAAACATCTAACACTAATTTTTGCTTTTATATATATATATATATCACAAAAAAGGTTAATGCCTTTTATTAATATTTGGCTTTTGGGCACTAATTTCAGTGAGCGCCCTTACAGGTTCCTTGTTATAAAAATGAATATCAATGAATTAATTGTTTATCCTTTCTCTGATCAACAAATATTGTCCAGTATTTCTCTCAATCTTTCTTAGGATCCGAAAAAGCAGCACATATCGTAAAAATGATTTTCCTTATACCAAGTGAAACATCTACCCTTACGTATATTGACCTTGGCAAGTTTAATAAACAATTTGTAGTAAACATGTAAATTGCAAAGCATCGATATTCAGACTCTTTCAAAGATGAAGCCATGGTTTAGAGTCAAGACAATAATCCCAAATGGAAAGCCAAAAAATAAAATGAAATGAATTACTTCTGCTACTAATTTCTCTTGTTGTTTTTTTGGTTTCCCACTCGGTGCGGTACCCATATTGGAGCCCGACTATATCCGGATTCGCGTCGGGTAGGGCCCTATTCGGAGGAAGAATAATTTATAGTGAACATGCAAATTGCAAAGCATCAATATTAAGACTCTTTCAAAGATGAAGCCATGGTTTAGAGTCAAGACAACTGTTACACCCCATATTTTTGTACGTGAAAGTACGTCGTAAGTCAATCTAATGCAAGCTCAAAAAGCACAAAATCTTTCTACAAGGATAAGAAAGGTTTACCGAAATCTTAAGTAAGTTAAGATGATTAAGATACTTATTAATCATGATTTAAATGAGTTTAAAGTCATTATATGACTATATATGATGTTTGATATAAAATATAAAGTTTGGAAAAAATCGGATTTAAGTTGCGAAAAAATCGAGCTAAGATTTGTCTTGTAATGAACCATTTTGAGAAATTAAATTCGTAAGATTTATGATGTCATTTTGGGACATATATCATACCAAAATGAAGGTATTTGAACCTAGTTTCCAACGGTCTAAACCATTCATTCATACGATATCGGAATAGAGAAATATGGATTTTTAAAGTAGGGTCACTAAGTTACGTCGCTGCACTTCGGAGAAACTAGCAGGTTTATAGGCCAGGTTGCGAGGCAGTTTTCTCTAAATATATTGAGAGTTACAGGGAGATATTTATATTGAATTAAAGCCCCATGTATCTAGTTTCTAATGCTGTAAATCGTTCATCAATACGACATCGTTGTAAAGAAATATTTACGTTTTCGCGAGATTGCGTAGGAAGCCCCTATGGGACCCACTTGGTCAGGGCTCGACCTTCACTTATTCTTATCTCGTTTTTGGGATGAGCTTTGCTCATTTTTCATCCTCCTTCTAGCCTCACACTCTCCAAACTCTCCCAAACAGTTTCCCAAAGACTCCAAACAAATTTCAAAAAAATACACCATAATCAAACATCAAAGTTAGCTTAAGTGAAGAAGAGAGTCTCTATGGTATTGTGATGTGATTAAGGGTGCTTGTAAGCTAAGGGAAGCTTTGGTTAGAGATTTTTCAGATTATTTAAGGTATTTATAACACCCTATTTCTAGAAATTAATCTTATCTATGTATTGCTTAAGTTATTTGGAAAAAGATTACAAGATAACACTTGAAAGGGGAAGAGATGTTGTTATCTTTTGTTGGGTAGTTTTAAGGCTATATATATATGTTGTTATGGCTGAAAAATGGTGAAAATAACTTTATTATGATATTATTTCTGTTGTTATTTATGTATATATGTTGATCAAGTGAATTGATGAAAGAAACATATAAAACTTGAGATTGCAAGTGAAGATTAGCTTAAGTCACTTCTATGGTATTGTATTGACATTGAGGGATGTTATAAGCTAAATGTAACTTGGATTTCAACTTGAAGCTACTGTAGGAGGTATGTATATTGTGTTGTTGTATGTGCTTAAGTTTATCTTGATATTGATTAAGTTAAATGGATGGACTAGACATGAACTAGTGAATAAAGTTGCTAATTGAGGATAATTGGAGTTGTGAATTATTTTCTTTGTTATAAATATATGGTATAAGGCTGGAATAATTGATGAATAACTTCATTATCATGTTAATAATACTATTAAATTAAAGTAAGAAGTTTATAAGGGGTGATATGGGGTATACAGATTCCAATTGGAGCTTATCGTTCGTCGTGAAGTAGTTGTGACTTGTTGTTATATGGTGTCTTGTTATTGATAATTATGTATTGCTCTGGTCATTGTTGTTGGTATATGGTATTGGAGGAGGCTCTTGTTACAGGGAATATGCTACCCAAATTTACGTAAACAAGCTATTAGTTTAAGTTGCGGACTTAGCCTTTACTCAACACTGATTTTGAATCTCCTTATGCAATGGTAGATTGAGTTGAGTTGTTTGAAGAATTACTTTGAAGGAATTAAGGACTTAATGGAGTTAAGGTATGTTAAGGCTATCCCTTATTTTCTTTTGGCATGATCCATATGATGCAACGAAACGAGCAAGTACGCAACTTTCACAAATGATTCTATTCCTAGAAGTACTAAGGTTGCCTATGTTCTTGTTTTCCCATATGTCCTACTATCATATCGTCTGTTCATGGGTCTTATGACATTCCGAGAGATCTTATTGACTTATTTCCTTATGCATTGTATTCATTTATACATGTACATTGACCCATGACCATATGGCGTTATATACGCGTATATTATATGTATATGGGGTATGAGGAAAGGTTATGGTGTTATATACGCACCTCCACCTGATCAGCTGGTATACATTGATGATTTCGCCCACAGTAGATGAGATGATATAATGGGATGCCCTCAGAGGCTTGATGATGTTATGTATGCATATACCTATGCATTGTATGACATTTATACGCACATGCATGACATTATAAATTTTTTATGATTCACATAGCTATTTAAAATTACAGGTTGAGTTCTTTACTCCATGTTTTTTTCATATCTTTTATATACTACTTTCATGCCTTACATACTCGGTACTTATTTGTACTAACGTCCCTTTTGCCTGGGGACGCTGCGTTTCATGCCCGCAGGTCCCGATAGACAGGTTGAGAGTTCTCCTAGTAGGCTATCAGCTCAGCGGAAGGTGTTTGTGCACTCCACTTGCTCCGAAGTTGCCTATTTGGTCAGTATGATTTGGACATGTGTTGATTGGTATGGCGGGCGTTGTCCCGACCTTTATGATATTTATGTACTTTTAGAGGCTTGTAGACAGATATCATGTATATTGATACTTGTATGGCCTTATTGGCATATGTTTTGAGTATACAAATGATCATGTCGGCCTTATAGGCCTGTATGTCACATGTATAAGTTTGTATTCCATGTTGGGTCGTCCTATGTCTAGTATTCCCTTATGTTTTATTCTGGTTATCTCATGACGTCACTTCTGGCCCATTTACCCATGATGGTATGACAAGAAATATACGTTACGTTGGTTCTCGATTAGGTAAGGCACCGGGTGCCCGTCACGGCCCATCGGTTTGGGTCGTGACAACAACAATCCCAAATGGAAAGCCAAAAAATAAAATGAAATAAATTACTTCTCCTACTAATTTCTCTTATTATTTTTTTGGTTTTCCACCCGTTGTTCGGTACCCGTATTGGAGTCCGGCTATATCCGGATTCACGCCGGCTAGGGTCCCATTCGGGGGGAAGCGCTCTCTGCCAAGGATTTTTTCATACCCAAGGCTCGAACTCGAGACCTCTGGTTAAGGGAGGAGCAGCTATCCGCTGCATCACATTCTTTTATGGTGTAATTTCTCTTGTTTGCCGTTGTTGAATGAGGAGTAAATTTGTACTAGGTGACTAGATGGAGAAAATGACAATAAAATGACAATCTTAATGTCTAGGGGTATTTTAAAATAATTATCCATATATTTTTTTCGAGTAGATTTATTCTTTAAATTTATTAAAAATGAGCTCACATAATCTCCGTTAAGTTAAATGTTAACTCCATGCGTTAATACTCACACTTGCTTGTCACATGTTTTTTTTCCTAGCATGCATGTTGATTTTTAATTGATTCATTTTTTTTTTTGGTTCTGTTAGCTCTGTTCTGCAGTTCTAGGGAGGGCTCATCGGGCATCACGGCTAACAACTCTTTTATTTCTAATGTTTGGATCTGTTCTTTTTAATTCATATGGAAATTAATTTTTTGGAAAAATTAATTGAAGAATATTTGTATTAGATATAAAAATCATTTTGGGTTGTTTTCAGATATTAACATATTTTGGTTAAATTATATTGTTTTCGCACACAATTGTTTTCCTACTTTTAAAATTCTTTTCTATAAGCCACATTTGCATTTCAATATCTTAATATCATGGCCAGGGGCTGAACTAGAATGATAGGAGCGGATTCGGCCGAACCCTGTAACTTTGGTTTGAATTATGTATTTGTCTTAAAAATTTATTGATTATGTACAAATTATTAATTTAGAACTCAGTAAAAATTAGAATCTCAACCTCATAAACCTTAATAACTGGCTCTGCCTCTGATCATGGCCAACAAGAGAGAGGTCTACATGCAAATAAAAAACAAAGGCTTTCCACATTCATGTTATGATGCGTTATTAATGTGACAATTACTCTTCAGTATATTAAGTTTTGTCCCATAGGGTTAAATTCCTCCGGAGAACACAGAACTTCAACATTATAGTACACTCAACTATATCTTTGGTTACTTTTTTCTTACACATCATATAAGATTTATTATTCTATTTTTTCTCTAATGATGTCATCTTAAATGAGACATAGCAGTGTGCTAGACGGATATCGGTCACGCGCATTTTAAACCTACAAACTAAATCTTAGATCCGTCTGTTAGATTAGTTAGTGTTTGATGGGAGTGTAGACAATAAATTGCATCGAAAAAATAAAATCAAGATCGAAAATATCGCAACAATCGTAGTATTTTATTTCAAATATTTGAGTGTACAATCTCTATGAATCCTCTGATTTTACTTTTCCAATAGTAAATAAATTCAAGGGTCTTTGACCTTGATCTTGAACCTATATTTGTTGTCACGAACGATGATCTTGAATTCAACTAGCACGAACTTTGATTTGAACTCGTACTCCTTGAATCTTGATTTGTTCTTCGTTCTTGAGCTTGAACTTAATTTGTTCTTCGTTCTTGAGCTTGAACTTGATTTTGTTGAACTTGAACTTAATTGCTTGAAGCTTGAAACTTATGGAGAAATTTGCAGCGTTTGATCCACGGGCTCTTTCTTGCTTCTTGTTATAATTTCTGGTGCCTTTTCTGGGTTATGAAGACCCCTATTTATAGTTGTGGAAGGGAGGAGTTGTGATAAGAACAAACTCTTTCCAACCAATTAAATTGGAGTGTGACATGGCCGCATTTGATTGGCCAGAACATGTCACTTGTACACGTGGCGCTGTTTCATTGGTCTTTTAATGTGACTTAGCATGCCTTGTCATTTTGACACGTGGCATGATCCTATTGGATCTTCCGTTTGAATTGGCGTGCCACGTCATTTCACGTGTGGCACCAAACTGGGCCTCTTTGAAGATGACATCTTAGGCCTAATGAAGTGGGCTCATCACTTTAGCCCAATGAATTAAGACTTATTTATTTAATCCATATATATTGAATTTATATAATTAATCTAATTATATTAACCAATAATATCTATTTGAACCAATATATCTTGAACTATAAAATATAATCCAAATTATTTTACGAATTTAATTTTAATAAAATTTATATGCCTACAAATACCCCTTACTTCAAGACTTGTCAAGGTTTTTCAATTTTTGAAGACTAGGCTTGAAGTATTCATGTAATAAATGTCTTCATTTTGCTTTACACTTTTCATTGAAATATCTAATTGATCTTCACATAAAAACGTTCAAATTGATAAGAATGGAAAATATAAACATTTGAGAATCTCCATGAAAATTCACGTGAGCCCACTAAGATCTACTTGAATTAGCTTTCTTTGATCACCTGAATTGCACGATGCATTTACAAGTCAAGTTTTTTTTTTTTAGGAGACAATGACACAGAGTCCAAGTTGGAAACATATTTTCCAGCCGCCATAGCTTGTCCTCCTAGTTGAATTAGAATGTCAAATTCTTGTTGGATTCTATCAAACTCTTACTAGTCCCACATCGCCATTCATCTTCAAATAGCCGTACCACTGAATCTATATAAACCCCTTATTCTCTCATATAGTTTGAGCATTAATCTTTGGTTCCTGCAAGCTGCTCAGAAAAGCAGTAACGAGAAGGTAAATTTTTTACTTCTTTTCTTCTGCGTTTTCTTTGCTTGTTCTTTTCTTTTTTCTTTTTTTTCTTTTTTAGTAGGTCAAACGAGAAGGATATGTTCTTGTTTAATGAGATGATTCATACATGAAGAAGACAATAATAGGATGTGAGGGGATGGTACTCATCCCCGCCCAAATATGGGAGAGATTACTTTCAATATGGCTTGACTATCGGAGAGATTACTCTCAATGTGACTCGACTATCGGAAAGATTACTCTCAATATGGCTCGACTATCGGAGAGATTACTCTCAAAATGACCCGACTATCAGAGAGATTACTCTCAATGTGGCCCGACTATCAGAGAGATTACTCTCGATGTGGCTCGACTACCGAAGGCCATTTCATCCATTTAGACCTTTGTGCCCATTCTAATATTCTTGATCTGGACTTTGATGACCCTTTTTTTCTCTTTTTGTTTTTATGTCCTAACTTTTGCCTAGGTCGCCTCTTTCGAGGTTTTCAACCTAGCAGACTCTTTTTTTTTAGTGGTGGGCCATACACAGTTTAGACTCATGCGGGGGGCCATACACAGTTTAGACTCATGCGGGCCAGGAGTGTAGGAACATGCAGTTTAGGCTCATGCGTCAAGGAGCGTTGCAACTTCAAGGATAATACTTCTTCAAAAACTTGCCATTGATAAGGCCGATTCTCATGTCATCTGCATCAACTAGCTTGTAAGCCCCACTTGAATAAGCTTCTTGCACGACATATGGCCCATCCCATTTTGAAGTGAACTTCCCTACAGGTTTATGGGAAGTAATAATGGGCGTTCTTATGGCAAGAACTTGATCTCCTACTTGAAAGGATCTGGGGCGAACTCTTTTATTGAAGGCGCGAGACAATCGAGCTTGATAACATTCAAGACTCTGTTGAGCTTCCAACCTTTTCTCATCAAGAGCCTCCAACTCTACTAATCGAAGTATAGCATTTTCTTCATCAATGATCCCTTCTTGAATAGCCAGTCGTAATGAAAGTATTTGACGCTCGAGTGGCAAGACAGCTTTGACTCCATAAACGAGCGAATAAGGAGTCGCTTGTGTTGGCGTGTGGTGAGTCGTCCTATATGCCCATAGAGCTTCTTCCATACGGTCATTCCAATCTCGTTTGAATTTGGAGACGACTTTCTTTAACAAGTTGCATAGAGTTTTATTGAATGCCTCAGCTAGACCATTGGCGGCAGCATTGTACATCGAAGAGTTACGTTGCTTGAAGCCAAAGAGATCACAAATCTTGTTCATCAACCTATTATCGAATGGCTTTCCATTATCCGTTATTATGTAACGAGGAATGCCAAAGCGATAAATTATGTTTACTCGGATGAAACTTGCAATATTTTCCTTCTTTACCTCTTTAAGAACAAAAATTTCAGCCCATTTTGAGAAGTAGTCAGTTGCAGCCAAGATGTATAGGTGCCCACCAGAGGACTTTGGTAGTGGTCCAACAACATCCAATCCCCAAGCGTCAAACGGCCAGGATGCCACAGTCGAGTGCAACACTTCAGGAGGTTGATGAATAAAATTTGCATGGAATTGACAAGCCTTGCATCTTCGAGCGTAGTCCAAGCAATCTGTTACCATCGTTGGCCAATAATACCCCATCTTTTTTATATGGAAGTGGAGCTTTGGTCCAGACTGATGTGACCCACATACCTCAGAATGTACCTCTTGTAAAGCTTGGAGTGCTTCTTCTTCCCCTAAGCATCGCAAGAGTACTCCCTCGAATGACCTTCTGTATAGAGTATCTTTGTAGTAAAGGAAGCGAGGTGCACGACGACGGATTTCAGTCCTTCTCCTCAGATTTTCTGGAAGTATCTCATAGATTAAGTAGTTGATAATGGGTTGTCTCCATTCTTCTTTCTCAGCTTCAGAAACAGTGACAAGATGCTTAAGTTCATTTCCTTCACCTTCAACCTCATTTGGCAGCGGTACTACCCATTTTTGGCACACAGTAACTTGCGCTTGATCAGGTAGGGTTAACGATGAATCTAGGGCAGCTAAAGCATCAGCCTTCTTGTTTTCTTTCCTTGGCACATATTGAATAGTCACGTCACCGACCCATCCCATTAATTTTTTAGCATAATCATGATATGGGTGTAGTTCAGGTTTCTTAACCTCGTAACTACCTAAAACTGGTTGATCACCAACTGAGAGTCACTAAAGACTTGCAATTGCAACCGCTTTATTTTGACAGCCATTTTAAGCCCAAGTATTAGTGCTTGATACTCAGCAAGGTTGTTATAGCAGAGTTACGTCAACGTAAAAGAGTATGGCAGAACTTCACCTTGAGAAGTGACAAATACTACACCAGCACCAGTTCCTTCGCGATGTGCAGAACCATCAAAGTACATCTTCCATGGAGGTTGAACTTTAATGACCATTGCGTCCTCATCAGGCAGTTCATCAGTTAGCTCCCAATCATCAGGTATAGGGTGATCTGCCAAGAAGTCTGCCAATGCTTGTCCTTTTACAGCTTTTTGAGGGATGTACAAAATCTCGAATTGTTGAAATTGGAGATACCATCTCGCTAGTCGATCACTAAGGACAGGTTTTGACATCACGAACTTGATGGGATTTGCTCTAGAAACCAAACGAATGACATGATCTTGAAAGTAGTGCTTCAACTTTTGGATTGCAAAGACTAGCGCCAAACATAACTTTTCAATTGGCGAATAATTTAGCTCATTTGGTGCCATCATCCTGTTCAAGTAGTAAAGGGAGTTTTCTTTCCCTTCACTATTTTCTTGGGCCAACAATGCTCCAAGAGACCTTTCTTGTGATGAAATGTATAGTATCAGCGGCTTTCCAAGTGTAGGGGCTGCCAAAACTGGAGGCTTCATTAAGTAGGATTTAATACTCTCAAAGGCATTGCTACACGTTTGGTCCCATTTGAAAGGGACACCTTTCTTCATAAGGCGACCGAATGGTCGGCACCTCCCAGCTAGGTTTGAGATGAATCTCCTAAGGTACGCTAACTTTCCTTGCAGACTTTTCAATTCGTGAATATCCCGAGGCTCAGGCATTTTCAAAATGGCATCCACTTTGGCTTGATCAATTTCGATCCCTCTATGTCGGACAATGAAACCAAGGAACTTTCCAGAAGTAACTCTAAAGGTACATTTCAATGCATTCATCCTAAGTTGGTACCTCCGGAGCAACTCAAACACCATTCTCAAGTCTTTCAAGTGGTTGCCCTTCTCTCTTGATTTTATCACCAAGTCATCAATATAGCATTCGACATTCTTGTGGAGAAGATCGTCAAAAATATTCTGCATAGCCCTTTGGTAAGTAGCACCGGCATTCTTCAAGCCAAAAGGCATTACCTTGTAGCAATAAATACCCTTGGGGGTGCGGAATACAGTAAGCTCTTCATCTTTTGGTGCCATGCGAATTTGGTTATAGCCCGACGAACCGTCCATGAAAGACATTGCCTCGTAACCAGTAGTAACATCGATCATCAGCTCTGGAATACGGAGCGATAATTCATCTTTGGGACACACATTGTTGAGATCCCCGAAGTCAACGCATACTCGAATCTAGCCATTCTTCTTCCTTACAGGGAGGACAATACTTGAAACTCATGTTGGGTATTTAACTTCCCGAATAAATCCAGCTTCAATGAGTTTGTTAACTTTGATTTCGATCAGGGGAACCAAGTCCGGCCTAAAGCTCCTTTGAGCTTGCTTAACAGGACGAGCGTCATTCTTGACTGCAAGGTGATGGACTGCTACTTTAGGGTCCAAACAAGGCATTTTTTTGTAACTCCAAGCAAAGATATCCCTAAACTCCTTGAGTAACTCAATATAAGTACTTTCTTCATCAACTTCTAGTAAAGTACTTAGGTAGGTGGATCTTGGTTCTTCATCAGTGCCAAGGTTAACTTCTTTTAAGGCATCAATTGTTGCCTTCACCCCTTATTCAAGTTCCGACGGAGCATCTTTTGCATCTTCATCTTCTTGAGGGTCCCCATCGTTGAAGGATATATGATAACATGGTGAAACATCCTCTAACTCTGCATTATCCTCCATTGAAGATGGAACACCATTCTCGCCTTGTACAGTAACATGATATGAAGAACCCATACTTTCTTCATCTTCGTCACGTTCCTTAGTGTAGACGACAGTATATGGCTTTACCTTCAGTACCACAAGTTTTGTTTGTCGCCTCATTCTAGAAGGAACCAAACTTTGGAAATCCTTAGAGATCTTCTGGATTTTGGGCGAAGCGGATGTTCTTATGCTTTGAAAATTTCTCTGGAACTTGTTCCCCTTCTTTAATGGACCCAATCTCTCAAACACAGAAGTCCTCACAGTTGATTTTCCAAGTCGATCAAAGACAGAAGGCTTGTTAGAAGCGGCAGATTCATCTTCTACAGTGATATAATTGATGCTCGCCCTTCTTATGGAGATGCGCACTGGTAACAGTTGCTTGTATCCCAAACCTTCATGTGGTTGTCTCGTCACAGCTTATGATGGTAGCTTCCCTAACTTTGACGGCTAATTAGGATTGTATCCAGCTTTTGCAAATAGCCTGTAAGCATTAGGATCAAAACCTTCATATGTTCGCTTTGTAGGGAGTGCCACATTCTGCAAACGATTTTGGGCCACAAACCTTGCAAGCGGCATTGAGGATGACTTTACTGCCTCAATTCATTTCACCAGAAGAGTTAACCCATTTAGCATGTTAGTTTGGAGATTAGATGATTCACCTTCATTTTTCTTCTTTTTAGGGACATATTGGAGCGGAGGAGTTACTTTCTTGTCGTAAGACACAATGTTCCCTTTATGAGACTTATTTGGGTTGGGGTGTACCTTCTCAGCAACATATTTGGTTTTGTCAGCAACCACCTCAGCTCTCTTAGCCGTGGACTCATCATCCTTGACATTCATGACATCATCAACTTTTAGCTCATTCACAATGCGGTTCTTCAAGTAGAACTTTGCATCGGCGAAGTGTGACTCAGCCTCGGTGAATGGCTCGTCATCAGCAATTATCTTCTTCTCGACTTCACCTTCGTAGTATTTCAAACATTGATGGTAGGTAGATGGAACCACTTTATTCTCATGTATCCAAGGCATTCCAAGCAAGACGTTGTATGAAGTCTTTAAATCGATCACATGCAGCCATGCACTTGATTGCATATCTTCAATGATGATTTACAACCTGATCGCGCCTATGGCTTTTCGCCCCCCTTGGTTGAATCCTTGGATCATCACACGACTTTCTGAGAGTTCATTCATGGGAATACCAAGTTCTTTCACAGTGCGAATTGGCAAAATGTTCACTGAGGATCCTCCATCAACCAAAATTCGATTTACCCTTTCATCACGCATATAGTCAACCAGGTACAATGGGCAGTTATGAAGAGTATCACCTAGCAGAAGATCGTCATTTGTGAACGTGACTTTTTATTCACAAGCATTAACTTCTTGAGGAGTGGACTCGATGAGCTTTTCCGAAGATGTTGCCAACGGTAGGTCATCACTCTTTTCTTTCCCTTCGTCAGCATAGCAACAAGAGGCATCGATACCCCCATGGGAAATCTTTATGCGAAACCAACTTGGTAAAAACTCCTCCAAGGTCACTGGATTTCGTGGCTTTTGAAAGTGGTACACCTCCACTTTTGCTTTCTTTAAGTGCTTAACTGGATTCCATCTCCTTGGTCTTTTTACCATCATTTTCCTTATTGGTTGTTCTACTGATTCTTTTCGTGGGCTCCTTCTGTGGTGCCTACGACGAGTCACCAACGTCCAACCTTTATCATCATCAGGTTGATTGACTTCAGCTTTGTCGTTCTCGAGTAATTCTTCATCTTTACTTTCTTTAAAACCACATAATTCATCCGGACTGAATAAGCCAAAGGTGATAGAGACTTGGTTTGAGCTTACTTTCTCATCTTCAAGCACGATTGTCTTTTCGCGAGCCAAGTCCATAACTTTGTCCTTGAAGACAAAGCACTTCTCCAGAGGGTGGCTTACAAGTCGATGGTATTTGCAGTAATTTGGGTCATTTGTTTTCCCGGCTTCATTTGGTCGATTCATCTCCGGAAGCTCAATGACATTTAACTCGAGGAGTTCTTCAAAAATAGCTAGCACATCAGAATCCAGAAATGGGTACTCTTTCTCTTGCATTTCTTTTAGAGTCAACTTTTCACTTGGCTTATCTTGAAAAGAAGTGGATTTCATACTCTGCTTCTTGCTCACCTTCGTCGTGAACTTTACAAGTGATGTGTTGACATTCATAGCTTCTTTGCTTTCAGGCTTGGGTACGAACTTGCCCCACTTCCTCACTTCTTGCTTGTCGTTCCCCTTGCGAGGTTCATAGATGGGCAGCCTTTCATTTTCAGCAGAGGCCATGCTCAATTCCATGTCATGGGCACGAGTTGCAAGTTCTTCAAATGTGCTAGGCTTGATACCTTGCAAGATGTAGCGCAATCCCCAATGCATGCCTTGGATGCACATCTCTATGCCCGAAGCTTCACTAAGCCTGTCTTTGCAGTTGAGGCTTGCATTCCTCCAACGATTGATAAAGTCGATAACTGGTTCACCCTTTCGTTGACGAGTATTTGTAAGTTCTATCATACTCACAGTACGTCTCATGCTATAAAAGCGATTGAGGAATTCTTGCTCTAGTTGATATCAACTATCAACAGATCCAACCTCGAGGTCCGTGTACCAATCAAAAGCATTTCTTTTTAATGAGCGGACAAACTGCTTGACGAGGTAATCTCCATAAGTCCCAGCATTGTTGCATGTCTCAACGAAGTGAGCCACATGTTGCTTTAGATTGCCTTTTGCCATCAAACTGTTGAAATTTTGGAGGTTGATATCCAGCAGGCATCTTCAACATATCGATCCTTGAAGTGTACGGCTTTGCGTAGGTAAAGGAGGACCTGGAAGCGACTTCATATTTGTTTTTTATAGTCCCTTCAATGAACTCTTTTAGTTGATTGATTGGAATCATCCCTTCCGAAGAGGCTGGAATTTCCTTAGTGGATGCAACTTGTCGTGGGGGAGGATCAATCTCTTGAACTTTTGGGAGTTTGCCAGGTGCATGGGTGGATTATTCTTCCATCAAGATTCCCACCCTATCTGTTAGCTTGTCGATTCTAGCATCTTGATTTTGCATGTACTTGGTCAAGCCAGCGATTGCATCCGTCAAGTTTGCCAACTGCTCCTCCACAGATGAAGTGTTTGTCACCATGGCTTGCATGATTGTCGTGGACGATGGAGAGTAGCATGGATTTTCACACAGATTGATCCTTGATTGACTCACGCTATGTGGTGTAAGTGGGGAGGATCCATCACTTGAAGCATCATCATCTTCCTTCACAGCAGAGTGCTTGGATTCGGAGAGGTCAAGCAGAGCAAGAGTTTTCTTGATCTTTTTAGCAACATCGCTTCCTCCTTCGGGTGCGTTTGTGAATCTTGCTCCTTTTGAGGAAGAAGATCCGAAAACAGGAGTTGATGCGGACGGCACTTGGGGTGCGTGTTGTCCTAACGAGCTTGCTTTGCTCCTCGTAACTGGTCCAAAGCTTCCAAAGGTAACATCGAGGATGCTTTCCACATCAGCATAGAACCTGAAATTAGCAGCCTTGGTGGAAGTTGAACCGGAGTTGATTTTCTTTGAAGCCATTTCAATGTTCTTAAACTTTGGTGATTGAAAAGTTGAGATGAGAGGTAGAGATTGTCCCACCGGGCGTGCCAGAATTTGTAGACAATAAATTGCGTCGAGAAAATAAAATCAAGACCGAAAATATCGCAACAATCGTAGTATTTTATTTCAAATATTTGAGTGTACAATCTCTATGAATCCTCTGATTCTACTTTTCCAATAGTAAATAAATTCAAGGGCCTTTGAGCTTGATTTGAACCTATATTTGTTGTCACGAACGATGATCTTGAATTCAACTAGCACGAACTTTGATTTGAACTCGTACTCCTTGAATCTTGATTTATTCTTCGTTCTTGAGCTTGAACTTAATTTGTTCTTCGTTTTTGAGCTTGAACTTGATTTTGTTAAATTTGAACTTGATTGCTTGAAGCTTGAAACTTATGGAGGAATTTGCAGCGTTTGATTCACGGGCTCTTTCTTGCTTCTTGTTATAACTTCTGGTGTCTTTTCTGGGTTATGAAGACCCTTATTTATAGTTGTGGAAGGGAGTAGTTGTGATAAGAACAAACTCTTTCCGACCAATCAAATTAGAGTGTGACATGGTCGCATTTGATTGGCCAGAACATGTCACTTGCACACGTGGCGCTGTTTCATTGGCCTTTTAATGTGACTTAACATGCCTTGTCATTTTGACACGTGGCATGATCCTATTGGCTCTTTCGTTTGAATTGGCGTGCCACGTCATTTCACGTGTGGCACCAAACTGGGCCTCTTTGAAGATGACATCTTGGGCCTAATGAAGTGGGCCCATCACTTTAGCCCAATGGATTAAGACTTATTTATTTCATCCATATATATTGGATTTATATAATTAATCCAATTATATTAGCCAATAATATCTATTTGGACCAATATATCTTGAACTATAAAATATAATCCAAATTATTTTATGTATTTAATTTTAATAAAATTTATATGGCTATAGGGAGTATTTGAGAAGAGGTTGTTTTGTCCCTCAATGGAAAAAGAAAGAAAGGAAGAACTATTTAAAAGCATTTTTTTGTCTTATATGGTTTGAGTTTATTTTGAAGGTGTTTTGGACGGAAACTAGAATTTGACTATATTATTAATAGTCAAGATTGGGCACTTGGTCCTTTGGCCAATAAATAGTCCGAAATTTAATATTTTTTAGTCACTTATTAATTTTGTTATTTGATAAAAACGTTTTAAATTATTAAAAGGTAACTATTGGTTTTTAAAAGGTTCCTATTGGCAAAGGTTGAGTTTGTTAATCCTAACAGACACCTAAAAGGGTTTAAAAAATACCTCATTCCTCTCCAAAATGAAAATCATCAGAAAAGCAACAGTTTTCCATCTTGTTCTTTTTCTACTATCTACAATTCACAAAGTTTGTTCGAGTGAAAATTCGAGTTAATTGTTGGTATTCGAATTTCAGAGGCTTTGTAGAATCCTGGAGGAATTTTGCCATAATCCCTACAGCAACGAAATTGGGAGGCTTAAATTACTTAAGGACAATGACTACACTATCAAGGCCTAATTATTTCATCCCCATATTCTGCTGCTTTTTTTTAACGCCGCCTCTGGCAACAGTTGCACCAGATTTGGATTATGGGCCAATTTTAGCCCAAGTTATCCACTGGTCTCTCACAATGCTCACTGTTCATGCAGCAAACAGTGCATTAGACAGACCCTCCCAGAAAAAGGGTAATATTAAAGCTGCAACATTAGGTGAAAATAGTTCCCAGCGTAACATCGTAGATTAAAAACGGATAGTGCATGCTCTTAAATACAGCTTATTGTATCAGCACTTCACAAACAGTAAATAATAATTCAAGGGATAATCATATGCCAATATATTCATATTCATGGCGTTCCCATGCAAGACTTTCAATTATTTATTTCCACATGGGACTGAACTTATGCCAGTGAAGAATATGTACAAATACACCTCCTTTCTGCCTTTGGGGATGATGCAACATACCTTAATCTTGGTTCTCTCGGTTCAGTTCTTGAATCCCAAAGCAAAATCTTGTTCTATTAATAGGAAAAAGGGTATTTACTTACATCTACTAAGAGAAAACTAAAAGAACTTCCAAAATCTTGCTCTACATAATACTGTTGCAACTTATGAACTAGCAAGAATTCTCATATGCTTCCCCATTCAATATATGTTGGAGCAGTAGAAGAAAATGAACATACCACCCTTGGTTCTTATACAGGGATCGGAGTTTTCTCTAGGCTTTCTTTCCCAGTGATGCCATCTTTCAAAGTCTTGAAGTATTCATTGTAATCTTTCTCTGGAGGAGGGTTCTCTGGATCCACCGTGAACGGCTCACTAAATGGAATGACACTTTTAACCTACCAGAGGAAGCAAGCGAGATGTTAGTAACTCAGAACAGATAAAAGACAATTCATTTCTGTTAGTCACTTTTCCTTCTTTTCCCCCATGAGCAAACTGGAAAATAGATAGATCAGATCCAGGAATTCTCAATTAATATAGATCACTAAACAGTTGTTCGGGAAGCCTAAAACAATTCTAAGGATTTCAAACCCATTGCAGGAAACTGTATTTTCAAGTTTAACTTTCACAGAAGATATTTAAGTGTGCATGTATAAATTGAAGCTGCAGTTAGAGTATAAGTTTTGTCGCGACAGTGCCGAGACTAACAAAGGAAGAAGATAGAATGAAGTACTTGCGAGAATCTACTATTCTTATAGAAGTTCTTTTTCTCTAAATTTAATTGGAGTTACATAGTATACATGAAATGTACACACTTCTGCACATTGCTGCTATTTATCACTGCTTCCAGACCCATAAAAAAAAAATCTGCCCACCGGTCCATATGAATTTAGATACATGAATTTGCCTGAATATCCTAAAATTCTGCTTAAAATGATGGCCATCCAGACAAAGATACCTTAAAGATGGATTTTAAATATGGAGTACCTTTTCCACCTAGCCAATGATTAGACATTGGAGGAAAGACAAGTATAAGATGCCATAAATGTGATTTAAATGTACTGGCGATCAAGAGAAGCCAGCTATAAACTATGTTTCTTGTTAGGCAAGTACAACTCTGCATATGATAAGCAAAACATAAGGAATAAGCAATTATATGTCGTGTTGAAAGGACAAGCACCACCTCAAATGTCTTGTCACATGCATAGGGGCTTTTCAGTGCTGCCACACATATCCGAGCAACTTCTTCACGGGATATCTTCCCCTGTATATATCAGATATAAATGTTCTCATCAGAAATTAGAGAGCTTACCAACAGGGGCGGATCCAGAAACTACACTAAGGGGGCTCTGGAAAAAGCAGCAAAAGAGGTACTAATGGGGTCTGAACACAAGACTTGCTCAAGACACATTCCATGGGTCAAGGGATTCAATAACATGTATATATACCAATATTTTCTTACTTTTAAAAATATAATTGCCAAAGTAAGCAGTGAGTTTTCAGTGAAGATGATTCAATTAAACATCTTATGAATAGGGAAACTCCACCACTGCTCACCAACATTATACAAATTGATCTTCAACTGGACTTTGTGGAAAACATAAAAAGAATTACACTGGCTCCACAAGGCTATAAATCAGAAAACAACTTTAATTTCTGAGCAAATACCGTGATATTGTCTCCTTGATCAAAAATGAGATCAGCTCCTGCAGGCTCCTCAGTTAAGGCACAAGGCCTGATTATTGTATATGGTATGCCAGATTCTCGAATCTCATCTTCCCCCTGGCAAGAACCTTTATCTGTGTGAGAATAGGATCACAAATAGCAGAACGCTTAAGACCAGTGGCGCAGCCACCCTATGCCAAGGGTGGTCAAGCGCACACCCTTCGCCAAAACATTATACTGCGTATATAAGTTAAATATTACTTTATATGGTTATATATTATACTTTGAACACCTTTAACACAGTTGGGTGAAGCAGTTCAGCAGTTTAGGGTGCTCAAAATAACGTGTTGTTCAGGGGTTCAAAGTTATGCCCATTTTATTTGCAAAAACTAAACGGATACCACCAAGTGGTCTATTTGATTCATTTCAATCTAAAAAATTTCCTAATAAAATAACTCTTATAACTTAAAATTTGTGTAGAAATAAACAACTAATGTTAGAAGTAATCTTTTACCTAAAAGTTATTTCTTAAATAAATTTTATAAGGTAAAAATCAAGCTCTACAAAAATTTCTTCAACAAAAGCTCCCTACAAGTCCTCTCGACTCTCTCTTTCCTTTGGTTTTATGCTACTTTTATTAGTAAAATTTCTAATGTTGTCTTTTTGTTATTTTAATTTTGATTTCTAAAATTCTAGTTCTATTAAAAGTTTTTTTATTGTTTAGCTAAATATTGCGTACACCATTTATCAACAAAAAATTTATTGAGTTGTTTAAAGTTTGAACACCCTCTTAGACAGAATGCTCATTGTAAAACAAGATGGAATTGCTGTTATAAAATGGGCAGGGTAGATGTATAGGTAGAAATGCATACCAAGGAGAAGCTCCTATCTCCTACTTAATTACCACTATTAACTTCTTTGTATATGGTTAAAATTCTTAGGACAACTTCCAACAGGGGTAGCACTTGACAATACCAGCAGCTGTAAATACAACTTTGGTTAACTGGGAAATGATGCAAGCTAACCATCTGTGTTCAATCGGTGACAAAATCTCTCTTATTGAGTCCTAGACACTGGATCGGGAATATCATCCATCTCAACCACCATTTAATATTCTTAAATAAAAAATTCATTTTATCTAAAAGATCATATTCCCATTTTACTACGCACAAGTGCAGGCTCAGAATTTGGGAATATATCACATTTATTCTGACCATTAAGCATTTTTATTTTTGGGTGGATCAGTAACCTAACCATTAGGCAGCAGCAGAATTATCAACGCATTTATGCTCGTTGTAAAAGAAGTAGGAATACTTGAGATACAAACCTTTAACTTGAATGTCAGGATGAAGCCCAATTCCTTGTTCAATCGCACAGCTGGAGGCTGTTTGCTTAAATCAATTCCTGGTCTTTCCGGTCTAGTTACACCAGCAGAACTCACATGTATAAACCTGCAGAACAATAGAGTTAGTACAAAACTGAAAAATCAAGGAAGAATAATGCACTGCTTCAAGTTTAAATAAAAGCCAAAAAATCAAGGAAGAGAACTCCACTTCTGCAAGTTTAAACTAACTATATAAAAGTGGAATCTAGATACCAACCTGGGAGTTATGGTATCTTTAAGATAAGCCCGAATGCATGATACAGGAAGTTCAAAAGGACCTTCCTTGAAAGTTGGATTCAGTTTACCATCAGATTCGAATTTGCTGAACATAAGCTGCAATTTTTGAACATGAAAAATGAAAATGCAGAAAGCTGGAATAGAGTGCGCAAAGATGAAAAAAGGTAAGTTGCTGATATAACATACCTGTAATGACATGATTTGACTGGGGTCAAAAGGCGGTGCATCTAGTACAGTTCGCGCTCGGAATATAGGCCTCAAAGAAGAAAAAGGCAAACGGACCTGGAAATGATGCACTTATGATAAAATTCACATTCGGAAAGTCGACTAATTGCTGAAATTCACAATAACTAACCGATTGCCAACCCTCAACGGTGTCAAAGCTCAATGTATAACCCACAGCATCCCAATCACGGCTAATGCGAACAATAAGCTTATAACGACGGCCATCACCTTTAAGACGCAACTCTAAACCATCATAAGCAGAAAGATTTTCAGGTTCAAAAAAGTTCTGCACACACAGAAAGTGAGTCAAAACCCTGATCAGAAAGTAACTATCTCTCCCTGATTATTGTGATCTAGGCAAAAGGTTCAGTTAGCTCTAGGTTAAGCTTGCTATTCGAGCTTCACTCATGAAAATTACATCTCAAATGCAACTGCAGTTTGGTGTTAAATTACCAGCCATAAACGCATAACAAAAAGTCGAAAACTCTTACTGGTTAAGTCACTTTATAGGAAGTAAGATTCAGCTTGTTCGTGGATAACACTATGCATAATTGGGGCGTCAACGGGAAAGATGTAAGGAAGGTATAACCATCTTCCATGTTTGATAAAGAAGTAAATGATTTGGGGGGGGGGGGGGGTACCCCTCCATGTTGGATATTTCTAGCCTTGCTATTATGGATAGTTTGGAGCGATCATATATCATTTCCCCTACACTGAAAACCAAAAATCGTTGATAGGTACTCCATCCAAGGAGGTAAGTCATAACATCTCTACATCACCCTTCCCCTTTCCTTTAGGTAATCAAATAAAGCGTAAGTCTCCACATACGAGCTTCATTAATGAATTTAACCTTGAAATATAACAGGACTGTTGTCTCAAAGTTAAAATCAGAAATCATTGAAAGGAAAAACACGTCCAGTTAGTCAGGAACAATACAATCCACAAGAAAGCACTCTTTGGGCTGTTGACATAAGGCTACTGGAACATTGCTAGGGTGAGCTTCATAAGAAACAGATAAAATAGAAGTAGAAACAAGAAGTTAAAGCTGGAGGGTATAGCTCAAATCTCAATGTCCATGTGACTAAAACCCTTATAAGGTCCTTTCATAATGCTATTGACTATCGTACATTTCTAACACGTCTAGCGCCATCAACTCAAGGGAACTGCTAAAATTTTCTGAAGCTGTAGGATACATGGCATGTATCAAAAATTTTAAATCTGCCTAGAATATTGGGGTCACAGTCACTAGTTCAACAGTGAAAACTTTACATAAAGGATAATTAGTGCTTCAGTTGACTGTTTTAGCTCTGCTAACATTGCCTCTTCATCCTACTGTAATTCACAAATTATGTTACCCACAAGGCCTTCAGGAAGTTAGAAGCTATTCTATTGCTTTTTGCCAGAAATTGTCAATGTTCAAGGTTTCAACCATACAAGTTAACAGAAGGGATGAATGCAAATATCACCCAAACAAGCCAGACAACAATGTAATTATAAGAGGAAGTATCAATCTTGGCATAAGAGAAAAAGTGATTCAACTTTTGAGTATATTCATGAAAAGCATTATTATGCTCTGCGCTGAATATGATAGCTGAAATATTATTCTTCAAATTGCTGAAATACCAGGAAAGCGACAGGAAAAAAAAGATATTAAAGACTACAAGGTATTGCAAAGGATCTTAGAATCTTTAATTTTTCAGGTTACTTTAGGTAATTGCTTATGAGCTTGAATCCAGTAAGATTGCAAGACTCAAAGAGGAATTAAAAACAAAAAGACGGACAATAATGTTCTGGGGTTAACAATAAAAAATCCATCCAACTGATAAGTGAAAAGTTAAGCCTCAGGCATGTCAAATAACATGATTCAATCGTCAAAAGCTTCAAAACCAAACATGAAGTAGAAAGCGAGAAAAACAAAGCAGAAAATTAGGGTAACGAAAAATATATTTACCTTTGTCCTGATACTGGCAAAACCTCCATTGTTAGCAGTGGTAACAACTCCTGAACAAACAGAAAACAAGTCAAATTGATAATTTAATAATTAGAGATCACCATGACCCCAGAGAAATCTAACAAAATATCACCCAGAATATTTTATCTATCAGGAAAGATAACCTTTGAAGAGCCCTGTTGGTCCACCATTTTCCCCACCAGTTAGATCTATCTGGAATGTACTTTGACTCACTCCACCCATCACAACATCATCCAAAGCACCCCAAGGAAGTTCTTTAAATGAATTACCTGCATGGAATTACTGAACAAAGTCAATCTATTGGGTGAAACTAAACAACATTATAATGGGGTAAACTGTGAAAATAAAGCAGCTCAAAGACGAGAAAGGAAGAGCAACTATGCTGGGAGTTTATTCCATACCAATGCAAACTTTGACACTGATCAATCACATAAGAGCTATATAATCCCTCCAATCACCCCCCCCCCCCCAAAAAAAAAAAAACACCCAACCCCACCCCACGCTGACCACCCTCACAAAAAGAAAAAAGAGCAAGAAGATCGTATGAACTGATACTAGAGCTTCCCAAAATGCAGATGTTATTACTTATGAAATTTAATGTAAATAATTTTCAAGTATAATTTTTCCAGCTCAAGTATCTGCCTCCAAGATACTCTTGAATACACGGATAAGGGAATATAAATCTTTCCTGTAAAGAGACCTCAGCTGTTTCACTCCATGATGGTATAATAAGAAAATCGAAAAACTTTCATTCTGTTGATTTTTGCAATTTGTTCTTATGTTGACATTTGATTTTTAGAGCCAGTGATAACATTTCAACAATGGATTCTTCAGTCTGCAACATCATACCTTCATATCCAAATACTAGTTTTCCTGTGCAAAGGCCAACATTTTCTTTGACGACATTTATTAAATTCTTCATTCCAATGTACTCCACCATTTCGGGTGAGTCACCCTTAATCTGTTCTGCCAAGTAAACAAGGATGCTTAGTGAACTGGTGCCCCAACACCCAAGTTAGCTTATAAAATTTGAATGGTAACAGTACAATATGACTCCAAGGATAGGCAATCAGTTGGCCACCTCGGGTTCAAAGAACTTGATTCCCTGCAAATCGCGTCAAGAGTACAGCATAAGCAAGAAGCAATATTAAAAGTTATGAAACCAATGAACACATACCATGACAAAAAAAGAAAAAGAAGTGATTGTAGTATTGGGTAAAGAAGAACCAAGAGTAGAATTTACAGTCTAGCCACAGAGTGATGTAAATTCGTTTGAATACAAAAACAAAGAAATACACTAAGGGGTTTGTCAAAAGTTACAGCTTATTTACCTGACTGTATTTTGCCCTGTCAGGGGTATCCCCTTCCTTTGGGCCAACAATTACAGAAACAGCATTAATTACGCTCGTTACTCCTTTGAAGTACTCAGGAAGCAGAGTGCTTGATTTGGTAACATCTCCAACAACCTAAAATTCAGTAAAGAAATGCACAATTTCACTTTGTTGAATATGTGGGTGTACTGCAATTAAAAACTGTGTGTTCGTCCAGATATGGCTTTTCATGTTGAAGTAATATTAATGAAAAAACAACAGAAAGGTAGTGAATGACAAGGATAATGAATACTCATTTTGGAAGGCGCAGTTGCATTTTCGAAGAGATAATACAGGAAAGGTCAATTCTAAAAGGTAACAAGATATCCCAGCTGACATAGAGCTTTATGTTTATTAGAGAGTGCAATGTTGACAGGGGAATGAAGAGTACAACAATATGAACACTAGTTAGCAACTCTCATTCTAGCAGAAGCATATCTATCAGGAGCGGTAAAATGTTCTCTTTGCTTTTCTTTATTAACCATCAGTTGCAATTGAGACAAAATATCATTCTTTCTCCATTTCCAATGAAAATATCCAGGAATGCACTCAGCAAGTATACTTGTATACTCTTTAGTATAAGATAATATTCACAAACAACTCTTGAGCTATTGATTACAAGAGACTCTTTCATCAGAAAAAACAGTTGAAACTTATAACTTTCTACTCAACGCGCTGCCAGAGTTATATCCATTCGTTTGTAGTTAGATGAGGTTTCAATCATTAGGCAGTATGAATATAATCTTCCATTATTTGCCTATCATACAGCTGAACCTTTATCCATTGTGATAGAATAACTACATGAGTGGCCATTATCTGTGTGGAATTATTTTTCCAGTTGGATTCCTTAGTTAACCTATCCCAGCAAGTTTCCTAACTCTAGTGGCTAATCAATTTGAAAAGAGGCAATTCAGGGCCTTTGATGTTAAGAAATATTATCAAT
This sequence comes from Nicotiana tomentosiformis, assembly GCF_000390325.3. Classification (NCBI taxonomy): domain Eukaryota; kingdom Viridiplantae; phylum Streptophyta; class Magnoliopsida; order Solanales; family Solanaceae; genus Nicotiana; species Nicotiana tomentosiformis. The sequence goes on along the minus strand of NC_090813.1, from coordinate 65,373,201 downwards.
CAGTTATCATTATTCATCAGTAAGTTTCTCAAAAGATCAACTAATGGAATTAGATAAGAGATCCTCATAGCAAGAGCAAACGAAAATAACCACCTTAGTATTTGTAACATTTGTCTTTTCCATTCTTCTCTAATCTATTCATTATTTGTAAATCAGAGAAGAAGAATCAATTTCTTACTCTCAAGCCATAATGGGCATAACTAAAACGATGCTTGATATCAGAGTAGAGAAAGTGAGAATAAGCTGAAAAGAATACTCACCAGGTCAACATCTGCACCAAGCATTCTTCTTGCCTTCTCTTCATTTCTGACCTACAAGTATTTAAGAATGTCAAGAAGAAGAGTGTCAGTTCAAATAGAGAGTGAACATGTTTTTCTATTTAGTAAGCAAAAGAAAGAGAGTTAAATCAAATCATATAAAGGAAATATAAAGGTAGAAAAAATTGGAAGAAACATACGAGTATTCGGACAGGCAATCTTTTGTTGCGTAACACGTCGACCACTCTTCTCCCGACACCACCTGTGGCTCCAGTTACCAGCGTAATTCCGGAAGAATCCATTGAGTTGACTGGTGTACTAGGTGATGGACCAGTTAGCTTCTCAATCAGAGATTCAAAGAACTTTGCAGGGGAAGGAGGGCCATTAAAAAAATACAATGTCTCTATGAATCTGCCAAGATCCCAACCTTGTTTTCCAGCTTCTGCCAAGATGGGTCCCTTAAATGTCTTGAAACTAAGATTCTGCGAGGTCCGCCTATAAACAAAATTTTGATATTTCTTGTTAGGTCTAGATAATGGCCAACAAAGTTGAGAAGGGGCAGCACGTAAGGATTTCTGGGACGATCTTACACCAACAGATGAAACACCCTGCAATTCATTACCACATACAAAAGTAGAAATGTTAACATTTAGGAACTGCCAAAATGGAGAAAGGAAACACAAAATGGAGAATGAAGCAATGCAAGCAGTTGACAAATGAATCTGAAGTCCAATTAGCATTTCAAATAAATTGCACGCCTAAACCTTTGCCTAACGGTTAAATGAATCCATATTATACTCTACATTGTGGAACTATGATTTCATCAAATGCATCACAAAACCGGAGATAACTCACAAAGCTTCATGGTGTCTGCATAAGAATTTGATAGACAAAGTCCTCTAATAGAGTCTCTTTCTCATGGTAGAAACTACTGACGAGTTAATAAATTCATGTAACAAATCAAGTACCTGGCATTCTCGATGTCAAATTGAAGTCAAAGAAAAACACAGCACACCAGCGAAAACCCCTCAGACAAAATCTTAGTTTTCATTCACCTCTAATACTTTCTGCCCTATAAAACCCCAATTATACATCTGTTTCATGTAGACTAAGACCACTACATTATGGGGTTTAACATTAGCTTCTTAACAGAATTAGTTATAAAGATTGATTTCTGGATCATCAATCACTCTAAGCCACATAAAAGTTATTAAAATCGAGCAACCTACAACTCAAAAAATTATATATGCTGATATACAAGCGTACAGATAATTAACAGAATTCATCAAATATGTCCCTAAGCATTAATACCAGCTAAGACAAACTCTTGCACACAAGTATCACTGTATCACCATCCAGAAAGAATCAAATTTCAATCAACTGCATCAAAAAATTTATGAGCTTCAATTCAAAATAAAAAGGAAAATAATTTTGTTTTGCCTCCGTCTACACACTAAAGATTCCCATTACACAGAAAAAGGACACAAATAAAGGGGCATGTTGAAAAGATTATACCTGAAAATTCAGAATAGCTGAAGACGAAGAAGATGATGGCTTTGTCACAGCGAAATAACAAGAGTCCATCTTCCCACAATTGAGTGAGAACAAGGTAACAATGCTAAATTAATTTTGCTTCTTATGAGTGCAAAAAATTAAAAATATATGTGGTTGATAAAGTGGCACATGTGAAGTTTTAGAGTTAATTCACACCACACATTTGGAGGGAACGTTTGACGCTTTGAATGAAAAAAGTCTTTTCTCAATCATATACATGACGGAATTATGCCAGATACATTTTTTTTAAAACAACAGTTTATATTTTGTTAAGAAAAGTTTTTGTAAACAGAATTTTAAAGTTTGTTAGCAGAATTTTAAAGTATGCTACCAGAAAAGCTGGAAAAAAAGTTTTTAAAATTCTGGCAATATGCTTTAAAATTCTGGTAATATGCTTTAAAATTCTAGCAGCGTGCTTCAAACTTCAAAATTTGCTTCAAAATTCTAGTAATATGCTTTAAAGCTCTAGCAACGTGCGTTAAAATTTATTGAGTGTTTCAAAATTCTGGCAGCGATTGTGGCTTTAAAGGTGAGATTACTATTAAAATAGCATGGGCTAGCGAGTTTTCGGACTGGTAATTAAAAAATAGCTAGCGTTTGCAAAGTCATTAAAACTAGCTACTATTTTGCTGCAACACGGAAAGTTTCAGAATAATATATTGGAGATTGGAGCACCTGTGTATAAACTTCCAACATATTATGTTGTAACTCCAGTATATTATGCTGGAACTCCAGTATATTATGCTAGAAGTTCGCATGTAAAAAATTCTAACTCCAGTATATTGTGCTGGAATATTCTTTGGATTTTGAACAGTGTTTTCGTTCAGATTTATCTTTACATGAAAAGTGACGAAATTTCGATTACTTTCGAAACTGTAGTTATTTTTCAATTATCACTTGTAAATCTGACTATTTTTTAATTTCACCCGAAATTTCTGGGTCGAGCTATTTACTGGACAGTTTGGCCCATAAATGATTAGATGGTAACTCAGCAAACAGTAGAACTTGGACTAGCCCGTGAAACTCTTCTTATTTAAAACCCCAAATGAGAAATTTCTCATTTTCTCTTTGGGGAAATTACCCAAATTATCACTCTATAAACTTTCCCAACCAAAAATATCTCAAAACAAAATATCTACTAAAAAAGGTCCAAATATCATTTTGGACCCAAATAGTTTCAATTAATGTCAGTTTTTTTGTATCCGTTATTTTTGTAATACAGACACCGTTCTCTTCTCTAAGTTTTCACTCTCTATATATATACATATATGCGATTTTTGCTAAATTGAACCAAAATTGCTGAAATTGACGACAAAACAAGATACATTTGCGGTTATTTTCGTCTGATTCCAGGTAATTCGGAGTAGAAAATCTTTTTGTATATTTTTTCGGATTGCATGTGTTTTTGGAGAAGCGATGTTGCTTTTTTTAGGCTTTTGCGACTGAATTGTTTAGTTAGAGTTCATCGTAGGTATCTGTTATAGATAATTTTGTTAGTTTTGGTTGAGTTTTGTATCAATTTCTTCACAAAAATTTGTAACCGTTTGTTCGTATAATTTTTAAAAAAAAAATTCTCATTGAACCTAGTTTCAATTATGAAACATAGCAATATGACAAGACAACTCATTCGATGAGTTCATCACATTATTCAAAGTCGGTTTTAATTGAGAAATCGAGCAACATGAGAAGAGAAACTAGGTCGATGAGTTTATCTTCTCATTCAACCCCGGTTTTAGTTGAGAAATTGATTGATGAACGAAATATGGGAAGACAAAATCGTTACGGCGGTGTTAAAGTGATAGAATCTCGAAATGATGTTATTGGACAATTTGAGAAAAAAATAGCAAAAGGGTTAGAGTGGATGATGTTGAAGGTAAGAGAAAATATGTCGTGGAGGACGAAGTGAATTTGGGTGTCAAACCAGAAAAAAGTAAGGTTCAGAAGGCAGAAAAAGTTAAAATTCCTGACAAAATTTGTAAGGTACATACAATTTCAGTTATATTTTTTTCTATTGTTGAATCTTCTTTTAAAATTGGATTTAGTTTGTATTTGTTTGTTTTAATTCGTGTTATTTATTCGTGTATTCTGGTTTTTAATTCGTGTTATTTATTTGTAGCCTTGGAAGCTTTATATTCCAATTGGTGAGCCTTTTCCTGTTACTCATTGGACATCATACACTAATGTGGATATTTTATCAGTTTTACAGTCAAAGTTGAGTGATGTCCAGCTTCGGATGTTTAGTGAAAGTTATTTTGGCTATTTCCTTGATTTACCTCGAGTTGCAATCGAGGCACAACTAATTCGTTCTTTAATGTTTCGGGAGTTGGTTCAAGATAAATGTGATCAATTTTATGTAAAATTGAATGACGAATGTGTTTTACGTTTGGGTCTTCAGGAATTTGGTGTTGTAAGTGGTTTAAACTGTTGTGGAAATGAACATGTTGAGGGTAACTTTAGTGGACCCAATAGGTTGGTGGATACTACTATTTTTCTGGTTTTGAAGCGGTGTCAAAAAAGTCGCTTATTAATTATTTTGAGAAGAAGAAATGGCAGTTTGATGAAGACGCAGTTAAGATTGTAATTATTTATTTCATAAATACATTTCTAATGTCCACTCAGGCTTAGAAGACATTTATAAGTAAACGTGATTTCCATCTTGTCGAGAGTGGTGAGTATGTGTCCTTTCCCTCGGGTAAGATTGCGTTTCGAGCTTTAATGAAGTCGGTGAGGGACAGGTTGAGGGGAAAGTTTGAATTTTATAGGATTGGTGAATTTTCTCTTGCACTACAGGTGTTGTTCTATGAATGTTGCATTGTAGTTGATAAAAAGTTTGTTGTTCGCGTTGGAGATCATACACCATGTATATTGAATTGGGAAATGACACACGCCAACGCGCGAGGACCTCTCTACTGGTTTTTTCAACAGCACAGGGAATCAGGTACCAACTTTTATGTATTGATGGGTTATACATATATGATACACTGCAATTTATTGTGATACATCAAATATACAGTTTTTATACATCTTTGATACATCTAGGACTGAAACACTTTTTGTTACATTTGTAGTTTAAAAATAGTTCTCCTACAACTGAAGAGCTAAGGAGATTTACTTTGCCTGTTGAAGTTAACGACGAGTATCAGAAATATTTGATATCACGTAACATGGGAAAACTTCATATTGATGATAGCGATGATTTTGTCACGCCACCCCCGAAACAGATTAAGGAGCATGTCTCACCAAAAAAGCATTGGGTGTCCAACCTGTTGATTATGACCATGAGTTGCAGAAGTTGAAAGTTGATGTTAAAGTCCTTCATGGAATACGTTTCTGATAAATTCAAGGAAGTCTTTGAGTTGATAAATTCCAAGGTATGTGTTTCTTTTCCATTGTACATTTCCTTTTATTATTTTAGTTAACTTACTGTATCCTTTTTTTTAAAAAAATAGTTTGGTGCAAGCGAAGACAAATATGGTGCACATCCAGAGAAAGACACCAGCAGTCGTCAAGACAATAATGATTTTGTGAGCAATATGGAGTTTGGTGGCAATGAAGATGTTGACATGGATGGTTGTAAGGTGTGTTTAGTTGTGCATTCTGCACTTTTCCTTTTTCTTTTCTTTGTTGTTTTTTGATAATTCGATTCTTTTTTATAAAAAATAGGTCGGTGGAAGTGAAGGCAAAGATGTTCCACATTCTCAAGGAGATACCAATGCGCATCATCGTAACAACACTATGCTCGATGCAACAGATCAGTTAGGTGTCAATATCATGGAAGAACTTTCTGGTGTGAAAGTTAACATGTTCGTTGCTAAAGTAACTTTCACACCATATGTAGTGCATGCTAGCGCTATTGGTGAGACTGCAGATGAGGCGACAGGGGAGATGGAGGCAGAATCTGAGAAAGAAAAGGTTCCCGAATCTTAGACTGTCGTTGTTTGTCTGACTTCAAGTGTTGATGAGGCGGCAGGGGAGATGAAGGAACAACTTGAGAAAGAGGTTCCAGTATCTCAGATTATTCTGTACCAGCCTGAATTACTTCCTGAAGTTTCGCCGCAAATGAAAAAAAGAAAGAGATGTCCTGCAAAGGCCATGCAGTCTCTGTTTATTACTATATTAGATTCAGGATCCAATATTGGTGTTGTTGCAGCGAAAGAAAAAAAGCAAATTTATGTTGTTAAGCATCCTTTTCAAAGCAAAATCGAAATTGGCGTTAACAGCTCTTTGTTAAATGTATTTCATGCGTGGATCAAAGAAGGGAAGTCCAGAAAGAAGTATGTTTCCAACTTCTGAGTTTTGTTCAGTTTTATATTTTAATATATTGTTATTTGTAGCATTATTTTATATCAAATCATTATATCTCTTTTGTGTATATCTATTATCGGGAATGAAATTTACCCTAACCATGTTAGTGAACTCAATCCTGCTTATGATCTTGGTGTATATCATGTTGAAGACAAAAAATGGTTTTACACTTTGGCATATAATTGTCACGCCCCAAAACTGAGGAGCGCAACCGGCGCTCAACTGAGTGAACCCGACCGAGCAAGCCTGTTAGATTTTATTCTACCCAAACTCATTCACGAATGGAGATATACATATTTTCATTAATTAGACGAAAATGTGTTCATGTCTACAATACCAATTCATTTCCAATAGTTTCATCATTTTTAAATTCTCAAATGGACAAGTAATACAACCACAACATAACATAATTTGTCTTTCTTCAGCACCAATATACAACCCATACTATGTCTACGGAGCCTCTATAGATAAAGAAGAGTACAATGATAATGCCGGCAACAAGGCTCCGGCTATACCTCAAACCGTATACACAAAGTACAAAAGATACATGACCCCGAAATGAAGTGGGGCTCACCAAGTCAGCTAGGAAGAAGGTGTACTGCTATCACTGATCAATATCTCCTGTTGTGGAACCACCTGCATCCATTTAAAGATGCAGCGCCCCCGACAAAAGGGATGTTAGTACCGTCGAATAGCACTAGTATGTATAACTAAACAGCCTCTCAATAGAATGACAAATAATACAAACAAGATTATCATAAATATCAATGAAAGCCTTAATTAACATCAAACCTCAATTTAGGATCAAGACAATATTCAAATTAATTTCCATATCTCACATTGGGAGATTTTTAGTATCGATATACCATTGTTCACAATACCATTATTCACAAAACCAGTACCACCGTACTCTTAGCACGGAGTCCAATCACGACCCGATCGGCTAGGCCATCTCATTAGAGACATCAACCACAATTTCTCTCAATATCAATACCATCGTCTTTAACACGGAGTCCGATCACGACCCGATCGGCTAGGTTATCCATTAGGGACATCGGCCACAATCACAATTTCAATTACAATTTCCAGCACAATCACCACCATGTGTGCGGCATGATGTCCGATCACGACACGATCGGCTAGGCTGTCTTATTTGAGACATCAACCTTTTTATATCAGTCATCGCATTTCGTATTACTTTCACACCTTTTCATTTCATTGGCACTAATGGCCATTATTATAAGATCATTCTTGGCACGTTGACTATATTCAGTATTTCATGCTCACCTTATCAATTTCAAATATCATTATCATCATCAACAACACATACAATTCAAATCAAGGTGTATAATACACATGTGAGCAATTTTAGAGTCTAAGGCACATAGAGATATTTCACAAAATTTGGCATAATAACCTTCATTTGAACTTGACTTAAAGTCGAAATATTATTAATGCACAACCCGTATTTTTAACACATCCTCAATTGGTAACATAACATGAATAAAGCATTTAGGATAACATGAATAAAGCATTTAGGATAACATGAATATCGTGGGATTCAATTCTAAGAGAAGAGTTTAGCCAACATACCTCACTTGAGCTTTCTTAATTCTAAAACATTCCGGAATTCTTAGCAACTTCAATCTATTGTAGAAATATAACAAATTGAATCAAAATTTGGAAGATGAACATGGTTCTAGCTCACTTGAGCATTTTATCAAACACTAGGTGTGCATAAGGTTTCAATATCCTTTTTATGAAGGATTCCATCATCTCACAACCCAATCTTTACCATTTTTAGCTCAACAATCTTCCTACACCCTTTGATATCACATGCATGTAAAATAATCAACTCTCATGCCCAAAAATTATCTTGCTAATTACCCATTTTTAGATGATTTCGAAATTAGGATTAAGGGTGTAGAATCTTACCTCTAGAATGAAGACCTAGTGAGCTTCCCTTCTTAATCTTCCAAAACTTGAGCAAAAATTGAAGAAAAATTATTGAAGAACACATTCTCACTCTAGGGCACTCTCTCTCTCTCTCTAAAATATCAGATTATGTCTCAAAAATGGCCCAAAGAGTGTATTTAACGAAATAGGGTCGGGTTTTAAAAACCCAAAAATGGAGCTCCGGAACAGTTCTGCAGTCGCATATGCGACCGCATAATGGATATGCGGACCGCATATCGGTCGCATAATTGCTGATAAAATGATCAAAAAAGTTGTCTGTGTATGCGGTCCGCATAACTGTTATGCGATCGCATAATGCACCGCATAACATTTATGTGGTCGCATAGTCGACCGCATAATTGCTTTCAACTGACCCAATTAACTGCCTCACTCTGCGGCCATTATGCGGTCCACAGAGTGATTCTGCGGTCGCATAATGGATCGCAAAAATGCACATTTCTGCCAAAAACTTTCTTTTACTCTCCGGTGCATTGTTCAACCCAAAAAGTCCGAGCCGCGGCGATTTTTCCTCAAACATGTAAGCCTAGTCTGGCACCATGAAACATTATTTTCTTTGCATTCTCCCCCGCTTAGGATTATTCGTCCTCGAATGAGGGTAAAAATCCATCATTAGCATCTTATGCAACTCAGTTTGTTTCATACCATATTCGAGCAGCCCCAAATTTGACTAACTCCCAAGATTTCCAAATATTTCGCCAGATTTTTCCTTGTAACTAGGCCTATCCACCTGTTAGAGAGCCCCAGAAACACATCCTAACAATATATACGTATGTCAACGACGTAACATAATACAAAACAATACCAACTGTGACCTCACAAGCAATTATATTACCAGCACGGAACCCCCTTAACATCAAATGTACAAATCATACATAATTTATAGAAAGCAACTCTTAGAATTTTTCATAGATCACAACTTTATAAATACATTGTCATTCAAACAAATAAGGATACTTTTTCTTCATTTCTTTCTCGGCCTCCCAAGTAGCCTCTTCAACCTGTTGGTTTCACCACAACACTTTCACTAAGGCAATTTTTTTATTTCTCAATTTTCGGACTTGCCGATCAATAATAGAAATCAGAATCTCTTCGTAAGTCAATCTTTCATTTACCTCAATAGTTTCGACCGGAACAATGAGTGTCGGATCTCCAACTACTTTCTTCAACATAGACACATGAAACACCGGGTGTACTAATGGCATCTCAGGTGGTAGCTCAAGCTTGTACGCTACCTCACCGATCCTCTGAATGACTTTGTACGATCCGACATACCTCAGACTCAATTTCCCTTTCTTACCAAACCGCATTATCCCCTTCATGGGGGAAATTTTCAAGAACACCCAATCATCTTCTTTACACTCCAAATCCCTACGACGAATATCCGAATAGGATTTTTGATGACTCTGAGCAGTTTTCAACCACTCCTTAATGACTTTAACTTTTTTCATAGCCTGATGCACAAGGTCTGGCCCTATCAAATCTGCTTTCCCAATTTCGAACCACCCAATGGGAGATCTGCATCTCCTACCATATAAAACCTCAAACGGTGCCATTTGAATGCTAGCATGATAGCTATTGTTATATGCAAATTCTATGAGTGGTAAATGATCATCCCAGCTACCTTTGAAGTCTAGAACACAAGCACGCAACATATCCTCAAGCGTCTGAATAGTCTGCTCTGCCTGCCGTCAGTCTGCGGGTGAAAGGTTGTATTAAGATTCACTTGAATACCCAAACCTTGCTGAAATTTCTTCCAAAAATTAGCAGTGAATCGTGCTCCCCGATTAGAAATGATGGAAACTGGGGTGCCATGCAACCTGACTATTTCTTTGATATACAACTGAGCATACTGCTCCGCTGTGTCGGTAGACTTAATCGGCAAAAAGTGTGCTGATTTCATGAGTCGATCCACAATCACCCAAAATTGAGTCAAACTTGTGCGGAGTGCGCGGTAATCCTACCACAAAGTCCATATTAATCATTTCCCACTTTCACATTGAAATTTCTATGTTCTGTGCCAACCCACTGGGCCTTTGGTGTTCGGCCTTCACTTGCTGACAATTTGGACACCTTGCCACAAAATCTGCCACATTACTCTTCATATCATTCCACCAATAGACTTCTTTAAGATCATGATACATTTTCGTAGAACCTGGGTGCACAGAATACCTAGAAGTGTGAGCTTCAGTCATAATTCTTTCCCGGAGACCATCCACATTTGGAACACACAGTCGCCCTTGGTACCTTAGTGTACCATCATCCATGCCAAGAGAAAAGGCCATGGTCTTATGTTTATGAATCCTCTCTTTCAACTGCACCAACAATGGATCGTTGTATTGCTTCTCTTTGACTTCCACAACAAGCGATGATTCAGCCCTATTTTGCACAATTACCCCTCCTTCACTATAGTCCGTAAGACGAACTCCCAAACTAGCCAATCGGTGAACTTCTTTAGCCAATGGACTTTGATATGCCTCCAAGTGTGCTAAGCTACACATAGATTTTCGGCTGAGAGCATCCGCCACAACATTAGCCTTCCTTGGATGGTATAAAATATCAATGTCATAATCCTTGAGTAATTCAAGCCATCTTCTCTGCCTCAGATTCAATTCCTTCTATTTGAAAATATATTGAAGGCTCTTATGGTACGTGAATATATCCACATGGACCCCATATAAATAATGACGCCAAATTTTCAATGCAAATACCACCGCCGCAAGTTCTAAATCATGTGTTGGATAGTTCTTTTCATGATCCTTTAGTTGCCTAGAAGCATAAGCTATCACCTTTCCATGTTGCATTAATACACACCCAAGCCCGATTCTTGAAGCATCACAATATACCACAAATCCATTTATACCCTCTGGTAAAGTCAACACCGATGCTGTAGTCAATCTTGCTTTCAATTCTTGGAAACTCTTTTCACAAACATCTGACCATTGGAACTTAATTGCCTTATGCGTCAATTTAGTCAATGGAGAGGAAAAAGTAGAAAACCCCTCCACAAACTTTCTGTAATACCCAGTTAAGCCTAAGAAACAGCGAATCTCTGTTGGAGTTATAGGCCTCGACCAATTCTTCACAGCTGCAATTTTTTGAGGATCAACCTCAATTCCTTCATTAGAGAAAACATGTCCCAAAAATATGACCGACTCGAGCCAAAATTCACATTTTGAAAACTTTGCATATAATTTGTGCTGATGCAGGGTTTGCAGAACTACCCTGAGATAATCGGCATGGTCTTCTCGACTTTGTGAATATACGAGAATATCGTTAATAAACACTATCACAAAGGAGATAAGGAATGGCTTAAAAACTCGATTCATAAGATCCATGAAGGCTGCTGGGGCATTTGTTAGCCCAAAAGACATCACCAGAAATTCAAAATGCCCATATCGAGTCCTAAAAGTTGTTTTCGGAATATCCCGCTCCCTGATCTTCAATTGGTGATATCCGGATCGTAAATCAATTTTGGAGAAGTACCTAGCACCTTGCAATTAGTCAAACAAGTCATCTATCCTTGGCAGTGGGTACTTATTTTTTATTGTTACCTCATTAAGCTGCCGATAGTCAATACACATTCTCAGTGACCCATCTTTCTTTCTTACAAAAAGGACCGGTGCGTCCCAAGGCGACAAACTTGGCGGGATGAAACCCTTTTTCTAACAAATCTCTTAATTGTTCCTTTAGCTCCTTCAATTCTGCCGGTGCCATTCTGTAGGGTGGAATAGATATAGGATGTGTGTCTGGTATCACATCAATCCCAAAATCAATCTCCCTATCTGGTGGGATCCTAGGGAGTTCATCCGGAAAAACTCCCTAAAATTCATTCACAACAGGCACAGACTCAAGTGTAGGTGCCTCAGCATCGGTGTCCGTAACCTGGACCAAATGGTAAATACATCCCTTGTTGATCATTTTTGTGGCCTTTAGGTAAGAAATAAACCTACCCTTCGGCACTACATCATCGCCTTTCCACTCAATAACTAGCTCATTTGGAAATTCGAACCTAACAGTTCTGGTTTGGCAATCAAACTTGCCAAAACATGAATAAAGCCAATCCATCCCCATTATCACATAAAAATCGACCATTCTCAATTCAATAAGATCGGCCACGGTGCCCCGACCACTCAACATGACAACACAATCCCTATAAACCCGCGCGGCCAAAATAAACTCACCAACCGGAGTAGATACAGAGAACGACTCATAAAGCTGTTCTGGTTCTATCCCAAATTCCATAGCAATATAAGGTGTGACATATGACAAAGTGGAACCGGGATCAATAAAAGCATATACATCATGATATTGGACGGTTAATATACCTGTGACAACATCTAGAGAAGCCTCTGAATTCTGGCGACCCCTCATAGCATAGAAACGACCAGATCCTCCCAAACTTTGTGCTCCACCCCTAGCTGCACCATGCCCTGCGGGTGTTGGAGTGCCTCGAGCTGGAGGAGGTGTTGTGGATGTAGTAGCTACAGAATTGGCTGGTTGTGCCATGCCCTTGCCCGTACCCTGGCGGGACGAACGACAATCCCTTTGAATGTGACCCCTTAATCCGCATCCGTAGCATATGGGTAAGTCCATGTAGCATATTCCTAGGTGCATCTTTCCACACCTAGGGCATGGGGGCTTCCTCTGCTGCTGGAATCTACCAACATGATGACCCTGCTGATTGGATCCCCTATTGCCCTGACTGGGCTTGAAACGACTCCACTGCTACGGCTGACTAGGCCCTGATAGCGGTGCACTAGCCGAATACTGAGCAAAGGACTGTGATGGCCCTAACGACCCTCCTCTGAATGATGACTTGCCACCACTTGAAGAACCACCAAAGTTGCCCGTAGATTGGGCCTTATTACCCTCTCGCTCCATTCTGTTCCTTAATTTATGGGTCTCTATGGCTTAAGCGAATGCCACCATCTTTCCATAGTTCATATCAGAATTCAAGGCAGTTGTAGCAGCCTCATTAATTACCAAGGGACTAAGGCTCTGTACAAATCGGCAAACTCTAGCCTCCATAGTGGGCAACATGTAAATGACATATTTAGACAGGTACGCGAATCTCATATGGTAATCCCACGCACTCAGACTACCTTGCCTCAAGTTCTCAAACTCAGCAGCACGGGCTGTCTTAGTCTCGGCAGGCAAGAAATGATCAATGAAGGCATCGGCAAATTCACCCCACCTTGCCGGAGAGCTTCCTTCTCCACGGGACTCCTCCCATAGTTCAAACCAAGAATATGCCACCTCTTTCAGGCGGTAGGAGGCCAATTCCACTGCCTCTGTCTCAGTAGCATGCATGACTCGGAGAGTCTTGTGCATCTCATCAATGAAATCCTGGGGATCTTTCTCTAAGTTAGTACCCGTAAACACTGGAGGATCCAACTGGAGAAACTTGTTCACCCTGGAACCAGTAGAATCCCCTGGCTGACTGGAAGAAGTGGGTGCAACATTTGACCTCTGGGTTTGGGAAGCCACTATTTGAGCCAACATCTATATGGCTCCCCTAAGATCAATATCAGAAACACCAGAATCGGAAGCTGGAACTGGAGGTGGAACTGGTATATCAGTTGGAGGGACCGTTGTACCCTCAGTAGGTATAGGGACAGGTACAATCTGATCAGTTATAGTAGAGTCAGGAAGTGTAGTAGCTGGAGGAATATTCTCACTCCTCGGGTGCTCACCCACATCATCAATTATAGGATCAACTGTCACTCCTGGAGTGACATTGGCTCTTTGGCCAGTTCTTGCCTTCTTCTTAGGTGCCATGTACTGAAAATTAGAGCAACTCAGGAGTTAAAGAAGGAACAATCTTACAACTAGCTTTATCGCACAATCAAGGACATGAAAGAAGGGTATTATTCCTAAATGCCCATGTAGCATCCTAATTATAGATGTGGTCGACAACACACCGATAATAAGGACTCTACTAGACACGGCTCCGAGACATCCTAGGACACTTTAAAACCTTAGGCTCTGATATCAATTTTGTCATGCCCCAAAATCGAGGAGCACGTTCGGCGCTCAACCGAGTGAACCCAACCGAGCAAGCCTGTTAGTTTTCATTCTACCCAAACTCATTCACGAATGGAGATATACATATTTTCATTAATTAGACGAAAATGTGTTCATGTCTACAATACCAATTCATTTTCAATAGTTTCATCATTTTTAAAGTCTCAAATGGACAAGTAATACAACTACAACATAACATAGTTTGTCTTTCCCCAGCACCAATACACAACCCACACTATGTCTACGGAGCATCTATAGATAAAGAAGAGTACAATGATAATGCCGGCAACAAGGCCCCGGGTATACCTCAAACCGTATACACAAAGTACGAAAGATATATGACCCCGAAATGAAGTGGGGCTCACCAAGTCAGCTGGGAAGAAGGTGTACTGCTATCACTGATCAATATCTCTTACTGTGGAACCACCTGCATCTATTTAAAGATGCAGCGCCCAAGGCAAAAGGGACGTTAGTACCGTCGAATAGCACTAGTATGTATAACTAAACAGCCTCTCAATAGAATGACAAATAATACAAACAAGATTATCATAATATCAATGAAAGCCTTAATTAACATCAAACCTCAATTTAGGATCAATACAGTGTTCAAATTAATTTTCATATCTCACATTGGGAGATTTTTAGTATCGATATACCATTGTCCACAATACCATTATTCACAAAACCAGTACCAACGTACTCTTAGTACGGAGTACGATCACGACCCGATCGGCTAAGCCATCTCATTAGAGACATCAACTACAATTTCTCTCAATATCAATACCACCTTCTTTAACACGGAGTCCGATCACGACCCGGTCGGCTAGGTTATCCATTAGGGACATCGGCCACAATCACAATTTTAATTACAATTTCCAGCACAATCACCACCATGTGTGCGGCATGGTGTCCGATCACGGCCCGATCGGCTAGGCTGTCTTATTTGAGACATCAACCTTTTTATATCAGTCATCGCATTTCGTATTGCTTTCACACCTTTTCATTTCATTGGCACTAATGGCCGTTATTATAAGATCATTCTTGGCACGTTGGCCATATTCAGTATTTCATGCTCACCTTATCAATTTCAAATATCATTATCATCATCAACAACACATACAATTCAAATCAAGGTGTGTAATACACATGTGAGCAATTTTAGAGTCTAAGGCACATAGAGATATTTCACAAAATTTGGCATAATAGCCTTCATTTGAACTTGACTTAAAGTCGAAACATTATTAATGCACAACCCGTATTTTTAACACATTCTCAATTGGTAACATAACATAAATAAAACATTTAGGATGCTTGTTGAATATATATATATATATATATATATATCTTTCAATCCAATCTTACTCGGAATGGCCAGTCTCATAATGAATCACTCAAGACTTACATAATTAACATGAATATCGTGGGATTCAATTCCAAGAGAAGAGTTTAGCCAACATACCTCACTTGAGCTTCCTTAACTCTAAAATATTTCGGAATTCTTAGCAGCTTCAATCTATTGTAGAAATATAACAAATTGAATCAAAATTTGGAAGATGAACATGGTTCTAGCTCGCGTGAGCATTTTATCAAACACTAGGTGTGCATAAGATTTCAATGTCTTTTTTATGAAAGATTCCATCATCTCACAACCCAGTCTTTACCATTTTTAGCTCAACAATCTTCCTACACCCTTTGATATCACATGCATGTAAAATAAATAACTCTCATGCCCAAATATTATCTTGCTAATTACCCATTTTTAGATGATTTCGAAATTAGGGTTTAGGGTGTAGAATCTTACCTCTAGGATGAAGACCTAGTGAGTTTCCCTTCTTAATCTTCCAAAACTTGAGCAAGAATTGAAGAAAAATTATTGAAGAATACCTTCTCACTCTAGGGCACTCTCTTTCAGTCTAAAATATCAGATTATGTCTCAAAAATGGCCCAAAGAGTGTATTTAATGAAATAGGATCGGGTTTTAAAAACCCAAAAATGGAGCTCCGAAACAGTTCTGCAGTCGCATATGCGACCGCATAATGGATATGCGGACCGTATATCGGTCGCATAATTGCTGATAAAATGATCAAAAAAGTTGTCTGTGTATGCGGCCCGCATAACATTTATGTGATCGCATAATGCACCGCATAACATTTATGCGGTCGCATAATGCACCGCATAACATTTATGCGGTCGCATAGTCGACCGCATAATTAATTCCAACTGACCCAATTAACTGCCTCACTCTGCGGCCATTATGCGGTCCGCAGAGTGATTCTGCGGTCGCATAATGGACCGCAGAAATGCACATTTCTGCCAAAAATTTTCTTTTACTTTCCAGTGCATTGTTCAACCCAAAAAGTTAGAGCCAAGACTCGCAAGCTTGCCGCAAATAATTTCTACAATCCTCAAACACGTAAGCCTAGTCCTGCACCATGAAACATTATTTTCTTTGCATATTTTACCGCGCTTTACACTTAAGTACTTCAAAAATTTTCGGGGTGTTACAATAATGGTCAGCCTTTGGATGACTCGATATATAAGAAGTTACTTTTACAGTTTTTTTAAATTTTAGCCAGTGTACACGTGATCAGGCCTCTTAAGTTAGAACAGATTATTAATTTATATCTTTCCTTGCACAAAAGAAGTAGTGAGCATTCATTTTTCTTTGTTTTCTGTGCATTTGGTTTGAAAAGATGTAGCTGCTTAAAGCTTACGAGCCTCCAGTGATTAATTATTTGTTATGTTTTGTTTCATCACATTGATATTTTGTTCTATTATTTGAGGAAGAGTGGAAAGTATGATAAAGGCCTACCTGTAACATTCACCACCACAGATTGATACTTCAACGAGAAAATTAATGAGTTGTGGCATTATTGATACATATGGAGATAGTGAAGTGTGCAATCCGAAACATGTCATTACAGAATATATTCAGGGGTATGTCTTGGATGCCAATATTCCATGGCACATTGTCGAGCACGTCTTAATGCCAATTAATATTACGGAACAATGGCATTGGATAATGGTTGTGATGTCCTTCAAGGATAGGTGCATTTATGTGTATGACTCTATGCGCAGTGGAGCTGCTCATCAAACCAAAGTTCATAACACAATGTGCAAGTATTATGTGTTGCTTTCTCATTATTTCATGCACGCGCAATTCTATTTAAATAAAAAAGATATCAATTAGCGCACTGGTGTCTACAAATCAAAGGATTTGATTACCCCTTTTGATGTAAAACTGGTTGAAGGACTGCCTCAACAAGTCGAAGCTTATGAATTTATTTAAACACAATCTGTTCTGTTTTTAAATTCTGCAGTTTGATAATTGTTGTTATTTTGATTTTTGTAGTGATTGCGATGTATTTGCGGCATAATTTGCCGAGTATTTCATTGAGGGCAAGACGCCTCCTAAAAAATTCATTGCTTATGCATACCGACGTAGATTTGGTGCTCTCTTATGGGATTATGCTAGAAAGAAGATGAAACTGAATGCGCAAAGTGATGATGAGATTATTGGTCGACAGAATAAGTCGCGGAAGCGGAAGAAGTAGTTAACTTGTCATTGTTGTAGGATGAACTCAATAATTTCGTTTTGTATTGTATTCTGTTATATTGTCATTGTTGTAAAACAGATGAGATTTGTTTGTGTTTGAATTTTATGAATACTTTTAAGATTTGTACGGCAAATGAGATGTCTGCTCTGTTATAAAGGTTTAATGAGTTTTAGTGCAATATTGGAGTGTTGCAGTTTAGTTTATTTTGGTATTTTCTCCCTTGATTTTGTGTTGTGAATTCAAGATATGAAAAATATACAGTAGTTTGTGATACACTGTCTCTTCCAGATACACGCATGATACACATATGATACATATGTGATACATATATGATACACACATGATACATAGATGATACGGTCGTTTGGGATTGCTGCATAGTTAATTTATTCACAATGAGTTCTGCATTTTGTTTGGTTTCGAAATATGTATTTATGAAGCCACACTCTTATTTGCAAATTTCTAAAACTATTTGCATAGTTTTCTAGCTGCTACAAGTATTTTCCATTAGTTAGCTTTGTTATTATACAAATACAGACATGAGTAAGAGCCGATACACAAAGATACATATATGATACACAAGAGATACATAGATAATACAAATATGATACATAGCTGATACAACTTCTTTTTTAATCAAACAAATGTATAATTTACCGATACACAGAGATACATAGGTGGTACACAAGAGATACAAATATGATACATAGTTGATACAACTTCTTTTTTAATCAAACAGATGTATAATTTAAAAAATACACTTGCAAAATTATTTTAAATGATAGATCAAATATTTATTTATATCTAAAATTCAAATGACATTCTGCATTGATACAATTCTTGATATATTGGATTCTTCTAAATCTCTATGATACTCAGTAAAGTAAAATAACAAGTAATTCTAAGTGTGACATATTTCATCCTCTCTTTGGATTATTTCTACAAATTTTCTTGTTGTGACCTTGTTCTCCACACTGTCCACATGAAATCGACCTTTTTCGTTCCCTTTCAGATATTGGCTTGCACCTCCCCTTCCTTGGACTTCCTATTGATTTAGTCATGTCTGGTGGCAAGATTTTTTCATCTAGAACTTCTGCATGAATTTTCCATGTGCTTTCATTAGGAACCGGATAAATTGGAATTTCATAGGTCTTCAAGAGGTACTTCCTGGTGTAGTACACCGAGAAATACTCAATGTGATCAATGTATTTGTATTTTAATACTGCCCAAGCACGTGCACATGGCAGCTTATCCAACTAAAACCTTCTACAGCTGCAAGTTCGATCTTTTAGGAACACCATTCTCTGCATACCCTTGTCAAGTACTAAATATAAGTAACTCGTTGAAGGGGTCACCTACAAAATTTATCAACTATCATTAGTGGTGACAAAACAGATATCCTCAAAACACATATACTGGAGATCCTACAAGATTCAAAATAGCTTAATATCATGTCAAACCAACAAATATTTCAGCAATGGGGTAGACATGTTTCATTAAATTGAAAGCCTTATATACATACTGGTAGTCGCCTAAAATTTGAACAATTTGCTTACATAATGACTAATTTCTTGCATGCTCCAGAAGAAAAAGAGAATAGAGGTAAACCAACCAGCTATGAAAAGAAATAGAAAACCTGAAGCCTCGGGTAACAGAGATAAGACCCTCAATTACTTGAATAATATAATATTGCTTTTGTGCAAACAATGAATATTAGAAAATGTTAGCCTTAATCAACTTGGTCTCCTTGTGCCGTGCAAGTGGACACTAGTTTGACAGAATCACATAAAAGGGTTCAAGATATAACAGATCCATGAATTCGACATGACTGCATATTATATGCAAAAGTATATACAGATTCTAGTCATACCTTCATCCGATGTGACAATTCGAGATTGTCCATCGGCATTGTATCATATTTTTTTCCAAGATCAGTAAATGACTCTATTGCATTTTTTTAGTTTGTAACGTTCCATCGTTCGATCAATTGCCTTATGTACTACAACAAAGGCAGTACTGGGAGTTCCCTAGCAGCCTTGAGCGCTGCATTGATTGACTCCGTAATGTTTGAAGTCATTGTCAATGTTCTGTTAACAGTGGAATGTGTTGTGGACCATCTTTCATACCCAATGTTGATTAAGTAATCTTTGACCCTCTTATCAATTCTCTCTACCTCTACCATGTGGTAATCAAACTTCTCAACTATGTATGCTTTGGCCATAGCAAAGAATATGTCTTTGACCTGCAAATGGTTCGTCTTGTAATTTTCTTTTTACATTATTCCATAGATTCCATATGCAGACACAGTGAGGTACTTGTGGATATAATGTTGCCGCATTTTCAATGCCTTCATGTATGTCCGAGACAATGCATATTCCCTCCCTTTCCCCAAATGTATCCTTGAACCTCGCAAAAAATCACTCTCATGAAGCATTATTCTCTGAATCTACTATGGCATATTATTCTTATTTTTACCTGCTGGATTTTGTGTGGATGCTATCAATAATGTTATTCTGTATATCGATTTAAGAAAGGTTCCATCTACAACAACAACCGATTTGCAATATTGTCATCCTTTTATAGATGGAATAAGTGCAACGAAAGCATACATGAATAGGTCTTCCTCTATTTTTTCAAACTTACCACCGGCATAGGATTTGTAAGAACCAGCATATGAAAGTAGCTTGGCATCTTTTCATATGATTCGCTCAGGTTCCCTCTCAATAGTTGAACTGCATATTCCTTCGATCTCTATGATTTCATATATGTCATTTGAAGACCATACTGCTTGTTCATGTCTCTAATTATGTCATTAATAGTGTATATTATTTTGGGGTCTTTATACTTATCTATCAGAAGACTGCCGATGAGTTTTGCAGTAGTTTGACGTTGTGCATAAGATCTGTGTTTCAGCGGGAATGAGTGCAGTTTGCTGAAATTTATGACATTGAAAAGTTTTGTTTTTTTCAGGCTCGAAGACTTAAAACACCAATCACAGTTGTTGTTGATGCATACTAGGCAGAACTTAAGACAAGGATATAAACTTTTCCATCAATAAACAGAGCGACATGAAATACAATGATATATAGTGATACACACTGCCATCAACAATATTAGATGAAAAAATACAATTACTATACAATACTAGTACTACACGGTGACAACCACAACATAAAAGTGTATAACCACAGACTTACAAGCATCAACTTATTTTCTGCATAATTATGTTTCTAACATCAACTACGATATACATTGAGATACATAATTATACAGTAAATATTTTGATACATGATTTTCCTTGATCTATGCATCTTAAACTGGAATATTTCCTTTACTGCCAAGTGTTTCATGACTTTGACTATCGTAGCATTGTCTTTATAAATTTGATCTTCTTATACATCTATGTGTTAAGGGTCAGTTATTATTGTATTTTCATCAGATTCTGTATCCTGCCAGTCTTCTCCATCCCCAAACTCAATCATATTAATTGTATCGCCATTGTATCTCTCATGTGTAACTGAGATTTGTGCACACTCTGAGGAAATCATAACAGAAGTTGAATTGTAGCAGATCATATCTATATCCTTTTCACTCGATGTTATACAAAGAGAATACATTGTAAATTCCGAGCTTTTTTCAGCACAAGATATACACATACACCAATATTATTGTGTATCACTATTGGTGGAGAACCGGTTTGGACAGAATATTTGATTTCAATAACATTCAATGAAGTATCTATCATAAGTTGTTTCGAAATCACGTCTACAAAATCTTCAAAACTTATATTTGGAGTAACTATTACAACATCGGCATTGTAATCTACAAAACTGTTGTCAACATTCCATCGGCCACCATACTGAATAAAAATTGATAAATTTGCCATTGAACTAGCTGAAATTAGGTCAAAACTCACTAATTCCTTGATTGATTTTGATTGTAGTTCGTAGTTCCTTCATCAAAGATGTATCTATAGAGAAATCGCGAAAGGAAATTGTTGCTTCTACAGTGAAATTGATCGATTTTTGAGTAAAATTTGGAGCTCCTTTTGAGAATTTTTTGGGGGAGAATGTCGTGATTTACATAATGTAGGTCTCTGTGAAATTGATACGCTTGAAAAATAGGGAATGAAGGAAGATCTTTAGCGTTATTTCTCGGATGGAAGAATCCTTCCTTGCGTGTATCTCTAATTTTCGGCTACTTTTGGTAAGTGTCTAATTTTGGGCTAGAGGTTGGTAAGTTTGTGTTTAAATTGTCTATTTTTGTACTTTTCCCTTTCTCTTTTATATCCTAATTTAAAAGCCCAAAGTCAAATCGAAATGCCAGCGGCCGCAAGTTGGGCTGCCATAAATGGTCCTTTTACATAGCTATACTATAATAGAAACATATTTACCACCTTTATTTATGTTCCTTATTAATTACCTTATATATCTATATTTACAAGTTATATATAAAATCATAAAAAAGGAGAAAATTCAAGATCCCTTAAATTTAGCCTATCGGTTATATTATGTTCCAATAACACCTACATTTAATATTCTGTTCTTTTTCCAAAGGATTTCAAAAATATTTTCTCTCTCTCTCTTAATAATCACTCAAAATCTCTCTTAATTGTTTTATACTTATCCCCAAAAAATTGTCGATTCTTTTCCTTTTCCAAAGCTTTTCAAACCTAATTTTTCTATTTCTTACTAATCACCCAAAATCTCTCTTTCTTATTGATACAATGCAGACAAAATACGGAATATTGCTCTAGAATCAAGTTGTGGGTAAATTTTAAATCTATTTTTCTTTCTTTCTAAAATATTTATTGTATGTGACTTGTATATGATACATCAATACCCAAAACAATACTTGATATAATACTAATACAATTATAATACGATTATATTATATTTTTAATGTAGAGTTGTGATTGAAACTTGAAGAAGATGAAGACCATAATTGTATCATAATTTTTCAGAGATGTATCACGATTGTATTACAATTGTATATGCATCATAATTGTTGAAGGACTTGTATTACAAATGTATGATAATTGTATATTCATTGTATATTGTTACGAGCAATTGTGAGTTCGTGAAGAATTTCATAGTTTGTATCACAAATATGTGATAATTATATATTTATTATATCAGATATTATTTTGGGTATTAATATACCATATACAAGTTAGATACAATTGTGATACAGTTATCATACAATTCATGAATATTTCTTCATGTTCAGTGTTGTCTAATCTCCCAACAAAAGAAGATGCAATTGATAATTTTTTAATAATATAACGTTATCGGCAATGGTGAGAAGAGAGAAGATGGAGATTCTGGGCGTAGATTAAGGGATTTTGATGTAAAAAAAGGAGAGAGAAGAGGAGAGGGGAAGAAAAGGAAAGGATTTGAATCCCTTAAATGATGGGGTGAGAGCAATCTACATAACTTGTAAGAAAAACCTAGATACTTATTAAAAACTACAAAATATAGAGAACATAGGTAAATAAGTTTCTAATATAGTATAGCTAGATAAAAATCCCCTTTTCCCAGTTGTAGCCTTGGAGTTGTGAGAGAGAATAGAGGGGAGGAAATGGGACAATTGCCCCCAAAAGAAAAATAAAAGAAAAAAAATCTTGTTCTGCAAATCAAGTATATGGCTGGCTTATTAATTCTCTATAGCAAATGGCATGTTTTAAAATGTTGTAAAACAACTTACTGTCATGGAATTTGTGGAACTGTTATTATATATATACTACTCACATTAATTAAAAGTTGTAGATTTCGTCAAGAAAGGAACAAGCCATGGCATTAGATATATATTATTTCATTGAAATAATAGCATTATCATCTAAATCTAAGACGGAGATTCCTTATGATGAGGCAATCTAATAAATTAATTATTGTAGTAAATTTTAATATGTAGTACTATTCTCTAGCATATTATTGAGTAAATAAATTAAGGTCATCGCTCTAGTCTCTACACGCCAATATCTTTATTTTTCTTGTGTGTGTTTTTGTGTGTATGTATGGGGTGGGGGGTGGGGGGTTGGATTCCTTGGTAATTGACAGTTCCATTATTGGTGGCATATTCGGAATGCGTGAAAATTGACATATCGGTTATTTTATTTGTCCTGCGCATTTTGTTGGAAATTTCAAAAATATCATGTTTTTTTAAAAGAAAAGGTTTTAAAATTCTAACTTCTCAAATCTTGCAACAATTTAAAGAACTGATATAACAAAATAATAGTAGAGAAATAACGCTAATGAAATTTTCGATCGTCTGAATAAACTAGAAGTGGCTAGTAAATAACAAATTTTTGCCTTGAAGTTGTCTATACTATGATTCGTATTTGTGACCTCCTTATAATAAGCACGGACAATAGATTGTAATTAGGTATGAATTTCTAAAACAAAGATACGAAATAAAATGGAGTAAAACATATTAATAGATTGATATTACTCAAAATCTTACTACTCCTAAGGCGTCCGCCCTTTAAGTTGGCCATACACAAATTACTTTTAGCTACATACAAATTAGCATTACAAAAGCTTAATGAATTAATAATTCTCCTCATTAGATTTTCTTCTTAGCATTACTACTTGCTTTAAACTAAGAGATTTGCTAATCCCATGATCTCAATTTCTTAATTAATTACTGTTTAAAAAGCTGTAGGATTAACCCAATTATTATAAAGTTGTATTTAACTCTTGCTGTATTACTTAAGTGGAGGCATGGCCTGCATGTTGTTCCTTAGCTAATACGAAATCGTAAAAATTATAATACAACATTTCATTCTCATAGAATAATACGGATTATTATAAATCCAATTACAGGTTGTGGATTTCGTCAAGGAATCAATGAACAAAATCATCTCAGATTACATCTTCTGACGACGCTAAGATTCATTAATTAACGAACAAGGAGGGGCTATTTAACTACTCAATAATGCTCTTTATTCTATCTAACTTAGAAATAAAAAATATGATGTTAAGTAAATTAAAGGATATCGTGACACACATGCATGATAGTAATCAAATGTTTAATTAGTTTGATCAGTTCAGTTGTATGAAGAATAATTTCCGTTATATTTAAGGTGCTAGAAAGCCCCTCTTTTCTTCTTCTTTGGGTTTTCAATCGTAAAATATACATTAGAAGGAAAAAAGAAATTAACAAAATCTAACAGAAGATTAGCAAGTTGTCTAAAGACTTCTTTTTTTGCACATCAGGATGCAGCTGTTTAAGAATATTTTAGATAGCTCTATAAAGTATTTTATGTGTAGCATATATACTGGTGAAACTATTGTACCATTCGTGGAAATGATAGTAGGTAATTAGATTCCTTTAAGATATGTTAGCATTAGATATGATATATTAAAACAAATATAGTAAGTAGTTTATAATTTGAATAGATTGTAGTTAGGCTCTTTCTTAGATTTTCTACTTGAGAAGGCTAGATGTTATTGAAAAATGTAACTAGCTGTGTTCCTTCGATTAACATAGTCTATAGGATTACGTAAAATGTGAAGCAACTTTAGATTTCCCCTTTTCTTCCTTTTTTGCTATAGAATTGATCCATATAAAGACAAATTGCCGTAAAATTTTAGTGGCTATTCACTACCTTAAACTGCTTATAGTCATGTTGATCTTTATAAACTTTTTTTTTTTAGTTTTATGACACTATTTATTTTTTTATATTTAAAAGATTTATTTTTACACGTAAGAAATCTGTATTTTACGTATAAGATCTAAAAAGTCATTTTCTCAACTACTTACGAACTTACTTAAAATTGACATCAATTTAATTTTTCATTTCAAATGCTTAATACCTTAGTTTTCTGTATATATAATTTGTAATCTTTCCTTAAATATTATCTATATTAAGTTTTGTGTTATTTTCTGTTTTATAATAGTTCAAAGTTTTAAAATTAAATCTTCCAATATAATATATGATATGTATTTATCATTTTATTTCATTACAGTGGATGCATTTACATTTAGGAAGGATGAAATACGCTATAGAAAGAATATATATATATATATATATATATATATACTCATCAAAACATTATCACAGAAAATGCTGAAAAAGAAAGTCTATGTATAATTGCAAATAGAAAAAACAAAAAATGGACTAAAACACGAAAGGGTAGGAGATCTATGTGTAATAAATATGGTTGAAAGGTAACAATCATGTTCATACTCAAAAAGTAAGACAAAACCCTTTCGGCAGCAACCATAGCCGGAAAATTAATTGCTGCTGTCCAAAAACAAACACCAAAATAGTGGACATGGCCACTGATTCAAGGGGCCAAATGTTCAATTTCTTCCTAGCAAACCTCATTTTCCCCCCACAAACGTTTGAAATTCCATGCCGACAATTCAGCCTATTTTAAGACACCACAAACAAAACCTGAAAATAAAAATATATGTGTGTGTCACCCCCTTTCCATATTTTTGACAATTTTGGTAAGATTGATTGATCTTCTCCGTGTTGGAAAATCTTTTATTTTTATATATCTATAACTGGGATGTTTCAATTATTTTCATTCAATACAAGTCAGACAATCACCTCCTATGATGTTTTGTGCTCTTATTTATTAATTCTATAGGACCACAAAAATCTTTGTTAATTTTAAGCTTGTTGTGGCACGGTAGGTCCTTATTGGACAATTGGGGCAGAAATTATGTGGTAATGAGGTAGGTTTTTGTTGAATAATTTTGTGGGATGATTTGAAGCATGTTATATGTAAGAGTAGGTACATTATGAAAATGTACACTGTGGAAAATTATGTTTCTTTAAAAGAAAAAAAAAGGAAATTCCTATAGAAAAGATATACTAAGAGACAATATACAACATAGATATTTATATAATTTCTAAATAGTACAATTTAAAGTAATTATATTTCTTCTTTCAACTCTCTTTACATATGCTTTTGCAATTAGTTGTGACTATCAACTCAAATTCACATTATATTTGTTTCTCGGCTTATTTATATTCGTCGCTTATATACTCTTTATATAAGTAGAATTAGATATCATTTTGTTTTTACAGCAAATAACTAAATAAGTGAACCGAAAATTGAATTAAAGCAATAATATTATTTCTAGGATGACGCACTCAACATGCTCTGCGAACACTCACGAAAGAATGGCCTCCTAAGTCTTAACACGACTAAACCAACTTATGTTGTTTTTGTCTTCCGCTAGCTCGAAAAGACAAAAATAAAAAGGAAAAGCTAATAAAAGAATAATAAAAATTAAGAGAAACGTTATCAGAGGACCTGTCGAAACAGTCTTGGAAATATGACAGTTAATTAAATAAAATAAAATAACTAATCAAGTCATATGGGTTGTCAGTTAAAGTGACAACCACCGTCAATATTTTAGAGAGCCTGTCTTTTATTATATGGATATTTCTTTATATTAATACGATTTCATACGAGCAGAAGATTTTGATCGAGGTTTATCGTTGACTTTTTAGTTTGAATAATTGGAATATGATTCAAAATGCAAAGTATAATGAAAAGGCTAGCTTGGCCAATAGGGACCATACAAGCATGGTGAAAATTATATTTTTCTCTTAGTTTTACTCATAAGCCGTACGTGAGTGTAACTACTGGATGATTGCTAGCAAAAACAATAACAATAGGTGACTTATTTATTTCATTTTTCCATTGGAGAATTAATTTCAAAATTGTAATCCAAATTCAAGTTTAGGTAGATTTTACTTATAATAATCGCGTGCAATCTATGGATGATATTAAATTAATGGTAGGTGCTTAGAACATTTTTAGCACAAGATTAAGGAAACCATGTACTATATATATTGGTATATTACTCATTGACCTTTTGATGCTTAAACAAAGACGCGTGCATATTATTTTTCGTTGTGGATTATTAGTTCCTCTCTTATCTACTTACTCTCGTTAGAAATGTACTGTACTTTTGTTTTGTTTGTAGGGAAGATATTATAAAAAGATTCAAGCATGCCTCCCAACATTTCATGTGCTCTATTAAAAAACAGGATTAGAATGAAGCCCTAATATATTTGAAGATCAATAATCCAGATGATAACTGTTTTTTTTTTCTTTTGTCGATTTCACGCTTAACTGTTCTATACTTAGGCCTCATTTGTTTTATTTAAGATTAAGACGTGTGAATCTGAATACATATCTGAATATTAAGATGTAAATTAAGATTAAGACATCTGAATCTGAATAGGCAACTGAATATCAAGATGTGTATTAAGATATGAATTCTAAATGATTAAAACTGTTTGATTTTTAACATATGAATGTATATAATTTATATATAGTTTTTTAAAATATGATAGTTGTTGGTGGTGATGGCTAACGGGTGAATGTCGACTAGAGGCGGTGGTTGGAGGTAGTTTTGGTTGATGGTGGTGGTTCAAGGTAGTAGCTAATGGTGATTGGTAATGGTGGCGATTATGATTGGGGATGGTGGTGGTGGGTGGTGATAGTTAATAATGGCGGGTGGTGGATGGGTGGTGGTAGGTTATAATGATGGGTAGTGCCGGCTCTGGTTGTTGATGTTGATGGGGTAGTTAGTTGTGGTAGTTGAGGTGAATGAGTGTTGATTGTGGTTGAGAATAATGATGGCGGCAGTGGTGGAGATGGTGGGTGGTGATAGTCGATAATGGTGACGGCTATGTAATGATGATGATAGTGGTGTGGTGGTGGTGGTAGCGGCATGATGGTAGGCGGTGCGACAGTTAATAAAGAATATGGATGATAGCATCTCAATGAAATTAAGTCTCTGTTATAGATCTTAATCATACAAACCTATTCAGACCCATTAAGTGGTTGTGAAGTAAAAAAAATAAACATACTTAATGGTTAAGATCTGAATAATTAAGATTCAGACTTTAAAAATAAATGCACTTAACGTCTGAGATCTGAATAATTAAGATTCATACCTCCATTAAGTGCAAACAAATGAAACCTTATTTTATAGGGAATTCCAAATGATTTATTTCCTTAAAGTCGTAAATAGAAGGAATTTTGTGTTTGATAAATACTATGGGAAAAAGAGTTATATAGTCATAATGAGAATGCTAACTTTTAAGTTGCGCATAATGCTCAATGACTTCTTATATTTGAAAGGATGCTTCAAAATACAAGATTCTATTCATTGTTTTTGCAAGCCTCAAAAACAAATACTAATGTTATACAGAATAACTAATAATTACTCCCTCAATTTATTTTCACTTGTCTATTATAATAAAATATATATATTTTTTTTTCTTGTCCATTATATTAAATCAAGAGAAAGACAGTATTTCTTTTCATGTTTTACTCTTATCATTAACTACTCATTTTTTAAATTATTTTCAAGACTTTTGAAAATGTTATCATTATTATGGATAAAATTACAAAATACATACTTTATTTATTTTTTCTTAAATGAAGTGCAAAGACAAAAGTAAATAATTAAAAATAAACGGAGTGAGCAGTTATTATAAGCATAGACAAAATAAAAATTAATTATAGGGAATTTAATACTTTTTGTCATTTTCGATTCTTATTATTAATGTTAACTCCCTATCGATAACATTCAGACTTCTATTCTTTTTAGGCGTTTTGGACAACTCATTGGAAAAAATACCAAGTGTAATGTCTGGTTCTGATGCTAATAGCAATAAGTTATATGCTAATGGCATGGCGACAACAGCAAGAAAGCAAACCCCTGATTTTAAGCTTATTTTTGGTAAATAGATCTTTTTGTTTTGTGGGGCGTGCTGTTTTGGTGCAACTAATATGGGATTCATACTAAATAAACTTAAGATAATGTTAATAATAATGTACAAAAAAACTTAAAATAGATTAATCAGCTGCACGCTTGGATAGTTGGATGGGCCATAAGTGATTTTTTCTTTTCTTTTTTCTCCCTTTGTTTATCTGATTTAAGCTTGAGGTAAAGCGACATTTATGCTTGAAAGTTTGTTAGTATTTGGGCATAGATTTCCAAATTTGTTCTGAAAAATCTGGTTTGGGTGAAATTTGGTTTGAAGATGAAAATATGTTTGGATATCAGTTTTCAAAACATATTTCTCAAATTTATTTTGGAAAAACGTAAAACATGACTTATACCCACAAGTTCTAAAAACTATCACAAATACCCAATAATACTATTATCAATAACATTCATTATACTATCGCAAATCATAGTTCTCAACATAAATAAATTTGATACAGAATTATCATTTTTATAATGAACTACATGATACACTATCAGGTGACCGAGAAGACGAAGTAACATTGTTACAAAATAATAAATGGTGGGCTATTTTATAAAATACAAAAGTTTGGGATAATTTTTAAAAAATATAATAGTGATATTTTGACCCAAAACCAGTTATTGAGTTGGTTTTGGGATTTGGGATTTTGAATTTTGCCAAAATGTACGCAAAATCTATGGCCAAATATGTGTTTGCCAAATAAAACCCAAATTTATTTTGGCAAAATCTATGGCCAAACGGGTCCTTAGAATCGAAGCATTTTGGTCAGAAAATCCAAGTTAAATGACATAGGATATGTATACGGTTAAAATCGAGCTCGATATTCGATCGAGCTTTCGAACTCCTTGATTAGGCCAGGGTCGAAATATCTGTGACCGGGTGAAGTCGAGCTCGAAGATCGACCTGACGTCTAACACCATCGGCCAAGATCGACACATAGTGATTATGATCGAACCCAAAGTATTGTCAAAGTTAGCCATCGAAACTATCAGGTTTGTCGTCGAGTTTACCGAAGGCGTAACCGTTCATGTTTCCAACGGTCTCGGGGAAAGTTTTGTCAACTCATCCGACAGGGGTCCGTAATTCTCTCCATTAACCATTCATTATGATAGAAATCACGGAACTAACTCAAAAAGAGAACTAACGGTTAACAAATCAAGGACTTTTGCCTTTTATAGAACAATACAAAAATACCTTAAAAGGTAGATCTCCCCTAATATATAAAGGGGACTTGGCAATTCATTAACGGTATGTTAACATATACTAATAAGCAATATATTCTTTAAGTTCTTACTCTTTGATATTTTGGTGTCAAATAAAGTGCATTCAATTCAAGGGTGTCGTGCTTTCCTAAGCCGAAATCATCTAACTCACGAGATTTACGGTTAATCTATCGTTATTTATTTCAATTACAATATAATTTATCGCTTTGTATCAAGTTAATCCACATGTCCTTATAACCACTAACAAATTCAATTGTTATCCGATTTTGAGGGTAAACAGTTTGACGCACACCGTGGGGCTAAGGATAATAGTGATTATTTGATACAAATCTTCATAACACACACTACTTTACACTTGCTCTTTGAAATACTTTTGATTTCAGGCTAAAAATGTCGAACTCTCAGTTAGCACCCTTGCATATCGACAACGAGTCCGGTCATTAGGGTGAGAATAACGACATAGCGCCCGGTAACGTAGGGCCACCCGCTGGTCCTGTAGGAATTTCAATCGCAGATCCGATTGATGTTAATTCACATGTGGTGATCGACGCCAACTTGCCTACCGACCCCGAAAATAGCATTTGTGGTAGGGGCCGATCGGCGGCTTGAAACACACAAAATAATGAAGAAAACATGATCAGCCTACGGATGATCTTCGAAATGCTACAAGCTCAACAGGTGGAAATAGCCTAGTTGCAGAGCCATAGCCAGACTCCAAGCAGGGTTGAACCCGATCCGCCTCGTGAAGTCACCCGCACAAATGAACCGGTCATAGTAAAGTCAAATGAACAAGAATCGGGTACTAACCCCGAGATTATAAAGATGCTCGAGGAGATGACAAAGCGTATATAATCAGGGGAAAAGAAAATCGAGGCAAACAACAAAAAGGTGGAAACCTACAATTCGAGGGTATATCAAATCCTAAGAGCATCTCCGATATTGAAAGGACTGGATTCCAGGAAGTTTGTGCAAGAACCTTTTGCTCTGAGCACGGCTCCAAAGCCAATCCCCAAAAAATTTAGTATGCCCGAAATACCTAAGTATTACGGAACGACCGATCCAAACGAGCATGTAACTTCTTACACGTGTGCCATCAAAGGGAACAACTTGGAAGACGCCGAGATCGAATATGTTCTGCTAAAAAAATTCAGGGAGACCCTGTCAAAGGGAGCTATGACATGGTATCACAACTTACCTCCTAATTCTATTGATTCATTTGCTATGCTTGCAGATTCCTTCGAAAAAGCACATGTTGGTGCCATCAAGGTCAAAACCAGAAAATCAGACCTTTTCAAAGTTAAACAGAAGGATAACGAGATGCTCAGAGAATTCGTGTCCCGTTTTCAAATGGAATGAATGGATCTGCTGCCAGTCGTTGATGATTGGGTTGTTCAAGCTTTCACTAAAGGACTCAATATTCGTAGCTCGGTGGCTTCCCACCAACTAAAGTAGAATCTAATAGAATACCCTGTCGTTACTTGGGTAGATGTACATAATCGGTATCTGTCATACCCCCTTTTATCCCTCGAAAGATATGTTCTATGATTTTTGGTGTTCCAAGTCACCTTTTATTTGAATCCCTAGTCAAATGAAGGTTTAACTCTTTTATTATTGGTCTGTAAAAACAAAGTCCGGATAAGAAATTCTGTTGACCGGAGAGAAAGTATAAGGCATTCCCCGAGTCCCATAGTTCTAGCACGGTTGCTTTATTGACTACAACTTGGCTTGAATTAATTTTGAATAAACTGTGATATATTGGTTTCCATATTTTATCTATCCCCATTTAATTATTAAAGTATGAAATTATCTTTGAAATAAATCAAGTGTGTGAATCCATTTTGTTTATTGTGCCAAAATCATGTCACGCGTACGTATACACAATTGATAGCATTTTATTATATTAAGATTGTGTTTGGCCAAAGTTGCGGGAACACATACTTCGATTTTAATTTTGAAAATCACAATTATGCCACGCGAATGTATACATAATCGCGATAAACTAATTAAAAGCGCGCCTAAAACACTCTAACGGTGTTCATTACTCTTCCTGAACTTTGAGATTATTGTAAAGCCACGTATATAGAATTTATTGTGGAAGAGTATGAGATTTAACTACTTTGGAATTAATTTTTTACGGAACATTCTTCATTAATTAAGAAAATGGACTTAAATTATATCTAAACCCAAATACCATCCGTAAAATAGTAATTAGAACTTCATGAGCCCACTAACAAATGCACTAAATTATTTAAACAACTCTTGAAATCAAATGCAGCAAACTAAACATACAATAACAAAAAACTAAGAATAAATATGCAAGTCAATAGTTGAGTTTAAACCATTAAATAAACATTCTTATAAAATATAATATAAGTTATGCCTATAGACCTACTTTTTCTTTTCTTCAAATTTTATTAAACAACAAATGATTATGTCACTATCGAAATTAAAAGTTTGAAATATCAGATTTCTATCTCAAAAGGGTGAAACCATAAATGAATAGATCTTCATCTAATCAATACTTGATTTAAGCGAAACATATAGCAGGTAATCTTCAAGCAAAAATCGACGCACAGATAGATCAATAACAGAGATTGAAGATAAGATATTGGACCTCTATTTGATTTCTTTGCAGTTTGAGAAAAGGGACAAAAAACAAACTTTGGAACTCGAAATCCAATTTCAACGCCTAGACTGACGGGAAGCGACATCTAAGACATGAACGGAGCACCCAAACAGAACCTCGACGTTGAGGGAAAACTTTGAACCCCAAGAAATCGCCACTGTTTTAGACGGCTTCTCAGCAGAACCGGCAGCGGTTTGACCTGCTATTTTCGGATTATTTCGGTGCTGTTTTAGCACTATTTGTTGGCTATTTTACAGCTGATTTTTGTTGGAAAAGGGCCTGTTTTTCAGCACTTTTTTAGCTGAAATTTTCAGCTAAGTTTGGGAGTAAGTTTGGAGCTAGTTCGACAAAAAATATGGTGGTAAAGAGCTGGTTATTTTTTTGTGGGTTATTGGAAGAGATGAGGTAAGGAAGATGAGTGTATGATTAGGAAGAAAAAAAGGAATACAATGCCCCCTTTTTCGTATGTGTCTGGACCCAGAAAGGACTGCCCCTTGAGTGTGTTTAAATAATAAGAAATAAGAGAGGAAAAGTGGGAGAGTGAGTTGTTAAAGAGAAAGAGTGGTGTGTGAGTTATTAAAAAGGAAGAGTGGGAGTGAGAGTTGTGAGGGAATAATTATGTTGGTGGTAAAATATGTGATATAATTTTCTTAAGTAGTAACTATAAAAGGTGAAATAAGATCTAAAATATTTAGTTTAAACTTCAAATATATTTACATACTAAAAAGTGATAAAAAATTCAAGCAAGGTCAAAAATTAGGTGCTCACAGCATGTCTCTCTTTGCTTGGAAACATGAAGGGTTTTCAGGCAAAGAAAAAATGAGCGATATGACTAATTTTTGGCCATACCATTATTCAAAAAGGGAAGAGATAAGAGAAAATAGTGCAACCGAGTCCTGATTTTGGAAAGCCTACATATCCCGGATTATAAGGGAATGAGGTCGCGTATAGTTCAAGGAAAATGATGGAATGCTAAGTTGGAGAGTCGAATGAGGTTCTGTCGAGACTCCAGTCTGTAGTCCTGTTATTACATCAAAATTCATTTAAAATCAAATGAAACTAAACAAGCCTATCAGCTATGAGTTACAAGATTCCTATCTATAAGTCTTCCGAAACTTGATCTTGAGTCTTGACTATTTTTTCACGCAGAATATGATCTGAGCCTTGATGCTTGCTAGCTGCATGTGTTAGTTCATTCTTCTAAAGCTTCTTTTGATCAAAATGGGAAATGTAATGCTCGTGACTTCAGTCATGTCTTGAGCAGTCCACACCTTTTCATCTGCTTTGCATTTTGAACTCACTTCTTTTTTCTTTTCTTTTTTTTCTTTTTTTTTTCTTTTATTCTGGATTGAGACTTCTTCTTTTGGTAGTCTTGAACCTTATGACTCGAGGTAAAACCTTCTCAGACATCAAAACAAACAAATGAACGAAATTTTTCTGCTCCAGTTTATACTAGGAAAATTTCGTTAGTTATTTGTAGCAAAACTCTAACTACTTCATTATTGAAAGCAATAAAAGGTCGGAATTAGTGTACCCTGGAAAAACATGATTCTTTGGGAATGGTGTATCCTGATTGTCTAAATGGTGCCTCAATTAAGGATTGACGTACCTCAACTAAGGATCTCGACCCGGCTTCTTTGATGATAATTTCAACTGCAACTGGTTGTCTCCTGAATACTGATTGCACTTCTGGACCCGGAGAACCTTTGGTTTTTCCAAAATTTACCATGACGGTTGGTCGCGTGGGGATTAACCTTTTTCAACTTTATTTTTCCTTTGTGGGCATTTGACTTCTTTCTTCTAATTTTAACTTTAGAGAATTGGAAAACCTTTGGATTTTCAAACTTTGCCAAGATGGTTAGACACTTGGGATTTAACTTTTTCAACTTCATTTTACCCTTGTAGGCACTTTCAATTTAATTTCCTCATTTCGAGAGTTTTTGATTGATTTTAAAGCATCAGCCACCATGGCCAGTCGGGGTTGATTTGATGCCCCTGCCGAGGCTGGGTGCCCTGTAAATCAGTCTTGCCATCCCTTCTTTGTGTTAGTTTTGGAACAGAGTTAGACCGAACGGGATTCAAAGAAAAGCAAACAATGGAATGGATAATGAATTTATACAAAAGGTATCCCTTTCGGGGGAAGGAAAGGACTTATCTAGAGTACATGCGGACTTCAATGAACATGACATGCCTTTTGGACTGGATGCCTGATATGTGTAAATCGTCCGACTCTTAGAAATTCATCACAACTTTTGCCTCAAAACTGAGATACCTTGCCCGGGACTGTCAATACCAATGGCTGTGAAGATCCTATTTTCGATCAGTAGTGCCCTTTATGGGTTTTCACCAGCTGACCTCTCTCATTTCTCTTCTCACCATCGCCTTATAGTGACCTTTGCGGGTTTTTACTAACAAGACTCTCATTTTCATTTTCTCTGCTCGTCATCGCCCTATAGTGCCGGTAAGGGTTTTTACCAATAAGACTCTCTTATTTTGGTGGCATCAGATCCAAGTGACTGCATCCTCAAATTCTTGAACATTCTCATTGATTGATCGGAGAAACTTGAAAAGAATTTTGGGTAAAAAGTATTTGGATTGAATTACAACTTTGGAACCTCTCAGGCGAAACCATCGCCGAACCATTGTAACACCTACCCCAGTTTCAACTTTTGGGGGAATGTGGATTTTTATTTTTGTATGACTGAACCCCAGAGAGAGGTTTCCTACGTATCCTTTCAGAATCAAGTCGAACGTAGTTCGATAAACTTTGTTTCTGATTCTTTTTTTTTCTGTTTTTTTTTAATTTCATTTTCTTTTCTTTTTCAATAACACTTTCAGGTTCCAAAGAGGGTAATCAAAGAAGAGTAACCGACTCAAAGGATTTGCAAAGGTTTGATAATGTTTGGGTAGCGAGAATGAAAGCCTTCTTCATCCAAACGGGAGAACATTAAGGTTATATAGAGGATCAAACATAGTACCTTTTTTACTACAACTGCGTTGACAGTTGTTTCAGGACATTTTTTTCGATATTTCCCATGTACAATGCTCTCTTTTGGTAGTACTCTCGTTACAATATATGGACCTTTCCAATCTAGAGCCAATTTTCCTTTAGCTATTCCGGTTCTTTGTTTTATTTCCTTAAACTTATCTTCACTGCATTCTGATTTTTGATTCATTATTTCAAAGACTGACAGCGTTTTAGAATCTGGGCCTGAAGTCCGCAAGCATGTCATGTCATTAAAATCTGTATTTAACAGAATTGAAAAGAGAATAAAAAAAATGACAAGATTAAGAAAAGAGACATTCCTGGACAATGAAATATTAATTTCATTTGATTTATTTTTTTTAATTTTAAAGATAAAGGGTTTACAATCGGAAAGTAAGACAACAAAGTTAAACATCCGGATCACACCCTGAAATAATCCGAACGCAGAAAGGATAGCAAGACCGTCAACCGAGACTCCCGTCTGACCGAAAACTTTCAGATTTGGTGATCGTTTTTTGGCTTTTATTCTGTCTCGGCAATGGCTGCAATGGCCTTCGGTGCCAGATCAAATTCTTTGTTCTCACAAATCACACCAATGACTGGCCCATTATTGTGAGTCGTTAATGGATTGTTAGTCACATTTGGGATCTCTCCATCCTTTAGCACAATTCTTTTTTCTTATATCAAGCTTTCAACTGCCCTTTTAAGGGTCCAATAGTCTTTTGTATCATGGCCTTCTACTCCTGAATGGTAAGCACATCCGGTACCGGTCCTATATGATGGTGACTCAGTATTTTGCCGATTGGGAGGTACAAGTTGCAATAGACCCAATTGGATTAGCTTTTGAAGCAGACTGGAGTAAGATTCGCTAATAGGGGTGAAATTGTTTCTCTTGGGAGGATCACGAGGGCGTGGATTATATTGGTGTGTGGTTTGTGGTGGACGAGGATTATATGGAGCTTGGTATGGATGGTTATGTCTGGGAGGTGGAGCTCGAGCTTGGTTTTAGTGCTGTTGTGGTCATTTGTAAGGTTGGGCATTCATCACCACATTGTGAGGCGGTGCCACATCATAAGCTACATCGTGATGCGTGTAGTAATGTTGTGGGGTTCTTGATAGCATATAAGAGTGGGCAAATGATCGGCGAGGCCCTCTTGAACCCGAAGCCATCATGGCTCCCTCCTCTCTCTTTTTGCGATTAGCCAAACCCCCTGAACCATTCTGGATGGCTTGAGAGGTAGCTTTCAAGGTGGCTTGACTCAATATCCGGCCAGTTTTCAGACCGTTCTCTATCATCTCCCCGATTTTGATGGCCTCAACAAATGGTTTGCTCATAGCGGATATTATATTCTCGAAGTAATCAACTTCTTGGGCTTGCAAGAAGATTGTAACTATTTCTGCTTCGTCCATGGGTGGTTTCACTCTGGCGGCCTGCTCGCGCCATTTGATAGCATACTCGCGAAAACTTTCCGTAATTTTCTTCTTCAAATTAGAGAGGGAGTTTCTGTCTGGAGCGATGTCGATGTTGTACTGGAACTGTCTGACGAAATCCCTAGCTAAATCATCCCATATGTGCCAGTGGGAGATTTCCTGATCCATATACCATTCTGAGGCGATTCCTGTCACGCTTTCTCCGAAGTAGGCCATCAACAACTCTTCTTTCCCACCATCCCATCTTAGTGGATCTCCGTTCCCATCATACTTCTCGAACTTTGGCATTTTGAAGCCGACAGGTAGATGAACATTTGGGAACATGCACAGGTCTGAATAAGAAATACCTTTTTGGCCACTCAGGCCTTGCATGTTTTTCAAGCTTTGTTCCAAGCTTCTCAACTTCCGAGCCATTTCTTCCTGCTCGGGATTCCTAACCGCTTTTTCTTGTTAATCGGGGACTCATATTGTGGTTGTAAAGCGTATAAGTGCGGAGTAATATTAGTCAGTTTTGGCTGAAATTGCGGGCCTTGGAAGGTGAATGTTGAAGGTTCAAAGCATGGCCTGGGCACGGTTGGCTATGCCATGGTAAAGACTGGTGGTGCGAAGAACAACGTTGACAGTGCTCCGGAGAATGATGCCTGGGGGCGGACCACAGAAGGCATACCGGTGAAGTTGTATGATATAGATGGGTACCCAAATGGGACAAATGGATTTGTCATAGGGATGTCGGTGGTTCCAACTGTCCTTGGGACCATCTCTGGGAACCCAGAAATTGCGCTTAGCGGTTCCCTACCGTTGGACCAAGCGTCCCACATTTCCAACATGCGGAGACGCAACATCTTGTTTTCTTTGGCAGTTGCCAACTCAGGTTGTGAAATAGCAAGCTCAGGGCTATCCTCAGTGTTAATGATGCGGAGATTGCTTTCTGAAGCCATTGGGATCTTTCCTTTGGATCTTGTAAAATAGGGATGAGAAACCAGATTACCGATAAAACTAACCAACAGAGCAAGACCTACTGAATTGCACACACAACATCCTTATCCGTTTTGAGATATTTAACCAATAAGGAATCACACTTTGGGGATGTAATGTACCTGAACAGTTAAACGTTTCTAAAATATTTTTGCAATGACTGCGTATTTCATCCCGACTTTCACTATCTTATTTTTCATTCTGTAGTTCATTTCTTTCATTTCCACTCTCTTTTCTCTTTCGCTTTGTCATTCCTGGTTGTTCCTGTTGTTGTCATTACAGTTTTTTCTTTCATTTTTAACACACTGTCCCCCCCCTTTTCCCCTCTCTTTTGTTAATTTTCACTTAGATTAATTAGGGCTATGATCGCATCCGATAGAGATTGCCTATGTATCATGACGCCGCAGCCCGCATGAATCTGACGATTACGTAATTCAAGGGAAGATCAGGAATAAAGTAAATAAACTAACTCTTTTTTCCTTTATTTTTTTTTCATATACAAACAGACCACAAAAGCTCCTAACAAGGAAAATATTTTTGAATTTTAATTTATTTTTTTTTGGAATTTTTGAAAGGAAAATTCTTTAAGAATAAACAAAATATTTTTAGATACAAAATTTGTCCAATTTCGATATCAAATGAACCTTCAAATCTTAATTTTTTCGTTTTTGGAAAGTTTTATAAAAATTTCCATTTCTTCCATCTAAATCCGAAATAAATGATGAATATCGACATGGATTTGTGAAATATAGTCACTTTATGATATAGAACACTTACCCAGTTCATAGTCGTGAAAATCCCCCTTAAAATCGCCCAAATCTGAGACTTAAAACTCAAAAATGAGTAAAAATGGCTAAGACCCGATTTTATGTATTCTGCCCATCATTTTCGCATTTGCGGGCCATATTTTCGCACTTGCGGTCTCGCATTTGCGAGACAAAGCTCGCATTTGCAAAGTGGGCTGCCAGGCGAGGTTCCGCATCTGCGGACAAAAATGTCGCACCTGCGACGTCTGAAGACCGCACCTGCGAAGACCGCATCTATGATGGAAGTCTCGTTTCTGCGAGCTCGCACTTGCGGTCAAACTTTCGCAGGTGCGATTACACTAGAACTCAAAATTTCAGATTTTGCTTAAGTCCAATTCTTGTTATGATTTTAATCCGTTTCACTCTCGGGATACTCGGGACCCTGCTCGAATATACCAACAAGTCCCGTAACATAATATGAACTGACTCGGGGTCTAAACTCATGTCAAACAACACTGAAATTATAATTCACACCCCGATTCGAACTTTGAGTTTTAAACTTTCAATTTGCAAATCTCGTGCCAAAATATATTAAATGAATCCGGAATGACTTAAA
This sequence comes from Nicotiana tomentosiformis, assembly GCF_000390325.3. Lineage (NCBI taxonomy): Eukaryota > Viridiplantae > Streptophyta > Magnoliopsida > Solanales > Solanaceae > Nicotiana > Nicotiana tomentosiformis. The sequence continues at coordinate 65,333,172 of NC_090813.1, read as the reverse complement.
ATTTGGCAGACAAGTCATAAATGACATAACAGAGCAGTTCAAATTTCCAGAATCGGATTCCGACTTCGATATCAAAAAGTCAACCCCGTGGTCAAACTTGAAATATTTAGCCTTTAAATTGCTAGTTCTGTTAAATGGTCATAACTTGAGCTAGGGACCACCAAATTAAATTCCGGGCATACTCCCAAGTCCCAAATTACGATACGGAGCTACCGGAACTGTCAAAATACTGATCCAGGTCCATTTTCTAAATATTTTGACTAAAGTCAACTCACTTGAATTTTAAAGCTCTATTTCACATTTTAATTCATTTTTCACATAAAAACATTCCGAAAAATTTTTCGGACTGCGCACGCAAGTCGAGGAATGATAAATGGTGTTTTTCGAGGTCTTAGAACACAGAATTACTTATTAAATTTAAAGATGATATTTTGGATCATCTCAATATATATATATATATATATATATATATATATATATATATATATATATATATATAAAATTAAAATTATACTTACTAATTTAAAGTAGCCAAACAACATCAACCCTGTAGTAATCCCACTAGTGGGGTCTGGGGAGGGTAGAGTGTACGCAGACCTTACCCCTACCCGGGGTAGAGAGGCTGTTTCCGAGAGACCCTCGGCTCAGAGACAAAAGATCTGTAACAACACAGAAATCAAATTGTTAATTTAAAGTAACCAATTGTTAAAATTCCATAACTTTAAATTATACTAAGAAAAATACCATAACTTACTTATTAAAATTCTAATTAAAAGAAACCAATTGTTTGTAAATTTTCTTTTTCTCTTTACAAATAGAAATAAAATATATTCTATAAGTATGTAAATATATTTTTTTTTGTAATTTTTAATTTTTCTTTTCAAACAAACCTATTAAAAGTAAGATAAAATTTTAAAATATCAAGATTAGATCTAAAAGAAATATTTATCCTAAAATAGTATAGAATTTGGGTGTGGTCAAAAATTAGTTGTTCACAGTATGCCCCTCTTTGCTTGGAAACATGAAGAGTTTTCAAGCAAAGAAAATGAACTATGTGACTGATTTTTGACCTCACTATTATTTAAAAAGGAAAAGAAGAGAAAAGAAGAGGTTACGACCGAGCCTTGGTTTTAGGCAGCCTACATATCCCGAGTTATAAGGGAATCAAGTCACGTGTAGTTCAAGTGGAAGAAGAGTGATGGAGTATGCTTAGAGGGAGAGTCGAGTGAAGTTTCATCGAGGTTCCGATCCGCAGCTCCTACCATTACATCAAAAGAAAAAGAAAATTACATACTCTTGAAATCTAAGAGTTACAAAAATCCTATCTAAATGCCATCTGGAGTCTTGTCTTGAATCTTAACTTGCTTCCCCCATTGACTTTAGATTGAAACTTGATGTTCTCGATGCAACAAACTAGGAAATATTCTCACAGGCCTGTTTCTTGATCAAATGATGAGAAGATGGATCTTGAAATCCTATGTCTCTGCATGCATTATGTCAAAGCTGGTTCGACTGGTATTGAGATCAAACATTCCACATTCTTTGGCGAGAGCTGGAATCTTATTTTTGCACATCCAATCCATACTTTGCAAAAAAAACCTACAAGCCATCATAAACAAACAAAACGAACAAAAATTTTCTTCCCTAATTTGCACTAGGAAATTTTTAAGAGTTATTGAAAATACAATAAACTATCTTTCTATTGCAAAATAATGAATTGAAAAAGAAATGAGATTATTTTTTATATTTTATAATAGGGGATGTCGTACCCTATGTTAACAAGAAGGAAGGCAACCAAGGATGTAGTACCCTGTGCTGACAATAAGATGAGGCTCGTGGCACTCTAGGATGCTACTAGGGAATGTCGTACCCTATGTTGGCAATAATATGAGGCTCAAGGCACTGTAGGATGCTACTAGGGAATGTCGAACCCTATGTTGGAAATAAAATAAGGCTTGTGGCATTCTGAGATGCTACTAGGGAATGTCGTACCCTATATTAGCAATAACACGAGGCTCGTGGATCTCTGAGATGCTACCAGGGGATGTAGTACCTTGTGCTGGCAATAAGATGAGGCTCGTGCATTCTGGGATGCTACTAGGGAATGTCGTACCCTATGTTGGCAATAAAAGGAGGCTCGTGGCTCTCTGAGATGCTATGTAGTACTCTGTGTTGGCAATAAGATGAGTCGTATGATGAATGGTTAAGAGCGTTTGAAACTAAATTTCAAGACCTTCAATTTTGTATATAATATGTACCAATAAACTTGTGACATACTCTCTCCGTTTCAATTTAGATGAAATAGTTTGACCTATCACGAAATTTAAGAAAAAAAAGAAAACTTTTGAAACTTATGGTCTTAAAAGCTTAAAGGATAAAAGATTTGTGGGGTCATGACATTTGTGTGGTTATAATAGGTAAAATGAAGAGTTTAAAGTCGAATTATTTCCAAATTTAAAAATATAACATTTAATTTGAAACAAACTAAAAAGGAAAGTATCTCATTTGAAAAAGAGGGAGTATAATGTTTAGCATCAACCATTCCTTGTGATAGTTGGGAAATTGCCATAGGGGTAGAAATGAGAAATCATTGATTTTGAGTGTACTTCCAAACAAATTGGCCAAAGGTAAGATCTAAGAAAACGGAAATTGGAAAAGGAGTCAGCCCCTAATCTTCGTAGAAATGCCCTAAAGTCAATATGAAGACTATTATCCAAAACAAGACAGAAATGGAGGATAGCCTTTGACTGAGTAGGATTTGGAGCATGTTGTTGGCATTTATACTGGACTTGCCCATGTGAGCGTTGAAAATTGGCTAAATGTACATTTCAAGCAACTATAAGAATTTAGACCTTAATTACTGTGAATGTTTGCCTAGAATATTAACTAGAAATACAAATATAGGAAAATGGAAAGTGAAATTTTACTATATAGTTAAGCAGAAACTTATTCTAGATTACAAATTAGTAAATGCAGAGTAGTACTACGCCTGCTATTTTATTTTTTTTAATAATAATTGCTGACGTAACCTTGTTAAGTACTGTATTTAACAAGGTTAAAGCATGTAAATATTGTAGCTAGCTGAAGCTGTAATATGTACTATCAATGGTAGCTAAGTTACACCATTTTCCCTCAAAGAGAAACTAATTTTGGTCATGTAATTTAGATTCTGTTGTTCCATACACTAATCTGGCTAGATGATTTATTCCTTGATACCTAATACCAGCATGTGATATGGTCCTTTAATTCATAGGTAATGTGACTTTTAGGACACTGATTTGTGGGCTCTCTAATGACGTTTTGTGACATAAATTTAATTTTATAAACGTCATGCTGTAAGAAAAACTTCTCCATTTTTTCTACTTCTAAGATTTTATTTTATCTTGGGTAAGTAATATAAGCACGTGGCATATAACTAATTTGTTGCCAAAGTTTGATGTGATGCCATTTTTTCTAGCGTGGGGTTTCACAAAATTAAAGTTTCATTACTAATTACTAATTAAATGGATTTTAAATGCACTTTGCAAAAGCCAGTAAAATAACTGGTTATGAGTGTTTCTTTTTCCCGCTGATGGATATATTGGTGCAACATTAATGTTAAGAACACTATTTTGTGTTAGGTATGTCTAAAAGCTAGACCCTACAATTTCATTTCATGTATAATGGTACCATTTCATGAATTAATGTTTCTCTTTAAAAAGCATCAAAACTCATCTATTTTAGAGGTATATTTTTGCTGAAAGAAACTAAAATACGGTAACTGAGCAAATGATCCTTTATTTATCACATGATCGGAAGTTATTAAAATTGTATTTTCTAATCTTATGCAGTTAATGGATTATTGTTTTTCAGAAGGAAGATCCAAGCAGTTAATAATAGGATCTTAGACCGACACAATTAAATTCTGAATTTCCTGGTAACTTATTAAGATTAAAGTCTGTTTATTCATATCTAAGTTCGTGGCATGGGTACAAGACAAACCCTACTTGCTTATATTAGTATTTTTTTTCTTAATGCAAAATGACATGATTAGTAGATCGAAATAGCAGAATATTTGCGGAAGGCAAGAGGGGATAAAAGATGGGAAAGATAAAAGGGCGGTGGCAGAGTAAAAGCCAACTGTTGAATTTTGATCAATGCCACCAAGAAGCTATAATAAAAAGAACTTAATTAGTTTTTGGGTGCTTTTACGTCATTATATTAAATTGATACATATCTGTTATCTATTAGTAACAAGTTTGATGTAATAACTTAAAAGTATATAGTAACATAAACTTTATTTATACCATCAACAACATATATTAAAAATATTCAATTGAAAATTGGCCGGCGGCTTAGCTCACTCTTCACCTAATGACTCTTCTAGGTGGCTTAATTTTCCACATTCCCGTTTTACTAAAACCGAACAATTTCCACTCTCCATTCCAGCCTCGCCCTAATCTTCCACCTTAAATTTCGGAATTTTAAATCTTACCCTTTTCAAAAGATGAATTAATTAAACCAGAACAAACTAAAGGAGAAAAAAAAGTACATATTCCAGTGCTATAAATTAGGGGGGGGGGGGGGGGGGAGTCTAAGTTGTAGTGCTATGATCTTTATATTCTGAGTCAATTCAGAACAATTTTTAATGAAAAAAAAGTTTCACCGTAAATAATATTCAGGTTTACTCCACATTCAATAAGCTTATTTCTTAATTTTATCTGGTTCACGTGAAAAACCATATTACTCTAAGTAAACTCGTTTAGTAAAACTGGTTGAAATCCGAATGGTATTTGGATTGTCTTTTAATAAAGAATATCAAGAAATTAGGGAACTTCTGTTGCTAATTCGATACATCGAATTTTTGACAAATTATTTCTCTAACTAGCTTTCTTCCCTCTACTTTCCCACTTCACACTACATGGAAATTGAAAAAGAAACCAAAGGGGTCCAAAAAGGAAACGAGAAGTGCAACTATTAAAATTTTCTTCAATAAAAATTCTCAGGAAATAGGAGAATTTCCGTTGTTAGGTTGTGCTCTTATAAATATATTTTTTTGGATATGCGGATCTAAAATTTATTAGTCCGATTAATTTCGACATAGGTAAGAGAATAACATGTTTCTTTACTAAATTTTGAACTTATCTTTGATTTAGAATGAAGAAATTTCAGCTATCCAACAACGATCATATGGTAATTCTTACAAATAATTATTTCACGCTCCAGCTTTCTTCTGTGCATTCCCACAGTCCCACTCATTCTAAAGGAAAATTGAACACACAAAAAAAAAAAAAAAAATGGAATTTGACTTAGCCCAACTAACTTGATCTCCACGCACTCCCTTTCTTCTTCTCTCCTAGCCGTCACGCGTTCTTTTTCAATAAATAAATCTTCCCTTTCCTCTTATTCTTTCCAACTCCATATATATATACATATATACTCAACCAACCCCTTTCCCAATTCTCTTCTCATTACACCTTACCTTCTTCATCTCCTCCTTCCTCATAAACCAAAACAACAACAAGAGACACTCAAAAAATACACCTTTTTGCAAAACATATACAATCAATATGACTGTTTCAAAGATTTCTTCATCCATTTTGTTGATGTTTGTATTGGTCTTAGCTTCTTTTTGTTCATCAACAGAAGCAAGAAAGTTATTAAAGTTGCATGAAGTGAAGAAAACACCAAGTTTGGAAGAGAGCAGGTTATATCTAAATGCACTTCCTAAAGGCAGAGTCCCAGCTTCTACACCTAGCAAGAAAGGTCACTCTTACACCATCGACCAAAAGCTCATCGCTCGCCACCTGGCAGCCATCGATAGGATTCTCCGGTCAGTTCCCAGCCCCGGAGTAGGCCACTAAAAACAGGCACGCGGTCAGAGCTCTGGCTTCTTAGCTTCCACACTTTTATATAACTTGTTTTTCTTCCTGTTTTTATTTTTAAATTTTGGATTCATTTTCTTGATGGAGGAAACTAAATTAGGTCAGGAATTGTAAACACAACATATATATTCGAAATGTATGTATAGCTGGAGAGTGATCATAGGACTTTTTAATTAGTTTATTTCTTCTAATTATTTGATTTGTTTTAGGAGTTGTACACAACTTATACTTTCAAATTTCTTTTGTTGTTAGCCGATGATTTAATCATTGCTTCTTTTATATCTAATTGAAATAAATAAAAAACACTGCATGAATCACGAGTCTGTATTTTTTTGGATTGAAATGAAATGAATACTACTTTTTTTTCTATTGCAGAGGTGCTTACAACTAATCTCTTCTTTATATTCAATTCAATCCATTTTATTCTCTCTATTCATTAGTCTTATTGGGTGTGCTCGAATTGACAATTATTAATTTCTCATGAAATAAAAACAAAATTAAAGTCATTATAAGGCTTTAATTTGGTCATTGTACGTGTGGTTGATGTAGCAATCAAAGTATATGTGGCTTCGGTGTGGAAAATCTGAGTTTTTCGAGAATTATGACTACTACATTAATCCACTTTTTATTAAATTTTGAATTTGCACATGTTAGCCCTTCGGCTTTATGGAATTAATGGACGGATTTTCCTAAATTTTCAGTGAATATTCTTTCAGAAGAAAAGCATAAAGTGTCGAAGCAAAAAAGGGGAAAATAAAACGCGTTATTGAATACCTTTTTTCTTTCCTTTTTTTTGCTAGATTGCTAGTATATAGTCGATTTAGCTTTTCATAAAGGTTTTTGGTCATAATCTGAGCTTTTTTATAAATGGTGCAATTTCAAGGGCCATAGGACCATTACATTACGCAACAATTAAGAGCTAGCTAGCTAAGCAAGATGCTTCAAGAATTTTATTTCCATTTTAGACGGCCAATTTTTCACCCCTCCTGGTGGGTTTTCCTTTTTGATTTTCGATTCTTATTTTGCGTTTCTTGGTGTTATTCGCTTACTTTGAATATGGAATTTAACTTATGTGCATTAGCAGTAGCTTATGCATTTTTTCACATCATTAAAATCTGTAAAAAAAATAAAAATTATCTATTCTAATTCTAATTAATCTGGTAACGCAAAAATACAATAATTACTTTCTAAAATTAGTTAATAATATATTCATAGTGTAAAAAAACTATTTACATACCAGTATATATAAATAAAAAGTGCAAGTGAACCAGTGAGTGACCTCATGATGCCAAATTGGTCAGTAGAAAAGATTGGATGAAAATTGTTTTCCTCCCCTAATTTTGCCTTAAAATCAAATCCCCCTTCCACCGTTGGACAATAAACATTTTCCCACCTCCTTTGAAAAGAATTCCAATTTTGCCTTTTGAATAATCTATTACATCCCCCTTTTTAATTTTTTTAAAGGTATTTAATTCCTTTTTCCACCTAAGCGTTTTCTATAATTCACGTGATACCATATCTTAATCCAAATTATGATATAAGCAGAGAAGGCCCTTTATGAATTTATTATACAATCTACATTGTTTTTAATTAACATTTCTTAATATTACATGTATTAAGTATTCGAGTCCCCATCCCCTAATATTTTCAATTTTGTACATAAAATTTGAGTTTTGATTGTCAATAATAAAATTAATAATACGACTAATCATTTACTTTAAAACTCCATTCTATCAATTAATAAGTGTTTTTCCTTTTTGGTAATTTTTTTTTTGTGGGGTGGGGGTGGGGGCAGTTTGGGGGTTTTGGGGGGGGGGGGGGGAGGGGGTGAAGGATGGCCATTGAACGGTGGAATTTCCATTTGCAGATCTTCTTCTCTCTTTATTTCTTTTTTTTTCTTTTGGGGGAAGGGGGAGGTAGCTTGTGATATACGTGTGGAATCAAGTGTTTGAAAGGTCACAGACTCACAATGAGCCGCCTAAAAGTTGGGAAAATTTGATTCCAACACTAATCAAGATTCTACTACCGAAAGAATGGTTTAAATTTTAGCTTAATTAGTCCGAACATTATGTTACTTGTTCCTTAGCTACTTGGCTTATTTAGACTTTCCCATTATAATTCTTTTAATGGGATTTGAACGTTCATTATATTGAATTCATCGGAAAACATGAAAAGAGCTTTTAGTTAATTTTAGACCGTGAAAAAGTAGGGGGGAGGGGGGAGAGGAAAAAGAAAAGAAGAAAACGTGGATTCATTTTTGACTTTCTTGTGTTGTTCACCATTGCAAATTAGAAATTATGTTAATTCTACGAATTAATGAGACTTTGCTTGAGTGGTCTATACAAGGAAAGTACTTTCAAAGTCGTCTTTGTGATATTGAGTCTAATTCTCCAATAGTAACAGCAGGGTTAGTTTACTATTTATTTGAATTGAAGTTATCTCATAAAAAAATTCTAAAATTCTCCGCTAATAGATTTATTGTTCTACTTTAGTTAATGGATTAGTAAATACGTTCCTATTGAAGTTTTATATTTGTGGAACAAAAGCTACATAAATTATTTTCTAGAGCTTTCTTAGTAGGACCAAACAGATGTAAAGAAAAATTAAATGGGGACGAAATTGATGGATTTCAATGGTGACTTGTGAGATGAACCCAAGTGTCGATGCACGTGGGTTTGCAAAAAGCGTTGCAAATCCGAATCGACTGAAAGGTGTATCAGTTATTGAGGGACTGACTTTTTAGTTTTTAGATTAGTATTTCAACTATCATAAAGTACTAATTACTACACTTTAGATCCAAACTAGGTAGAAGATTCCTTTTTTCACTTAATTTTTTATAGTTCATCGCAAATAGAGAATTCTTAATTTATAATTTTATCATTCGAGTGGCTTTGGTGATGTTGTTAATGGGATGATCAAAAGTTTAAAACTTTACAAACTACAAAAAACGAGTATTTTGGTTAAATAACCATGTCTTAGGACATTTTGATCAACATAAACCCATTTGGATGTGCAAATAAGTAAGGATTTAAACAATAAATCACTAATAGATCAAAATACCTTTTTATTTAGTACTAATGTTACAATGAGAGGTATTTCATGACTTGATTAATCTTAACATTAGTATTACTGACAAAATCATTCATGATTAGAATATTTACAGTGTCCGCAAGATTTTAAAAAACTAATGTAAACTAGGTGATACCACTCTATTAATAAAAGTTAGACCTCTTAATTACAAACGTATTGGCCTCTTTTGACTTTCGATTGCTTCCAAGAAGGCAACATGTTATAAGGACAATTTATATCAAAATGGAGTTGTTAGTGGTTGAAGTATCAATAAATTAAACAAACAGACTAGTCACTTATCATGGATTAATGAGAATTTTACACTTCAGTGCCACACTAACAAATTCTATCATATTTGACTCTGTTAAGGAACCGAAAGAGATATCATAGTGTCACAATTTCCCATTTTAGATAAGGTTAAGCAATGAAATGACCAAATCACTTTGACTAGAAGATGGAATGTACCAGTAACTTTTCACACTTTGGTCTAACCTGATTTCTGGTATGACATTTTTAGTCCACTTTAAAATTAAACTCAACTAACCTTGTTTTATAACATTTGTTTAGGACATTCTGGCCGATGACTAAAATCCGGAAAAAGAGGGAAAAAGTAAATTTCGAAATTAGGAACATCTAAAGGAAGATTTAAATATAGTTGGCCAGATTTAATTGCTCTCAAAAGTCTGTTTTAACCATAATATATTAGAGATATTTCAATGGTGTAATTGTTTCTCTTTCTAACTCCCTTTTTTGGGGTTAAAAGAAAAGAATATAATGAATTAAGCTAGTGGAATTGTTTTTTATATGTTGGGGCTATGAGATACAAATGCAAAAGAAAACATGCAAACCATATTCCTCTAAAAGATACGCAGAAAGACAAACTATATATACAAGTTTATTGCAATTTAAGAAACATGCCACCCATATTGTCGAGCCCCTTTAAATATTAAATCCAATTTTCTTTTTAATCAGAATAAATTACAAAATTGACCAAATTAAAGTTGAAAACCAGCTAATATAACGTATAAATAATTGCTATTTTGCAATTAAAATACAATCAAGTTAAGAAAATCCGTGAAAAAATGCCTGAAAATGTGAAATGGGTACTAACGAGTAGAACATTCATAATATATGAAGAACAATATCTTTGAAAAATTAAAGTTGGACCGCACGTGTGGACAGAAAATAAATATCTACAAGTTCACGAGCTTATGACAAAGTAAATGCTATAGTAGTACTATGATTTTAAAGGTTGGATTCAAAATTAAGACAGTTTCTTCTTCTTCATCTTCTTTGACTGGAAATTGAGAGTGACATATGATGCCCTCATTCCATGGAAAATCATAAGGGTAACACCACCGCATTCAAAGTTCTTTGTTGCAATAAATATATAAGACATAATTTAGAAGACAAAGAAGTATGCTACACGTTTTCACCATTATCTCGTGACTTTGATTTCAAATTTTCTACAGTCTTCAATATGTTTATTTTCGGGGGCAATGGCCAATGGCTGAGACATTCTTTTACACGGAGTTCATTCGATGCTGTTGCGAAACTTTCACTAAATGTATGTGTAAATAAAAAATTTATTAAAATATATAAATATATATATATGTATATATAATAGACCATCATTGCTTAAAACAAATGCTAAATAAAAATCACTTTAAGGAGTTAACCTAATGTATGGTCACTATGCACAAATACGTCAAGTACAGTCATTATCCTTCAATTTTTCATGTCAATAATCTTATAACTTCAGACTAAACTGTCGAAAGCTTGGGATTACTATGCCTATCTTCAGACAGAAAATGTATGAAGTTAGCTTTAAAGCGGTTATACTTGCAAAAATTTTAGGAACTTCGTCTATGCCTTAAATGGTAGTCCTGATATCGGCTATTTATGTACGTCGCCTATACTTGGGCTGTGGCGTGTCAAAGTGTCATTTTGTTGTGTGGAAATGACATCAGGTAATCACTTTTAAGTATGTTGTTTAAAATATAACTACAATTTATAATATATTTAAAGACTAACCAATTTCGCTCAAACTTTAGGACACAACGTCCTAGAGTTTAAATCTCAAAATTCAAACTTCAGGACATCGTGTCCTAAAGTTCAAAAATTGTGTCCAGAAGTTCGAATCTTATGTCCTGAATTTTAAATTAGTAGTTCAGAAATTCAGGACACTTAGGGTGTGTTTGGTATAAAGTTTTCAATTTTCCTTTGTTTGGTTGGCTTAAATGTTTTGAAAAGTATTTTCCTCAGATCCCTATCAAGAGAAGGGAAAACATTTTCCAAAACTCTTCTTCAACCTTCCTCATCCCTGTCATACCTCTTTTTACCCCAAAAGGATAATATGTGTTTTATGAATTGTTGTGGGTTAAAGAGCTTTTCCAATTAAAGTGATATTTTTGAAGTAGGGATTATTTTATTATTCAGAGCCGCCACTTGGAATTTGATTTTTGGGTGTTCCAAGTCACCTTTTATTTGAATCCCTATTAAAAGGAAGATTTGACTCTTTTATTATTGGTCTGCGAAAATAAAGTCCGGGTAAGGAATTCTGTTAACCGGGGAGAAGGTGTAAGGCATTCCCTGAGTCCCGTGGTTCTAGCACGGTCACTTTATTGACTACAACTTAGCTTGAATTAATTTTGGATAAACTGTGATTTATTGGTTTCCATGTTTTATCTATCCGTTTTTATTGCTTGATTAGATTTATGACAATTATCTTGAAATAAGTCACGCGTACGTGCACACAATTAATAACACTTTATTATTATCAAGATTGTTTGGTCAAGGTCGCGCGAACGCGTACCCTGATTTATTTTGGGAATCATAATTATGTCACGCGAACGTGTACATAATCACAATAATAAATTTAAAATACGCCTAAAGCATTCTAACGGTGTTTATTATTCTTCATAAACTTTGATATTAATGTAAGCATAACCATTACGAAAATTGAAATTGTGGGAGCAAAGAGATCTATCTTCTACGGATACATTTGTAGTGCAAAATTGTTCATTTGGCTCATATTTTTTCAACTAGCTCATCGATTAAATACCTCATAGACCAATAATTTGACCAAACCAAACTTTCACTTTTCCTAAATAGCCTAACTACTGAAATTATTACGTAAAGTAAAAGAGAACTATGATCGTATTAATTTTATTTCTAATCGTATTGAATTGCTCAAGCATTTAAGAACAGGTTATGGAACCAAATTTCTAGCATAAACTTCGAAAAATGATAAGAAACGATCATTATATCTAAACTGGAATTGATCGAACCTATACAAACAGTCTATTCACATTAATATATATATATATATATATATATATATATATATATATATATATATATATATATATATATATATATATATATATATATATATATATACACTCCATTTGAATACAAAATCAATCTCAACAACTGAAAATAAAAAATCTGACCAGTCCTTAATAACTTAACATAATAAACTCAAGAACACCAAATAAAAGGGATAAACAAACAAAAATTACGTATATGGCATGATAACAGAGACGCAAGGAATCAAACTAAAATATTCACCAAAGCATAATAAATACGTGAAATACATTAAAAGTGAGAAAGGGACCTTTTTATTTTGTACTAGTGAAAATAACTCAATGAGGAGTACAGCAAAGTCAAAGGCGCTTGAAAAAAATAGGAAAATGACTTAGACTGATGACCAAAGTTACAGCTAATTGTCGTCTCGATCGAGAACCTCTCCGCCAACAAAACTTGAAAAAAAACAAACCGATGCCCAAAACAAATATAACAGTGGTGATTTTTAAAGCAGAAAATGGAGGTGTTTGGGTGGTGGGATGGCTGCATTTTTTTTTTTTTTTTGACAACAATCACTGGATTTTGGTGCTGGTTTGGGGGTGGATTTTAACTGTTTTTGTGGCTGTTTTCAAGTGGAGTTTTAGGGACTGTTTTGAGGGAATTTCATGGCTAAAAGACTGCTAGTTCTAATGGAGAATTTTGTAAGTTTTAGCTGGAGATTTGCATTGCTTTTCATGGAGTTTTTTTAGAGGAAGAAAAAGAAGAGGGCAGCTCGTTCTTCTCCTCCTCTCTCAATGTATCCCTCTCTTTTTTTTCTTTGTGTACTTGTCCGTTCCTTTTAGGGAATTGGAGAGATGTGGGGGGGTTGTGAGTGGGGACAAGCATGGGGGAGAAAGGAAAGTGAAGTGGGGACAAAATGTGCGGGGACAAGCATGGAGGACAAAGAAAAGTGGGGTGGGGACACGCGTGGGAAGATGAGAGTGGGAAAGATGGAGTGAGAAGTGGGGTATTGGTGAGATGAGTAGGAAAACAGTCAAGCATGGTCAAAAATTAGGTGCTCACAGTATGCCCATATTTGCTTGGAAACACGAAGAGTTTTCACGCAAAGAAAAGATGAGCGATATGACTAATTTTTGGCCATACCATTATTCAAAAGGGAAGAGATAAGAGAAAAGAGTGCGACCCAGTCTTGGTTATGGACAACCTACATATCCCGGGTTATAAGGGAATTGGGTCGTGTGTAACTTAAGAATAGGGCTAGCAAGTGGGCCGGTCCCGGGCCTAAACGGGCAAGTCGGCTGGTCCTAACGGTCCCGGGCCCGGACCGATCCAAAATTAAACGGGGCTAGGCCTAAACGGACTTTTTGTAGGGACCGGCCCGCGGGCTAAACGGGCTAAGTGGGCCCAACATATTTTTTTTTAAAAAAAATTAAATAGATATTAGAGACAAAAGGATATTAAAAAAAATATCTAAGACAATGCTTTGTAAATTTTATTATAGAATTGTGACCTAAATTTTAATATTCAATATTTAATATCGAATATATATATAGTATATAAGATGTATATATAGTATATCGATATAAGATGTATATATATATAAGCTATATTCGATAAGCTATATATACATCTTATATACTAAATATAAGATGTATATATTGTATAGTATATATATTAAATGTATATATATATATATATATATATATATATACACATATTATATATGGGGTGGGGACACGCGTGGAAAGATGGGAGCGGGAAAGATGGAGTGAGAAGTGAGGTATTGGTGAGATGAGTAGGAAAACAGTCAAGCATAGTCAAAAATTAGGTGCTCACAATTTCCACCAACCCCACACACCTATCCCACCCTACCCCTACCCCTACCCACCCCACCATACCCCTACCCCATCCACCTACACCACACCCACCCACCTACACTCCCCCAACCCTAAATAGAAATATTATTAAGAATATTTTTTTTTCATGTTGTAGAGAGAGTACTTTCTTTTTTCATTTCAACAAAATGAGAATTTTTTGTCATGATATAAAAAAGTATTTTGTTTCATTCCAACAAAAAAATACTTTCTTTTCATGATGTAGAAAACGTATTTTCTTTCATTTCAAGAAAATAATGTAGTAAAAAGTATCTTCTTTCATTTCAACAAAAAACACTTTCTTTTCATGATGTTGAAAAATATTTTCTTTCATTTCAACAATGTAGTAAAAAATATCTTCTTCATTTCAACAAAAAGTACTTTATGTACATGATGTAGAAAAAGTATTTTATTCCATTTCAACAAAATAATTTAATAAAAAGTATCGTCTATCATTTCAACAAAAAAAGCACTTTCTTTTTATGATGTACAAACCGTATTTTCTTTCATTTCAACAAAATGATGTAGTAAAAAGTATTTTATTTCATTTCAACAAAATGAGTATTTTCTTTTCATGATGTAAAAAAGTATTTTCTTTGATTTCAACAAAAAAAATACTTTCTTTTATGATATAGAAAAAGCATTTTCTTTCGTTTCAACAAAATAATGTAGTAAAAAGTTTTTTTGTTCATTTCAACAAAATGAGTATTTTCTTTTCATGATGTAGAAAAAGTATTTTCTTTCATTTTGACAAAATGAATACTTTTTTTCATGTTGTAGAAAGAGAGTTTTTTTTTTCAACCAAAAAGAGAGTATTTTCTTTTTAGTTACGTAACACAAATTTCAAGTTTGTTTTTGAGTGAAAAAGTAAAGCAGCACATTAGTCTCTTTTGGGTTTGTGTGAATTTTTAAAAGAATAATTAAATTCTTGGAGAAAATAGAGTCCTGAAAACGTTGCGAATTTAGGGTTTGGGGGGGGGAGGGGGGGAGGCACAGGAAACATGGGAATTTAGGGGAAGGGGGTAAGCAAAGTAACATAAAAAATTATTTTTCTAAAAAGTATTTTCTACTCTCTAAACAAACACTAGAAAATATTTTCCAGAAAAAAAATTTCACTCACCAACCAAACATGAGAAAATGAGTGATTTTCACTCATTTTTCAAGAAAATATTTTCCATGAAAAACATTTTCCTTCATACCAAACACACCCTTAGTCCTGGATTTCAATTTACCAGCTCAAAAATTCAGGACACTAAGTCTTGAATTTTCAAATTGAGGATACTTTGTCCTGAATTTTGGATGAATTGACTAATCTTTAAATATATTGTAAATTGTATGTGAACATATTTTAAATAGCATGCTTGAAAGTGGCTATTGCTGCACTTCGCCCTTTTGTTGTTTGGAACTTTTAGCCCATACTAAAGAGTTATGGGAGCCCATAATATTATTGGGCTTAATCATTCTGGATGTCTGTTTGATTTCCAACTAGAAGAATTACTGAGTGGATGCATCTGATTATTTTTACAATTATCTTTTTTATGCCAAAAACAAATTAAATAAACCAAGCATGTAGTATAAAATTTTAAAACAACTGGTCGTCAAGTCTTCAATCCTGTACATTAATTCACAAAATTTACAAGCTCCAAAGACCAAGAAATTGATAGAAAAGTGATTGGATATTAACGTAGTTTCTGTTTTGTAAAGTCATGACAAATAATAAAGCTTGACAGGGTTTAATAGCTTTTTCATGTTCACCTGTGCTGTGCCTTATGTGATATGTCTTTCCTTCTTTCATCTTTTTAATTGTTATTGGTTTATATACTAATTATTATATAGAGTGTACTCTTACCAAATAAATACTAGTCAAGGAATATATAGACATCAATAAATGATCATCAGCGATTTATATATATTCAGCGTCATCTCGTGACCTTAACTTAAATGTCTGTCCCCACTGTGCTTTAGCCCATCTTATTTATTGCTTTTCTTTTTCTTGATTCTTTTAGTGGAGGAAGGCGCCTCAGAAGAAGGGAAAAAACAGAAAAGGGGAAATATAACTTTATCATGTTTGGCCAAGCTTCTAGAAGAAAAAAAAGTACTTTTGAGGAGAAGCAAAAAAATGTAATTTCTATGCAAAAACACTTTTCTGAGAAGTACTTTTGAGAAAAATACACTTAGAAACAGTTTTCAAAAGTTTGGCCAAACACTAATTACTACTAAAAAGTACTTTTCAAATTAATTAGTCAAATACAAACCGATTCTCACCAAAAATACTTTTTTGAAAAACACTTTTTAAAATAAACATATTTTAGAAGTTTGGCCAAACATGCTATTAATGACTTTTAAGGCAATATCTAAACAAGGTAATGGATAATAATTATCTTTAGAGCGTTTTCCTTTTTAATTAATGGACCTTAGATTCCATGTGAGATTGATTAAGAAGAATTAAACAAAATAGCCGCTAAGTGAACGTCACTAGATCCACACATATTTATTACCACTTCAAAAACGGCCTTTTATATTATTTCTTACATTTTTAATTTTCAAAAAGTAACGTCTCTTCTTCTTTCTTTTCTTCACACTGTTAATTGAAAAGACTCGACTAAGCTGTAGTATACAGAAGGCCAATCTTTTGGCAATTGGACTACCCCACGGGACGAAGCTCTTATTTTGCTAATAAGAAAAAAATTATGTGTTCTGTACGTAAGAAAAAAAAAAATCCCTTTTAACGACAAAAGGAGTAAGATGAGAAGATGTTTTAACCTATTAGTACTAGTTTTTGTGCAACCTCCATATCAATTAATGTGCAATGAATAAAAGTCTCGACAAAGTAAAAAACATTTTCTCCAAAAGAAAGGAGACATGCTATGGCCATGCTAGATTACGTTCTTACTTTAACCTAAGCACTTTCTAGTAAAAGTAGTCGCACAAACATTTTTTAAACCATTGGTAAAAATGTTAAAAACATTTTCCTCTTCCTTTTCATCATTTAACCATTTGTTTTTTTCCCCCACATTTTAACTGCCAGACAAAAACCAGCTTTTCATATACTTGGAAAGAAAAAGAACAAGAAGAAGATATACAAGAATAAAAACAAATTAAAGAAAGAAACTAACGTCCTCAAAGATGAAACGATATTCTTGTATATCTCATCAATTCAAAAAGCAACTTTTGAAACAGTTAGCAGAAAACACTGCAATGTTCAAAATTAGGAGAAAATCACTGTTCAAGAAATTCTATATACCACCAGATCAAGAATTATTTCCTCGCAAAATCTACAATCACAACAAAAGGTTATCATTAATGTTAGAACTACAACCCTTAACCACCCCCTCTCTCCACCTCAATCCCCAAAGAAAAAACTTACAGTAAAAAAGAAAATCAGGTAAAGGTAATTAACTAGAAAGGAAAAAAAACAGCCCCAAAAAAGAAACACAAAATCACCTTTGTGTATCAAACCGGATGAATTCCAATCTGTCAATTCTCTGTTTCAAGCTTTTTCTTCATCAACAAATGTTACAAATCTGCGGGAAAACAGAAGTCGTCTGTATAAAGTGATACGTGAATTGCTCAATAATACTGTTTCACCACTACCTTAGCTGGCGAAAATAGCTTAAATGGTAGAGCATATATGGCCTCACGAAATAGGAAATACTTTGCGGTGACCTCTCCTACTTGGACCAGAGGGTGGAACTCTTCTTTTAGCCAGAAGATGATGATAACTCCCACTTGTTGCAATTGTCATCAGCATTGCATTTCTTGTTGTTTCTATTGGCAATATTACTCTATGATTTCTTGATGTAGAAGTTGCAGTTGTAGCCATTAACATGACAATCATCACAACAATGGGGGAAACACAAGGTTTATGAACTAAGTTGGCCATGCAATTCATAAACTAGAATGTGTTACAGGTACTAGCTAGTTTGAGAGAAAATGTTTGTAACACTGATGAGTTTGTGTGTTTGTTTACTTGTTTTTCTCTGTGTGTGTGGGAGGGAAAGCATTTATATGTAGCATGAATACATGTATTTATGTTTAGTTTGCCAAATAATAATAACATTTTAAAAAGATTTATTTAATTTTAGATAGTATAATATTTTCACCAATCCATGCCCCACATATCGAATTCAATGAAATCTATTTCCAATCAAATGAAAAAGCAATTTATTTTGATGTACAATACATTTGCTCTTCTTTTTTTCAAGAATAAAGCTGTAGGCAGGGCTGTGCACAATTCCGATATATCCGAGAATCCGAACCGATTTAGACTATTTGGGTGGTCGGATATCGAATTTCGGTTATATGGTTTGGATATGGGTTTAAGATTTAAAAATTTTGGATATGCTATTCGAATATAGTTTAGCATGATTTTAAACCAAACTGATCCGAAATTCGAATTATAAGTATACATATAAAGTTGGCCTTTCATTATTGGCGTTCTCATATGGTTCTTTTCTTTAGATTATATCGAATGTCTCTCTCACGTTCTAAGCGTCTAACCTCTACCTCTTTAATGTTCAACTTTTGAAGCTTGAATTATTTTTCTCATCTCTCGTCAAAAGTCTAAACCTCTCCTTTATTGTTGCGGAATGAAAGGGGGACACATTAGGAATTAGGCTAGCCATGGAACTCTTTACTGTTTTTAGTACTTTATTCATAAATTCCTGAATTAATCTTGATTTTAGACTAATTTTTTACCTTCTTGAGCATACCCTTGAAATGGTGGAAGGCCTATTTATTTTGTTGATTTGGTGGTGTGCTAGACATTAGCCATTGGTTTCTGCTGTTATTTGTTGATGCTACATTTTATTATCTTCAATTTATTATGTGCTGCAGCTATCAATTAATATTATGTTATTGATATGGAGTTTTAACCTTTTGAGTCCATGTTGATATTGTCCTTGCACCAGCAGTTATATAGTTTAAATTCTTGCCATTAAAAATGTTAGGATTGCATCTTAAAATTATTTAGATTATCATCATATGATCTAAATGAAAATCGAAATAATTACACGAACCATAAGTACAAAAAAAAACCTGATTCTATCCGAGTTTAATTTGGTTTGAATTCGGAGTGCATTTTACAAAATTCAAAATCCAAAATTATAATGTTATAGGTGACAAATCGATCCGATCCATGAATAGGCCTAACTCTATGTATTGGCCTGGTGTTGAAATGGATATTCTTTCATGAAGAAAAAAAAAAGATGTAAATAAAAATACTTAGGTTACCATGTTGCTCTCAAATTGATTTTAGTTTATAGTATCTTAGCTAGTTCGTATTATTTTCATATTGTACGACATTGGTTTCTTTTGATTATTATTAGTAAAATTAGCCATTAGGCTCATCGCCTAGTGGTATCTTAGTTTTTTTCTTTTTCTTTTTTTAACAAGTTGTAAAACCTCAAGTACAACGATATAAACAGCAACAAAATTATTGTAAAGATTTTGTGGATAGTTTTATAATGCCCTGCTCATACTAATTTGATAGTAATTTCTATTACTTATTACTTATGAAATAGCAAGAAGTTCATGATGCGTAGCCGTTTTCATAGAAAAAGTTATTTGATGATTATAGCCCATTTTTACAAAGTATATAACATGGTCTTTTTCAATGCCTTTGCACTAAATTATTTTATCAAAAATATAAGATCAAACTCGAATAGCGCTCATCTGTACTTTCCCCCTCCCCTCTGTTTTTTCTGTTAAATCCTTTTTATGTTTTAACCATTTGTCCTTTTTAAGTTTTAACCATTTGCTATAACTCTTTTCTTTTTATACCCATTTGTGATATGGCCAAAGAAATGATTTTTCTTAACATATTTTTGCTATAATTATATCCTGAGATTAAGAATATTAAATCTTTTGACCTTCTCAACGATTTGTTTTAAGTCCTTGGTAGGGACAGAAGAAGAAAACTAGTTGATCACATGCTTTGTATTTATCCTACCATACAAAACCCCGAATCCCAATTTAGTAATACAAAATTTTGAAAACTCCCAGCAAATTAAAGTAATTGGGGGTAGGTTAGTAGTCAAAAGACTTTGACTAATGTCTTTTCATTAATACAGAATCTCATAATTAGAAAAATTTGCACATGATCCTTTTCATATAAATTTTCTTTGATAAAGTCAAATTCATCTCTTCCCCACTAGCAAGGGCTCACATATCTAATTACAAAGAGCAGCCCAGAGGCTATTGCTGAGTGACTTCCAAAGGAAAGGAAATAATTTGCAAATTATAATTTGAGAATAAAGAGGATAATTAAACTTTATTTTAGAAGTGCTATTATTTATTGTGTTTATCTTCTAAACTATAGACACTGAATGTGGCTCGTCTTTTGTGTCAACTGAATATTATCATTGTATTTAGTCCGCCTCCAAATTCCAATGGATGAAACATGTGTCGGTTTATATGGTTCATGAAAATAATTACATATTTTCCTTCTACGTTATTTTTCTCCTTTACTTTTGCTTCAAGAAAAAATAACAGGACTTTTCTTCTTCTTTTTTTCCTGTTTGACAACACCAATAGTGCTACGTGCGACATTAATAATGCATGGATTGATAAACATATATATTATGTAAAAAATTATTTCTTGTTAAGATGTTTAGTTTATGGATTGATAAATATGTGTTTACTTTTTAAAGAAAATATAAGATTGTTTATTATAGGAAGGCTACTTTTGCCATTTTGTTTGTTTTCATGTAATAGTAATACCCGTAATCCTATTACACCTAATGTCCCCATAAACTAAGTTATACATTTTTCACATAACTTATGTGAGTATTACTTATTAAGAAAAAGAAAATGAACCAGAAATTATATTAACACTTTTATGTTTTATGTCATCTTCATATAAATAACTGGTCGAATTCACTATTTACTTTTTTCAAGTAGGTATATATAAATTATATGCTGATTTTACACGATTATACATATATGGTACATGAAATACACATATATTATTATTCACCAACTATTTTTAGTTTAAGCGATTGGGTAGGCGACCATTTAGGTTAATTGGGATATTCACCAATAGCCGGCTGAATTTACTATATATATATATATATATATATATATATATATATATATATATATATATATATATATATATATACTATGCAATATTTATACATATATTATATATGGAGCGATTATTTTAGTTTAAGTGGTTGGTTGACCGCTATTTAGGTTTTTTGCTTGGCATAATTAAACTTCAACATCTCTTCCCTTTCCTATGGGTGTACATATGTCATATTGGTTCGGATTTTTCAATTATCAAACCAAACCAATGGTGTCGGATTTTTAAATTTATAAATCACACCAAACCAACAAAGTCGGGTTTTTCAATTTCGGATTTTTCGGATTTTTTCGGGTTTTTGGATTTTTTTCGGGTAAAGTCTTCATAGCATAAAATATGTAACTTGTACTCCAAATATTTCTTAAGTCCTACTAAAATACAACTATATAATGTGTTTTCCAAGAAACTAACACAATAATATGAGATAAGTCATAGCATTATACTAAAATATTCAATAACAAAGATAAAATAATAAAATTACATAAAACAAATACTGCTAATTAATAAGCCATAATAAAAATTAACATAATCTAAAAATACTATATAGGTCACGCTAAGATATAGCTAATAAGTACTAATATTAATTACATAACTAAGCACTAAAGAAAAAGATAAACTAAGTTATGCATTTTCATTATAAATCAATGTAAAACTAAAATAATTAACCAACACTATCGTCATTCCTAATATTGAATTGAATTTCTTTTGTTAGCATTAGTATTGGTTCGAACTTTGTTTGAGTTACTACATTTATGGGCTATAAAATTTATTTACCATTCAAGAATGTTAAGTCTAAACTTGAAATAATACGTTAAATGATAAAACTGTAATAAAGTTTAAGAAATATTTATAAATTACATTACAATAAATATTTATATGTACGAAATATTTTTAAAATTTATATAAATGTACTATCGTGTTGGTTTGGTTTCGGTTTGACTTTTTCTAGTTAAAATCAAACCAAACCAATTATGGTCGGGTTTTATTTTTCAATACCAAACCAAATCAAACCAAACCAGATCTGATTTTTTTTTCCGGTTTGACTCGAATTATCGGTTTGGTGCGGTTTTTCGATTTTCTTTGTACACCCCCTACCCTTTCCAATGGTAGTAAATAGTAAGATCTGATCCAGTTCAGCATGACCCATGGGCCTCGAAATCAAGATCCGTGGGCCTATTTGCTCACTTGTCCCATGTAAATCTACACCATAAAGACAAATTTGGGTTGAGCCCATAACTAGCCATAATTTTTAGGCGGTTGATTCAAATTCCAAACTTGGGACGTCGATACCCAACCCAACTCCATTTCGTTTGAAACTACAGGAGTTGTACACTGAAAATGTAACATCACACTTTCGATACTTACACCAAATAGATGAATGTAACACACGTGTCATGCACTTAAACTTTTGACATGTAACCATAAGTCCATAATTAAGTATTATGTATTCTCACTTTAATTTGTAACTATTATATATGTTTTTATTGCTTAGATTGTTTTTCATGTTATTTATGAATTCTTGCTCTGATTCGATGAGAGAACATCATAGTAGCACTGGAAGTTCTTCAAATGCTAAATTACAAAAACACATAATTACTCAATAAAGCATTTAAAATTTCTGAAGATCACATTACCAGTATGTCAAATAACGGAAAATTAGTTCCCCTTTACTTATCTACAGTAGTGATTGGAAAGTGAATGGAGACTTGCGTTTGATAATTTTGTTGCATTCCCTTAATTCTTATTCTTCAAATAATACTATAGTAGTAGTAAGTATACCAGTTAAACTGCCTGTTGAAAAGAAGTACAGTAACAAACTCAAAAGGATTCTTCACCATTGACAAATTTCAAGGAAAACATGACTGGCTTGGAACAGTCTGTAGCCAGCTAGCCTATAGCAAAGACAATTCCAACAAAGAGGACACAGAATCCAGCTACATTGGGTATGCAAATTTAAAAAAATATGTGTTGATAACTTAATGTCTCTGGGCAAGTCTAACAACCACATTATCAGTAAATATATTCATAAAATCTCATATAAGTTTGGTATTTTATCTGGTTAAAGAAAAAACTTTTTAAAAAAGGAGGGGGCGAGGTTTCCTACTTAGAATATTATTCTAAGGAGTTGTCGATGAGAGACATGCGAACATTAAAACCTATTCATGCAATTATCCTTCTCATTAATTATCGTTTCTTTTCTACAAAAATATGTTGTGTAGAAGGCCGTTGCTATCTTATTTATGTCTATGTTTCAACACAAAAAATCTAGGAACCATACTTCAGAATTCAAGCATTTTAAAATATCTATGAAAAAGACTTAATTGGTGGGTTTTTCATTATTCAAATCGTTGCAACTTAATTTTCAAAAGAATCCAATTCACAAGTATCAAGGAGTAAATTATAATTTGGCTAAAGATAACTGGCTAGAAACCGTCTGGAGCCAGCCAACATTAAGGCCGTACAATTAAAACAAAAAGACGCAGAAAACAGTAACTCCAGCTGCAAAGGATATGCCACTTGGAAAAATAAGTAATGCATCTGCTTCTATAGCTACTTAATTTTCTAGTTCAAATATACTACGTTAATAACCTAATGTACTATTAAAGGATATGTCTGTTAGACACAGTAAATGTATTAAACAAAATTTAAGTCAGTTTGGTCTTTTTAAGTACGTACTTCTACATATATCAGGTTAATGAAAAAAAGTAAAAAGTTAAAACAATAAGTTCTCACTAGAATATTATTCTGAAGGAATTGTCGATTGGACGAACGTGGACAGCTCAAGCTAATAAATAAATAGTTAATCCGTAAGTTGGGTTATATATATTCTTTCTATTAAAAAAACATTTATGTGTAATCTGTGCTAGCATCAAGGAGGAAAAAGTAGTGATATATTGTGTTTCAAAACAATGAGAGTTTAACTTAATTGTTCTTATAGATAACACAGTTCACCATTTGCAAGTTAATCAAACAAAGAAAAACAGTGGAGGTGGAGAGAGAGAGTATTTTATTGTAAGCTTAAAATCTGAATGCTGCGAGCCGGACGGAATACAATCTAGTGATCTACATTGAAGTATTTGTTTTTTCGTTTCGAATGCATAAATCTTATATTACGTTTGATTTGAAGGATACCAAAATTTTGAGATGTGGATGACTTTTTCAAAAATATTTAGAAAAAAAGAGCAACAAAATAATTAATAACTCTTTTCGAATTGAATACTGATGTTTTATACGTCAATACCACACAAGAGGGGTGATTTATGTGGTGTCCAATTTTTTACGTGCACAAAATATAGAAGGACGTGGTTCTTCTATGTGTTCCAACTACTACTGTTGTGGAATAATAAGTACAGAAAATAAAGAACACAGAGATTTTTACGTGGAAAATACCTGACTCAAAGGGTGAAAAAACCACGACCTACTTTCTAGTAGTATTTTTCCAAAACTCTTTACTAAATCAGTGAGCCAAAACAGCATTTACAAAAACTCTTTTGTAAACCTAGGATTACCTCTAACACCTTGTAGCAAACTATAGCAAACTAGCCTCTAGCTATTTGCGACAAATTTCAAGTTAACTCTAACTTGAAAACACAAAGTACCTATTACAGACGCTTCTAGATAAAGCTAAAAAGGTACAAGTTAAAACCACCTACTATAAATAACTAGACTAAAAGACAACAGTTTGAACTGATTCTTCTAGCTGGTTCAAGTAGCGTCAGATTCGCACACTCAAATATTACTCGAACTGCTTGCAAAATTGCCTCGCTATTTTGCTCTCAATTCTTGCTTAACTTCTGCTTTTGTGCGTCCCTGTACAATAAGAATATTCTGCAATATATGGGAGTTAGTAGATAAAGAATTAACTAGAATCCTAATGCTACTCTTCCTTGGTGGAAGAGTTATAGTTAAACTCAACTCCTAAAACCTTCCTTATCTTAGATACTGTTCTTACTGAATAAAGAGTCTTTCTCTTTATCGTTTTTGCAATCTTTTCGATCAGGAGATATCTCATTCTACCAGAATACGCTTATCTTCTGCATGTGCACCTCACGTGCCTTGACTCTGCTGGTGTCTATGTCTGCCAGTGATGGACCTGGTTCATATCTGAGTTTCTTTGTCAATCTTCAAAACTATTCTCTTTCTTGGGCCAACAAATTCCTCCTTTTTGATGATGACAAACTTTTTGCGTCCATAAGCTTAGGCTTGTTTCAACTTAATCCAACATTGACACATATTAGAGTATTAAGCACTTATCATAAAGAACCACGGTCATTTAGGTTATAAATATCACTTGTTCAGAGCACATCTTCCCCCTTTTGGCATCATCGAAAAATTGCAAAAAGATGTGTGAGTCAAAGATTTTAAAAATTACTCAAGGCCACTGGGGCAACTGCAAATGCATTCATGGATTAATCATCAGTAATCAACTAAGAATTCAAACTATCAAAGAAATAGAGACAATGTATAAGAACAAGAGCAGCAAATTTCATTAATAGAAAGTACGGTTCTTCCACAATCCACAAAATGAAACAAAAATATTTAAAGCATGAGCAACAAAAAGAAAAAGTCCCGAATCTGGGCCACTGAATTTCTAGGCAGGCTAGGCAACTAAGGCTTGGAAGAACTAGGGGCTTGGGTTTTGGTTTGGAGAAGATTCAACATATCGTGAAGAATTCCCTTATTTTCTCCCTTTCTTTTGTAAGCTCAACTCTGAGAACATCCTTCTCAGATTCAACCTCAGCCAAACGAGTCTTCTGCCTTGCTATCTCAACATCCTTTTTCCCACTCTCCTGCACTAGGGCTCTGACCTTGGTGTTTACAGTCCTTTTCGATAAACCAGGTTCATTGGGGACGGCATGGATCTCATAATCACAAGCAAGAAGAGTATTGATCCCAAAATGGTCTTTGCTTGTGGCCATCTCCGCCTTCTTCAATGGCACCTTATAATGAGCAAGAACAGAAGTGAGGATGAAACCATAAGGAATGGCATGGGCTTTGGAGCCATTGACAACTCTGTCCAAAAGCTGAATGATGAACCCAGGCTAGTTTATCTGCCTCCCACTGTCCATACACTCTATCAAGACCAAGTCCATGTAATTTGCAATATGCCTCATTTCCTGCCTTGGCAACATGCACTTGTTGATGAATTCAAAGATCACCTTGTGGGGTGGCTTCATTTCACACTTATAGACTGCCTTGGGCTCACTCTCTTCTTCATTATCACAAAATTTCCTTGTGATAGCCAGGGCAGTTGGAAGAGAATCCGGACTGGGCTATTTCTGCCTAGTATAGTCATCATAGCCTTTAGAGGGTATGCCAAGGATTTCACCCAGTTCTTTAGCATCAAAAGAGATTTGGACCCCTTTCACTAGGCTAGTGACTCTGTCTTCCTTGACCTCAGCATTGGCCATGAATTCCACAATCTCATTCCTAGCCAGTCTCCCATCCAACTGAAGGACCATGTCCTTCCACCCATGTATCTCAAGCTTCTCCAGCAGCAAAATCATTCCTTCTTCTTCCAAGTCCTTCAACAATCTCCCCTTCATAATTGTTCTTTTACCAAACTTTGTCAACTTGTTCTTCTCACCATCAGACACATCCTCCTCTTCACCACTCCAATCATTTTCTTTAGTAATTTTCACTTGCTTGGCTTTCACTGTAGACCTGGTTCGCTTAGCCAAGATAGAGGGTTCATCAGACTTAGAAACAGATGAAGACTTCTTTGAGGAAGTCTTGTCTTTCTTTGGCTTAGGGGTCTGAACCTCTACCTCTGCCACTTTTTTACTTTGATGGACCAGATCCATCTCATCCAACTCAATAGCCTCAACAGGCTCAACCACTTTTTCTTTCTCTTTATCCACTTTTTTCTTCTTACTCTCCTCTAAAGCTCTCTGCAACTCCTCCTCACTCTGCTTTAGCTTGCTCCTTGTAGTTCTTCCTCTTGGTAAAGGAATATCAGAGGTCTCATAAGGAGTAGCTTTTCGTTTCTTGTTGGCTCTTGCTGTCCCAGAGGTTGTAGCTTTAGGAGTTCTTTTCTTCTTGGGTTGGTAACTGTCACTTAACTTTTTCAAGAGATCAGCCAGGGTTTCCTCAGCAGATGAACCAGGTTGGTCTGCTTGCTTTCCAAGATTTACTAGCCCTTTAGCGGCTTCTCCTGATCCACTTTCCCCTGTGTGCCTGCCACCTTCTTCCTCATTCTCTGGCTCAGCTCCACAAATAGTCATTCTAACAGATTCAGAGGTGGGTGAAGAATCAACCACTTCTTTCCCTTTTCCCTTCTCTTCACTCCGTACTTCCTCTCTCTCTTTTTCTTTTTCAATTTTATTTTTACCACCTCTCCTTCTTGTCTCAGACATTTCCACATCTATCACAAACCCAATTAGGATGAACCTAGTTTCTAAATTTTTAGCGATCTCAGAAATAACCTCAGATGAAGGATTTGGGACAGAAGTTACCTATTCAGAATCAGAAGACCCAGTTTCTTCCCCCTCAGTTGCTAATTTAAAGGAATCACTCGAATTTTGTGAGTTTTGGGCTTGGCTTGCTTGAAGCTGGGCATTTAATTTTCGAGATAAAGCACCTCTGGCCACTGTTTTTCTAACAAGCATTTTGACTCTTCTTTTTCTAGGTTGGGGGATAGAACTAGGTTGAGGGGTTGTAGAGGAAGAGGAAGGAGTTGGGGGTGGAGGAGTACCATGGTTATTCTAGGGTTAGACATTTTGGTTATGGTTTTGTGATGAAGGAAAAAGCTTGGACTGAATTCGAAGGCAAGGAGAGAAGGAAGGGCTTTGACGGTTTTTCAGAAATAATGAAGAGTTTGCAGAGTTGATGAGGGATTTAAAGGAGAAGTGTAATTAACACACAACGTCAGCTTTTTGTGGTCAATTAGAAGTCTAATCACTCTGCAGTTTTTCAGTTTGGAATGACGGTTACAGCTCCCCTAGAATCTAGGTATTTTAATTCGGTGAGGATTCTTTAGTTGAAACGGAACTGGTTCAAATTTTTATTGGATAGGCTTTGGAAGATTTTGGACTTGGGTAGAGTTCTTCTCATGATTTAAATATTAGTATTTCAAAATGTGCATAGTGTAGAACACATACCTCATTTTTTCAGATGAACCAGCACTGATGAACCAGGTTCTTCACTAAGAAACCTCTCAACCATGTCTCAATTTGCAAAAATAGATAAAACTTCATTAGAAACCAATGATTCATATTAAAACATGGCATATGAGTATACTATTTTCAGTATGATACTGAGCAACAATTAATATGGTTATTTACACAAGTTCCAGATTTTCTAACCAAAAAAATTTCATTTTGTTTTCATGTATAATCTGAACTGGTTCACTTAGGTGATCTTAATCATCCCTAATTCTAATATATTCCTTTCAAAGTGCTCTCTATTTAGTGTTTTTGTAAAGATGTCAGCAATCTGTTTATCAGTAGCATAAAACTCTATAGTGATTAATCCATTCTCATAATTATCCCTTAAAAAGTGATGTCTAACATCTATGTGCTTTGTTCGTTTATGATGAACGGGGTTCTTTGTCATTCTAATAGCACTAGTGTTATCACAAAAGATAGGGATACATCCAACATCGATTCCAAAAACCCTTAA
This sequence comes from Nicotiana tomentosiformis, assembly GCF_000390325.3. Taxonomy (NCBI): domain Eukaryota; kingdom Viridiplantae; phylum Streptophyta; class Magnoliopsida; order Solanales; family Solanaceae; genus Nicotiana; species Nicotiana tomentosiformis. Next base: position 65,304,352 of record NC_090813.1, on the reverse strand, counting down.
TTGTTGTTTAATCCACAATAGTTGAGCACAACATGAGACAACAACAACATACTCAGCTTCAGCAGTAGATAAGGCCATTGAATTTTGCTTTTTGGTGGCCTAAGACACACGACATGAGCCAAGAAAGTGTGCCATATCTGAGGTGCTCTTTCTATCAACAAGAAAACCTACAAAATCAGTATCAGCATATCCCACAAGATTAAAATTACTACCTTTTGGATACCAGAGACAAAGATCAGTAGTGCCTTTTAGATATCTCAAAATTCTCTTGACAACCGTCAAGTAAGACTCCTTCGGATTTGCCTGAAATCTTGCACAAAGGCCTACACTGAAAACAATGTCAGGTCTAGTAGCAGTGAGATACAACAATGAGCCAATCATTCCCCTATACAACTTTTGATCAACAGATGAACCAGGTTCATCTATATCCAACTTTGTAGTTGTTGCAATAGGAGTGTCGATTTCTTTGGAATCTTCCATTTTAAACCTTTTAAGCAACTCTTTTACATACTTCTGCTGATGGATCATAGTTCCATTTGAATTTTATTTAATTTGTAAGACTAAAAATAAATTAAGCTCACTCATCATACTCATTTCAAATTCACTCCCCATTAGTTTAGCAAAATCTTTACTTAACTTATCAGTAGTTGCTCCAAAGATTATATCATCAACATATATCTCAACTACCAATAGATCTTTACCTTTTTCTTTTAAGAACAGAGTATTGTCAATTTTACCTCTCTTGTAGTCATGCTCAAGCAAAAACTTTGATAATCTTTCATACCATGCTCTTGGTGCCTGCTTGAGCCTATAAAGTGCTTTGTCAAGTTTGTACACATGATCAGGACTTTCCTTGCTTTCAAATCCCAGAGGTTGCTTGACAAACACTTCTTCCTTTAGATAGTCATTAAGGAAGGCACTCTTGACATCCATCTGGTGAAGGGTGAATTCCATGTAAGCAGCAAAGGCTATGAGGAGTCTTATTGCTTCCAACCTTGCGACTGGAGCAAAGGTTTCATCATATTCTATGCCCTCCTCTTGGCTATATTCTTGAACCACCAATCTTGCCTTGTTCCTTGTAACTGTTCCATCTTCATCAAGTTTGTTTCTGAAGACCCATTTTATGCTAATTACTGATCTGTCCTTGGGTCTTGGTACCAGATGCCAAACTTGACTCCTTTCAAATTGGTTGAGTTCATCTTGCATTGCATTTACCCAGGCTGCATCCTGCAAAGCCTCAGCAATATTTTTAGGTTCAATAAGAGATAAGAAGGCATCAAAAGCATAGAGATTCTTTAATAAATATCTAGTTTTGATTCCAGAGGTTGGATCAGTAATTATGTTCTCAATGGGATGAGAACTTTGATACTTGTAAGGTTTCACAACCAACTGGTTTCCCCTTGATGTTCCCTCAATATTTTATTGTTATGGAATAGGTTCAGGTACACGTTCCACTGAAGTTTGAGAATTATTTTGTTCTATTCCCCTTGTCATGTTGCCGGGGATAGATGAACATGTTCCATCACCTGTTCCTTCCTCCAGAGTTGCTTCAGTCTGGCTGTGGTTTCATTTAAGTGTTTAACTAGCCCAATTGCTTCATCATCCTGTTCATGTCTCTCAGAAAGAATGTTAGTTTCATCAAAAACCACATGTATACTTTCTTCAACACACATAGTTCTTTTGTTATACACTTTATAAGCTTTACTATGTGAAGAATATCCCAAGAATACTCCCTCATCACTTCTGGGATCAAACTTACCTAGGGAGTCCTTACCATTGTTGTGCACAAAGCACTTGCATCCAAATGCCCTAAGATGGGATATGTTTGGTTTTCTCCCTTTAAGTAACTCATAGGGAGTCTTCTCTACTAGAGGTCTTGTCATGCACCTATTTATGATATAGCATGCAGTATTTACAGCTTCTGCCCAGAAGCTATGGGGAAGCTTACTAGAACGAAGCATAGTCCTAGCCATATCTTCAAGAGTCCTATTCTTTCTTTCAACTACTCCATTTTGTTGTGGAGTTCTAGGGGCAAAAAAATTATGATCTATGCCATGCGCATCACAAAATTTAGCAAATTTAGCATTTTCAAATTCAGTACCATGATCAGACCTAATTGATGCAAGTTGATTTCCTAATTATTTCTGAGTTTTTCTAACAAAGGAAGTGAACATGCTAAATGCTTCATCTTTAGATGTTAAAAACAGTGTCCAGGAAAACGTAGAATAACCATCAACAAGCACCATCATATATCTCTTACCACCTCTACTTAATGTTCTCATTGGACCACAGAGATCCATATGAACCAGTTCCATCGTTCTGGTGGTACTTACCACTTTCTTGCATTTAAAAGAGGATCTTACCTGCTTCCCCCTTGCACAAGCCTCACAAACTTTGTCTTCCTTGAACTTAATGTTAGTCAGTCCTATCACCAAGTCCTTGGAGACTAATTTATTGAGCTAACTTAGACTTGCATGTCCAAGCCTCTTATGCCAAAGGAGGGGATCACTATCCAGCACACTTAAGCAAGTTAGTTCATTCTCTAAGAGTGTGGGGGGTGTGTGTGTGTGTGTGTGTATATATATATATATATATATATATATATATATATATATATATATATATTATTCATTCTTTTACCCTGCAAAACAATCTTGTCAATGATAAGATTTATCACAAAACATTTAGTAGAGGTGAATGCTACCAAGTTACCTCTATCACACAATTGTGACACACTGATTAGGCTATACTTCAAGCCGTCTATCAAGTAGACATTCTCAATGGAATGAGAGTCATCCTTACCTACCTTACCAACCCCAATGATTTCACCTTTCTTTCTATTTCCAAAGGAGACATTTTCTCCTTTGAGGTCCTCAAGTGAAAGGAACTAGTCCTTGTTTCCTGTCATATGATTTGAGCAACCACTGTCCATATACCACATTTGGCTGCTCCCCTTCACTTGAACCTACAAAAGAAAATCAGGGGTTAGTCTTAGGAACCCAAACTAGTTTGGGTCCCTTTCTATAAGCAAAAGGATAAATTAAATTCTTTTTAGCCCAACTTGGTAACCAATTCTTCTCTTGAACAAAATTTTTGTTCTTTTGACTGGCCCTTTCTTTTGCATTACATTCACTTTTATAGTGACTAGTCTTACCACAGTGAGTACAAATCTTATTCTCAGGAAGAGTGAGGTACTTGCTTTTAGGATTCCACTTAGACAGCTGATTCCCAAAGCCAAGTCCTCTTTTATTGCTATTGTAATGTTCCTTTAGCCATGACAAAGCATCGGAGGACCTGTTCCATTTACTAGTTCTGTCTAGTTCATGCTTGACCTTGCCTAGATCCTCCTTTAGCACTCTTACATGCTCATCCTTCCTATACAACTCATATTTTAGTTTGCCTACATTTTCTTCTAAAGTGAGTTGTGTGCAATCAACTGTCTTCTTACTGGTTCCTAGTTTCAGTTTTAGATTTTCAGATTTTAACTCAAGAACATTTACTTCAAATGTATGAACCTGGTTCTTCAGAGCAATATTTTCACTCACAGTCTCACTAACTCTAAGTTCCATGTTCTTACATTTTGCTTTTAAAATCACACAATCCTTAGACAATTGTTCTTTTTCTTTATTTATTACCTCAGATTCATCAATGAAATCTAGCAATAATTCAGAGAGTTTTTCTTTAGACAAAAACTTAATCTTGTCTTTGAGATGAACTATACTTACCTCAGATTCCTCATGAGATTCCCCATCTGATTCTCCAATTTCCATAAGTGCTTGTTCATCTACATCTTCATCATTTGATTCCTCATCTGAACTTTCTCCCCAAGCAGCAACCATAGCCTTTGTTGATCCTTTGTTCTTCTTGGGATGAACCTGTTCCTTCTTCCTGTTCCTTCGTTCAGATCTTTCCTTCTTCAATTTAATTTCCCATTGAGGGCAGTTCTTGATGTGATGATCAGTCTTCTCACACTTGTAGCAGGCCTTATTGGTCATTTTTTCAGGAACCCTTGCTTTGTTGTAATTTCCACCTCTTGAAAAACCTTTTTCCTCTCATAAGGTATTTCTTGAAATCCTTGGTGATCATAGCCATTTCATCTTCCTCCAGATCAACACCTTCAGTAATTCTGAGTGTCAGGATACTTTCCTTCTTGGGTACATCCATCTTCATGGTTTGCCTTATAAGTTCATAAGCAGTGAGATTTCCAATTAGCTCATCCAACCTAAGAGTGGCAATGTTCTTTTATTCCTCTCCCAAGTAACAGGTAGAACCCTAGTCAGAATCTTCTCAACTTTGTATTCTTCAAGAAGAGTCCTTCCAAGAGACTTCAGTTCATTAGTTAGTGTGGTGAACCTTGTATACATCTCTTGGATAGTCTCTCCTTCCTTTATAGAGAAATTCTCATATTGAGAATATAGTAAAGTACCTCTGGACCTCTTCACCTGAGCAGTTCCTTCATGAGCCACTTGCAAGGTGTCCCAAATTTTCTTAGCAGTAGTACAACTTTGAATTCTGATGTACTCGTCTGGACCAAGTCCACACATAATCCATTTCTTGGCCTTAGCATTCTTCTCCCACTTTCTCAAGTCCTCAGCAGTGCAGTCAACTCTTGTCTTTGGCACCTCTTCTCCTTCGACATTTATCTTCATGGTAGCCAATGGACCATCTGTGACAATGTCCCATAGCTCATAGTCTTCTCCTATGATGTGGTCTCTCATTTTGTTTTTCCACCAGGAGTAGTACTGGCCATTGAAGAGTGGTGGCCTAGCAGTGGATTGCCCTTTCCAGTTTCCAGGTGGTGCACTCATCTTGATCTTCTCCTAAGGTGTTAACCTTTTCAAGGATAACCTGCTCTGATACCAATTGATGTTTTATGGGTCAATACCACACAAGAAGGGGGAGGGATAATTTGTGTGGTGTCTAATTTTTCGCGTGCACAAATTATAGAAGGACCTGGTTCTTCTATGTGTTCTAACTACTACTGTTACGGAATAATAAGTACAGAAAATAAAGAACATAGAGACTTTTACGTGAAAAACACCCGGCTCAAAAGGTAAAAAAATCACGACCTACTTCCCATTAGGATTTTCCCAAAACTCTTTACTAAATCAGTGAGCCAAAACATCATTTACAAAAACTCTTTTGTAAACCTAGGATTACCTCTAACCTCTTGTAGCAAACTAGCCTCTAGCTATTTGCGACAAACTTCAAGTTAACTCTAACTTGACAACACAAAGTACCTATTACAGACGCTTCTCGATAAAGCTAAAAAGGTATAAGTTAAAACCACCTACTACAAATAACTAGACTAAAATACAACAGTTTGAACTGATTCTTCTAGCTGGTTCAAGTAGCGTCAGATTCGCACACTCAAATATTACTCGAACTGCTTGCGAAATTTTTTCGCTATTTTGCTCTCAATTCTTGCTTAACTTCTGCTTTTGTGCGTCCCTGTACAATAAGAACATTCTGTAATATATAGGAGTTAGTAGATAAAGAATTAACTAGAATCCTAATACTACTCTTCCTTGGTGGAAGAGTTCTAGTTAAACTCAACTCTTAAAACCTTCCTTATCTTAGATACTGTTCTTACTGAATAAGGAGTCTTTCTCCTTATCGTTTTTGCAATCTTTTCGATCAGGAGATATCTCATTCTACCAGAATACACTTATCTCCTGCATATGCACCTCACGTGCCTTGACTCTGCCGGTGTCTATGTCTGCCAGTGATTTGCCTGGTTCATATCTGAGTTCCTTTGTCAATCTTCAAAACTATTCTCTTTCTTGGGCCAACAACTACTAATCCAGATTAATGCCATATAAGTCATTAAAGGGGTTATAAAATGCTTTTTCGCTATAAGATCTCCATTCTCGTAACTCGAACCGAAATCTCTTATATTAAGGATGAGAGCTCCATACATTTAGTATATATCTTGGTGAAAACAAAAAACACTCTCACCAATATTAGACTCTACCTTGACCACTTTAACTAAAATGAGATTATAGCTAGTAAACTAGTCGTAATATGTATTCTTCCCATTTCATTATATATGGTGATTTTTGACTGAATGCAAAATTAAAAATACATTATTTTTAACACTTACAAAAAATTAACCTATGACCTTATGGTCTTAAAACTTGAAATTCAGCCTAGGTTGGGCCTACCCCAAAAATGGAGATTTGGGAAGATACAGTCCATGAAAGCATCACGGATGATAATAATGATGAGGATAAATTAGAAGATTTTTGGAACAGTGTAGAAGTTGTATGGGTCAAAATCTGCTTTCATTAATATTTGACACGAAGCGGTATCGTAGAAAGCGATATGGTTGAGGTCGATTAGTAGATAACGGGGCTCGTAGCCTAGTAGTCAATAACGGCCGAGGTTGAATGCTAACGACTAGTTTTTGGAGAATATTCTATTGAATATTCTTGGTGTCTGTACTTTTAGGGTTGACTGGAGAATGTCCCATATAAATAAAAAAAGAGATAGGGACAGAGATATATGTAATATTCTCTGATAAGAACATTCTTTGAGAAGCAGACTTTCTCTCTAGATAAAAGACAATCACTACCTTTCTAAAGAGATTCGATTGTCTACTATTCCACACTTTTTCCATTGGATCCGAGAAGGGACCCAACATTCTAGTATTTGTCTATCATTCATCATTGTCAGAAAGAAGAATCATTCACCTCATTCAATATTGGGTGAATCATTCTCCTTATTTACTTTAATAGCATTTATCGTTATTTATTGCTTGATATTCCCCCATCATTAATGATCTTGAAATATTGAATGTACATCACATTTAATCTTCTCTCGACACTGTTCTTGCGTGATTGGTATTAATCGATTATAGATCTGAAGTTATTATCATTAACTAGATTTAGCCCTTCGTCATACAATATCAATTAGTTTAATCAAAAGTCTATATTTTTTGGTCAAACAATTTGGCGCCGTCTGTGGGGAAGCTCTAGTTAAATCTTTAGTTTCTTCTAGATCTATAACTGGCACAGTTCATAAATAAAAAAAAAATCCTACTTCCTTGTACACCCAGATCTGACATGGCAGGTAAGGAAGAAGAAAGGATGAAGGCAGTGGCCTATCTCACTACCAACCTCTTAAACACCATCAATGAGGTCTCCAAAACAGAAGGCGAAGGCATAACGCCTAACATCTCTCCCCGACGAAGTGGATCACCCCTCCCTCACAGCAGTATCACAGCATCCCCCGGTAAAGGAGCTTCCATGTCCATAGCGGAAGAGGCGCCACCAGCAGTGAATAAGCTACTCAAAGCTTGACTGACAAATACGTTGACCAGCATCCTCAACAAGCCCGCTCAGGAGGCAGTTAGAGAAAATGCAAGGACTTGCATTACACCATCAACGGCTAAGCAACACGGCCCTCCCCCTTCAGTAACAAGTATCACTCACAATATTAATAATGCAGGTAACGACACCCTCACAGCCATTCTGAGGAAAATGGGAGAAATGGAAAATGAAAACAAAATGCTTCGGGATCAAATGAGAGAACACCAAGAAAGAGTTGACAAAATACTGGGTGCCCCAAAACTCTTGCCAAAAAGAGACGCTGGTCGGTTCGTCAAGCAACCCTACAATGATGAAGCCGCTCCACATGCCATACCCAAGACGTTCAAGATGTTGCCTTATCTAAAAATTTATGACGGTATGACCGACTCCGAAGATCATGTAACTCACTATGTCACTGCGGTAAATGGCAATGATCTCGCCAAAAAACAAGTCTTCTCCATCTTATTGAAAAAGTTCGGTGAGACCCTTACCAGAGGAGCATTGATTTGATATTCACAGCTGCCAGCGCGCTCCATTGAAACATTCGAAGAGATGGCCGACAAGTTCGTAACGGCCCATGCTGGGGCTAAAAGGGTGGAGGCAAGAGTGAACGATATATTTGCCATCAAACAATCACCCGGAGAGGGATTGAGGGACTTCCTCGCTCGATTCAATAGAGTAAGGATGACCTTACCGAATGTATCGTAAGGAATGGCTGTAGCAGCTTTCCAGAACGAGGGGAGACCAGAAAACTATTAAACCGGCTTATGAAATATCCTCCAACCACTTGGGATGAAATACACCACTCCTATTGTGCCGAGGTCCGTGCCGACGAAGATGACCTGAATGGGCCAACTCATCGATTGACCTCGGTACAAGCCGAAACCAGGAAGGATCGAAGAAATGATGCCAAGAGAGATCTTGAAGCTCCACGATCCAACCGAGAAAGGCATCAGCCATATGTCAGAAGCACCATCATGCCCCTCTCCCGCCACGAAGATGGCCCATCTAGGCCAAGGACAGAGACTCACCGGAATGAGCGAGGTATGCCCCTTTTACTATCCTCTCACAATTTTTGTGTGTCACCCTCAGAAATAGTCTATGCATTGGAGAATCTCGGACCAAAAGTAAAGTGGACACAAAAGATGAGGTTAGATCCAAGCATTAGAAAATCAGACGCCCTCTGCGAGTTCCACCAAGAGCGAGGTCACAAAACTGAGGGTTACATCGCCCTAAGACAGGAGGTCGTGAACATGCTTCATCAAGGAGACCTCAAAGAATTGTTGAGCGACCGAGGATGAACCAACTTTTCCCGAGGACGTGAGCAACACCAGGGACCGCCGAAACCACCTTCACCAACTCGCACCATTCAAATGATCATCGGGGGTGGCAACAATGTTTCGATCAATAACGTAAAGTTTGCCATAACCCACAAGCTCAAACGTTCAATCACTTATGAACGGTATGACGAACTCGAAGAAAGTATCATCTTCTATAAGTCAGATACCCACAGTTTGGTTTTCCCTTACTATGATGCCCTCGTTATCACTTTACGAATATTAGATACAGATGAAAGACGCATTATGGTGGACGATGGGAGCGGCGCGTGCATTGTCCATCCTCAAGTACTTGCACAAATGAAACTCGAGGATAAGATAGTACCGCGCTGCATCACGCTAACAGGTTTTAACAATGCAGTTGAACGAACATCCGGGGAAATCACACTCCCCTTCCTGGCCGACGGCATCATTCTGGAAACCATATTCCACATCATGAACCAGGATACGACGTACAACGCCATAATAGATCGAGCTTGGATACACGCCATGAGGGTTATCCCTTCTAGCTTGTACCAAGTTATCAAATTTCTAACCCCATGGGGAGTATTCAGCATACGAGGAGAACAACGCATATCTCGAGAATGCTATCGCATCGCCCAGGATTATACATACACCCAACAAATGAAGGGCAAAGCAGAGGATGCATAACAATTAATTGTGTCGAGGTCGAGCTGTGATGAAAAGGCTAACGTCATCAGAGATCCCGAAACAATAGACGACACGGGATCAACCGTAGAAGACCTTGACCCTGTCCAACTTGATAAAAAAGCCCACAGCAAGAAAGCCTATGTCGGCCGCAAGTTTCAAGAACCAGGTAAATGCTGTCAATTTTTAACTGCTAACGCATACTTGTTTGCTTTTTTCCATGCAGACATGCCAGGTATCCAGAAGGAGTTCGCCACATACAAGTTGAACGTCTACCCGTTCTACCCCTAGTAAGGCAGGTTAGGCGAAAGTTCAATTCTGCAATAAACGATGCAGTCCGCTAGGAGGTCGAAAAATTGTTAGAAAACGGCTCCATCAATCCCCAGTGGGTCGCCAATGTGGTCATGGTAAAAAAAAAGAACGGAAAGTGGCGTATGTGCGTAGACTTCACAGATTTAAACAAAGCATATCCCAAAGATTCATTCCCGCTACCTCACATTGACTAGCTCATTGACGCAACGGTCGGGCATGAACTGCTGAGCTTCTTAGATGCCTACACGGGCTACAATAAGATCCTTATGGAAGAGGAGGGCCAGGAGAAGACCACCTTCATCACCCACCAAGGAACGTATTGCTATAGGGCGATGCCCTTCGGACTGAAAAACGCGGGGGCGACATACCAAAGGTTGGTGACCAAAATGTTCAAAGACCAACTTGGCAAGACCATGGAAGTCTACATAGACGACATGTTGGTCAAGTGCAAAAAGAAAGAAGATCACATCGACCACTTGAAAGAGGCATCCGACATACTCAGGCGATATGGGATGAAACTAAACCCTGAGAAATGTGCGTTCGGCGTAACTTTAGGAAAATTCTTGGGCTTCCTAATATCACAAAGAGGCATCGAGGTCAATCACGACCAAATCAAAGCCATTGAGGGAATACCAGAACACTTAACTAGCAAAAAATAAGTTCATAAGCTGACTGACGCATCGCCGCCTTGTCGAGATTCATCTCACGATCATCTGATAGATGTCACAAGTTTTTCGGCGTGCTCAAGAAGGACAACGGCCTCTTATGGACATCCGAGTGTGTTCAAGCCCTGAAGGAGTTAAAAACCTACCTATCATCTCCATCGTTGCTTGCCAAAGCAGAACTAGGGGAACGTCTGCTCGTCTACCTCACCGTATCCGAAGTAGCGGTGAGTGCAGTCCTAGTCCAAGAAAACAAAGGTACGCAATCTCCTATCTATTACATTAGCAAAACCTTAGTCGACGCCGAGATGAGGTATCCCCACCTTGAAAAACTGGCCTTGGCCTTGGTCATAGCTTCACGAAAGCTTAGACCGTACTTCCAATGCCATCCAATCTCGGTAATCACAACTTTCCCCTTGAGAAGCATCTTGCATGAGCCCGAGCTATCAGGGAAGATTAGCTAAGCGGGCCATAGAATTGAGCGAGCATGATATCATATGTCAACCGCTGACGCCGATAAAATCGCAAGTCCTCACCGACTTCAACGCAAAAATAATGCTCGAAGTCAAAAAAGAAGCCGCCTACGCTTCTCCGCGAACACAAGATCTATGGATTTTGTACACTGACGGCGCCTCCAATGCGTTAGGGCCCGGATTGGGATTTGTACTCGAAGTCCCGATAGGCGAAGTGGTTCGCCAGTCCATAAGGTGCCTAGACATGACTAACAACAAGGCCGAGTATGAGGCCATGATTGCAGGGTTAAGGCTAACACTCAAGTACGGGGCGAGGCGGGTCATCCTACGCTGCGACTCTCAACTCGTCGTCAACCAAGTCACAAGGACTTTCCAGATCAAAGAGCAAAGGTTACAAAAATACCAGGTCAAGATCTGCAGACTATTGCCCGGGTTTGACGAGTGCCAGTTCGACCAAATCCCTCGAGCACAAAACATCGAAGCAGACGGCCTTGCCAAATTAGCAGCAGCAACTAAAAGCATAACCGGAGAAGGAAACGTGGTCACCCTCCTCCACTCATCGATAGATCAAATCGAGGTAAGGACCATAAATCTAACCTGGGACTGGAGGAACCGTATTGTTACATACTTGCAGGACGGCGTACTCCCAGATGATAAAAAGGAAGCCAAGAAGCTCCGGATGTAAGCGGCCAGGTACAACATCATTCACAACGACCTATATAACAGGACGTATGACATCCCCTAGAGAAATGCTTAGGCCCGAACCAGATGCGGTGCGTACTGGAAGAAGTCCACGAAGGCCACTGCTGAGCTTACTCAAGCAATCGAGCTCTAGTCAGATGTCTCATACGGGCAGGTAACTGCTGGCCTGCCATGAAAAAAGAGGTCGCAGACTTCGTAAAAAATGCGAACAATGCCAAAAATACGCCTCAATGATCCATCAAGCAGGCGAGCATCTCTACTCGATCACCTCCCCTTGGCCTTTCATCAAATGGGGAATGGACATCATCGGCCCCCTCCCTGCGGGACAAGGTAACATACGATTTCTTTTGGTTTTAACTGACTATTTTTCAAAATGGGTAGAAGCAGGAGCATTCGCCCAAATACGCGAACAGGAAGTGATCGCCTTCATATGGAAAAACATTGTGTGCCGCTTCGGCCTCCCCAAAGAGATCAGTTGCGACAACGGACCCTAATTTACTGGAAAAAAGGTCGACCAAATTTTTCGATAAGTGGCATATCAAAAGTATACTCTCCACACCATACCACCCCACAGGCAACGGGCAAGTGGAATCCTCCAATAAATCAATACTGAACATCATGAAGAAAAAGCTTGAGGACGCCAAGGGATTATGGTCGGAGCTGTTACCAGAAGTGCTTTAGGCCTATCGCACAATGCCAAAGACGAGTACAGAAGAGACACCCTACTCTTTAGTCTATGCGACTGATGCGGTAATACCAGTCGAAGTCGGAGAGCCCAGTTTGCGATACTCCCATGAGAGCGGGCCAAAAAATGATGAAAGCAGAAGGCAAGAGCTCGACGAAGTCAAAGAACGGAGAGATATGGCCTACATAAGGATGGTCGCCCAAACACAGCAGGCATAATGCTATTATAACAAAAAAACCAAGATCAGACCACTCAAAGTCGAGGACTACGTGCTCAAGGCCAAAACACAAGCAAGTAAAGACCCGCGGGAAGGCAAACTAGGGACGAATTGGGACGACCCATACAAAATCATGGCATTAGCAAATAAATGGTCATTTCAACTAGAAACAATGGAAGGAAAACTACTGCCAAATAACTCGAACGTCGCTCACCTCACGTATTTCAACTTTTAAGAAAAAGCGTCCTCCAAGTCGCATTCTTTTTCCCTCACTTGAGTTTTGTACCAATCGGGTTTTCTCGAGTAGGTTTTTAACGAGGCGACAAGGGGGACACTTCCAAGTCGAAATACAAATGGAAAGAGACACCGGATGGTTAGTTCATTGCCCAACCTCTCAACACATCTCTAGGTCACCCAATGAAGGGACTAAATAGACTGGGACTGGATTGTCAGCCCGAAAAACATGTAAATTTCTCCAAGTATGAGCAAAACACAAATGTATGAAGTCCGCCCATGTTCTCGCCAGAACAACATCGCCTCAATATCAACTCGGACCCCGGCCACAATTAAGTAAATTATATTCGACCTCGTTCGAATTAAAATACATTCGACCTCGTTCGAATTAAACTACATTCAACCTCGTTCGAATTAAACTCATATTCGACCTCGTTCGAATTAAACTACATTCGACCTCGTTTGAATTAACTCACATTCGACCTCGTTTGAATTAAACTACATTCGACCTCGTTCGAATTAAACTACATTCGATCTCGTTCAAATTAACTTACATTCGACCTCGTTCGAATTAACTCGCATTCGACCTCGCTCGAACTAACTCGCATTCGAGCTCTTCGACCTCGCTCGGACCAACTCAATACAGGTTACGTTCAACCTCGTTCGAATTAACACCTGCTAATCCACGACCATGGCCAAAACAAAATCTGGCCAGATTAAAATGACATTTCTTACTTCAAATATATTCCTTACAAAAGCTCAAATAGATGCCAGCAAAAGTATGTACAAGAATTACAAGCAAAAGAAAGAAAAACAACTACGTGCTACCTAACTCAGCAACACCATCTCCACCCATTTCTCCACCTTCACCGCCGGGATACTCATCGTCGTACCAGTCATCCTGCTCAATCCTTTCCACATCTTCCTCGGCATCACCAGCTTATGGTGTAGCGGGGTCATAGCCATAAGCAAACCGAGCTTCACGTGCCTTAGCACGTGCATTCGCTAAGTCGGCTTCCGAAACAGCCCCCGTCCCTATCAGATCTCTGAATATGTCTAGCTGGGCCTCGGCGTGAATCCATTCCTCATACAGATCCCGAGGAATATCAGGAAAAGTAGTACGGGAGGAGGGCGGCTGCGCCAATAAATGTTCTTTATCGGCCTCGAGGGAAACAACTCGATCACTAAGGTCCGCAGTCTCTTTTTCTAACTCCCCAATCTGCTCATCAAGCCGCTCCTCTCTGAGCCTAGCCGTCTCCATTGCGTAATCCCATTCAGAACAAATAACACGGATCACATCCTCTAAAGTTGCAGCTCTATGCGCAGCTAATAACTGGGCCGACTCTGCCCTCTCTAAATCCGCTACCTTCTCGGCGACCTTGCCACTCAAAACGGCCGCTCGAAGTTAACACTCCTCCAGCTCGGCACGCAGCGAGACCACTTGGGACTGAAGGTCGGCTCACTGGGCCTCAACCACCCTACTCACTTCGAGCTCCTTATTTTTATCCTTCAACGCCCCCTCGAGCTCACTACATTTTCCGATGACCTTTACCAATTCGTCATCCTTCTCCTTTAGCTCGTTTCGGACGGCCCGGAAGTTGCTACTACCACCAAATCGCTGGCAAAGCTCACGGTGCTTATCACGATATTCGCGATATTTCCGCTCCATCTTTTGGAAGATAGCCTTACGCCTCTCCTCTCGACGAGAACTTTCAATCTCCAAGATCACTGTCTAAAAAGAAAGACAAAGCAGGTAAGAACAAAGTCAAAATCAATATAAAAAATGAATAAGGAAACAGAATACCAAACATAACCTAAGAGCAAGGTCGGCTATGCTCTTCGACAAAGTGGAATCCTTCAGCTTCTCGAGGGCCTTACCCTCCACATCGGAACATAGTAGACCAAGAGAAGGGACCACGTCATCTATATCAACTAATAGATCCCGGTTCAAAGGGATTGCAATGGTCCGCGTGCTCCCTTCCAACCTCACCTCAAGCCGGGTAAGTCCTTCCCCCATCATCCTAACTTCCTCGGCGTCCATATCGGAGCCCATATCATAATCCTCTTTGGCAACACTTTTGCCCTTATTGTCAACCCGAGAGGAAAGGCCCTCGATCGGTAAAGAGATCGATATCTCACCCCCTTGTAAGGCGTCGGGTATCCGCGCCGACGACCCTTCAAAACCCGTTCCGGCCTCTAGGAGCAAAGTACATCCCTCGGCCCCGACTGTGACGGGATCGTGGACGGCTGCTCGGAACCAACTTTGAGATCTATAGTCGTTGTTTTTCTGATGACGAAACTATCCATCACCGAACTTCCCACGCGGACATTTCCATCACCGATACCGACAGATCGCCTCTTGCGGTGAAACAGATTATCATTAGTCGGCGATGATCCTTCCTCATCATCCTCGTAAACTAGATAATATAGAGGCGAAGTTGAAACACCCGTCGCAGTAGTCGACGACCGAGCAAGTCTCACGGCAGCAATAGGAATAGAAATGGCCTTCCTCTTACGAAATGCAGGAGCAGGAGCTTTTCACCTCTTAGAAGACCCCCCTGCAAAAATGATTAGAACGACAACTATCAAAGCCATGACGGACACGTGACCACAAGGCCAGGGCGGTATAAGTAAAAAGTCACTATATGAATGGACAAACTCACCGGTCGCTGAAAGCTTGGGCCCGAACTTCTGGAAAAAGGCCGGCTACCCACGAATCCCCACTGTGTGGGGCAAGATCTGGCTAACCCATTCGTGAATATCCGAGACCAATGGAGGGGGCTTGGTCTCAGCTGAAGGAGAAAAAGACAGAACGGTTAGACTACGACCATAACGAGCAAAATGAGCACTTAGTGAAAATACTTACGAGCGTAATTCCACGCCTCAGGAAATTCGTTCGCGTTTGCCACCACGTACTCAGTCTTGACAAAGAAGTAATTAAACCAGAATCGACGATTCGCTTTATCGTCGATCTTTACTACCAAACTTTTGCCTCCGCGATGACAAAGGTGCAACATCGTCCCTCTATAAAAACTCAGGGAAAAAGGTGCATCAGGTGGAAAAGAGAGACCATGCGGCCAGCCAATTCCGCATACTTTGACAACATGGGGATGAACTTGTAGATATAAGGAGAAAGCTGAGCCGGGCAGATGCCGTAGTTGCGGCAGAACTCCTCTGCCAATGGGAGAATGGGAAAAGAATAGCCTACGTAGAATGGATATGCATAGAAAGCGCAATATCCAGGGAGATGAATCTGCACCACATCGCATCCAGCCGGGACCAGATCGATGTGGACTGGAATTTTGAACTTCGCCCTGAAATTAGCAAGGGTAGCCACGTCCATCTCAGACTCTACGACCTCAGGGTCATCCTCGGGTAGCTTTGAGAAGTCAGTTATAGCCTTATCGCTACGGGGAATTATTTTCTCCACCATAGGAAAGCTTTCATCTTCTACAACAATGGCAGTCCCACTGTCATAGGGAGCCATGTACACTGTCAAAGGAGCAAGATTAGGTATCCCCCAGAACTGGGAGACACATTAACCATTTTTGTTTATGAATAGAGGGGGTGCAAACGAAGAAGAGTCGAGTAGCAAGAACCACCAAAATCGGTGAATACAGGAGTATGAAGTAAGATCAAGGAAGCAGAGATTCTGATTGAGGAAGAAGAGGGTATGAAAATCCGATTTTTAGAAAGCAAAGAGTGAACCTAAGAACTGAATATCCCCATTTATAAGAGTTAGGGCATCAATACCGAAGAAGCAAATCGCAGTTGCCCAGCTCAAAAATCGAGGCGGCAGAGGCACAGAAAACGACACAAGGTATCAGAAAAATGCGTAATAATGACGCATGATGACATGACGTCACGATGAAATGATGTGACCCTAGGTTGTGGATCACAAAAGGCCATATTTCCATCCTGTCTGAAGCGCTACTACTCGACCTGCTCACATAAAACTTCTCAAGCCTGACAGACAAAGTCCACTCATCGAGGTCACCCAGGGTCGACATTAATAAGCGGAGGGACTAACTGTATGGGTCAAAATCTACTTTCATTAAGATTTGACACGAAGCGGTATCGTAGAAAGCGATATGATTGGGGTCGATTAGTAGATAACGGAGCTCGTAGCCGAGTAGTCAATAATGGCCGAGGTCGAGTGCTAACGGCTAGTTTTTATAATAGAATATTCAGATATTCTTGGTGTCTGTACTTTAGGGTTGACTGGAGAATGTCCCATATAAATAGAAAAAGAGATAGGGGGAGAGATATATGTAATATTCTCTGATAAGAACATTCTTTGAAAAATAGACTTTCTCTCTAGATAAAAGACAATCACTACCTTTCTAAAGAGATTCGATTGTCTACTATTCCACATTTTTTTCATTAGATCCGAGAAGGGTCCCAACATTCTAGTATTTGTCTATCATTCATCATTGTCAGAAAGAAGAATCATCCACCTCATTCAATATTGAGTGAATCATTTTCCTTATTTACTTTAATGCCATTTATCGTTATTTATTGCTTGATATTCCCCCATCATTAATGATCTTGAAACATTGAATGTATATCACATTTAATCTTCTCTCAACACTGCTCTTGCGTGATTGGTGTCAATCGATTATAGATCTGAAGTTATTATCATTAACTAGATTTAGCCCTGCAATATTAATTAGTTTAATCAAAAGTCTTATTTTTTTTTTTGTCAAAAAGAAGTTTCTTTAAAGTTGCTCAAACGGAATTGGATTTGGTGTATGATAAGATGCCAATGGATGACTGGGAATATGCCAAAGAATTGTGCAAAAGGAACAGTTACTATCCCAATAGAAAATTGGAAGTACATCCTAAAGTACATTAGGCATATCCCCTTTTAGTGTTAGAACAAAACCTACCCATTATTATTCTCGTTCTATAATTATTATAACAATAATACTATGAATTCAAGTATGTCCAATCACTCATGTTATGTTATGATCTCGTATATCTTGGGTCTTCCTATAAATTAATGTTAGAGGCGAGTACAAATTCAAGTTAAACCTTGATTCTATGTATCTTGTTTATTTTGATGGATTTATAAGAATCATTATTTTAAAACAAAGTTATTTCATAATAATATAACCAGAAATGAAAATTTTTGAACTTAACAAGCGCAATTAGAGACACACTATTATTTTGGCGAAGGTTCGTCACAAGAATATTGGACAACGGCCTTTTCGTGTTTGAACCAAACTAAGCAAACGAAAAAGATAAGAGAATAAAAATTTAATCACATGGGCAAGTTGAAGCAATATAATGTAAAAAGAAAAAAGAAAAAAAAGAAAAAAGCAACAACCACCAATTACCAACTATTTAAAAATAGGCACATGCTAAAGTCATTGGCATTTAAAGAATATTCCAACGAATTTTAAGGAAAAATAATAAAACAATATATACCCTAAGATCTAAAGAGTCTCATTCTTTTAATTTCAGCATTAATTGCACTGACCAGATTATCCAGCTTCGCCTACCTCCTTCAAAAAAAAAGAACATGCTATAAAATTTTAAAACTCATGACATTATATGCAATTGGTCAGGAAAAAAAATACATGCTATAAAATTTTAAAACTCATGATATTATATGTAATTGGTCAGAAAAAGGTGCCAAAAAAAGAGTTAGGAAATGAATTTTGTACGAAAAGTTTGAATAGACAAATAAAATAAATTAATATCATAAAGAAATTGCTAATTTGAGGAGACAAATTTGACCAAAACACTACCCATTGAAAGTAGAAACTAAAGGTGAGAAGGGTGACCTAAATACCACAAAAGATGTGGAATTATTAACAAAAAGGAGAAAAAAGAATGACAAACTTTGACCAAATGACGGAGCCCACTAACATTAGGTAATAGTACTATTTGTTATATTATAAATTATAAATTTGGGGTGGGATTGTTCCACAAATACGGATAGTTTTGTCTCCACAACTCAAACCGCCAAATACATATTTGGTAAAGACAACTCAAAAATGACTCCTCAGTCCTTATGACTTATCCACCCAACTATTTCCCTTTGGTCGCTTTTGAATACTCGCTAATTCCAAACCTAATCCATTTCGTATCTTCCTATTCTATTCCCAAAATATCCGTCTATATTTGGCTCTTTCTTCTTTTCTAAAAAAAAACCTTGTGAGTAGGGTTGCTTATCGGGCAGATAATTATACTTAACGGTTATCGAATTATAAATATAGTAATTCGCTAGTCATTCAATAAGACAACAGGCGGATTGATATCTGATTAATAATTATCGGACGGTTATCGACTAAACTAAATTAAATTTTTTTGAACAATTATTCAATCTATACCAAGACTACACATACTGTACAAAGAGGCGTAAGATTGGATCAGCGTTGCAGAATGAGTGGTACTTTTTCCGCCACAAGGATAGGAAGCATCCCATAGGTTCAAGAACAAACTGAGCAACAAATGCTGGATTTTAGAAGGCAACAAGCAGGGACAAATGCATAAGTTGGAAGGCAACAGACAGTCTGTCATACACATAATAACTAAATTTGTAAAATCAGAAAAACACATTAGTTCAGTAAACAATCAAACTTTCAAAAGGACATTTGTTCATAATCAATCAAACATTCACATTCGTTCAATAGTACTTTATATATATAAGGGTAAAAGTATAAGTATTTAAAATTCTTAACGGGTTAACGGTTTACCCGATAAGAAAATTGAGTAATCCGCCCCCAAACCGTTAAGCCGTTAATTATAAAATCTCAATCCGTTCCCCATCCCCGATACCAATAAGCCAATAAACCATCGGTTCGGTTCGATTAACGGTTCGATTCGATTTTGAACAGCCCTACTTGTTAGTGCCTTAGAAGAGGCGCTTGTTGTTTGATTTCTCAAAAAGAAAATAAAAAAATTTACCTTAATTAAAAAAATCGAATTTGAACCGCAAATTCTGACTAATTAAGGCCCAAATACAAATATAGAAGTATTAAACACGGTGCGAGAAGCCAAAAAAAAAAAAAAAGTAACATACATCTTGGATTTTCTTTTCTATGGAAGAAAATAATCCTTTGTCGTTGCAAGTCATAGTACTACGTTATAATCATTCTTCCTCGTTTCACTTGAAACTAAACAAAAAAATGAATGAAAAGAACTAAGAAGAACACCTCAATAACGAAAAAGAAAAGAACGAATTACAACAAAATCATAAACTTTATCAAACAAAGCTAAATATTTTAATTTATTAAAATCAACACTAATATATTTTCTTTAAACCGATATGATTTAATTTTTATCTTATACCGTAAACACCCTTAAGTAGTGATAGAGAAAACAGAAAAGGGCAAAAATAGAACTTTGAACAACCTCAAAACCAGGAATGTGACATTAATACGCCTCCATCCCACCAAACTCCCTGACCAGAAACCTTATCCCTCCCCTCGGACACGATAAAGTTGCAGCCCACGTGTAGCCAAGTAGACATGCTGGCGTCATGGATGACGCAACTTATTTGCCAGGTCATCAGCCGTTTCATTTCTCACGCCTTATCCGCCAACTACACCCTGGATATGCCACGTGGGATAAGATCTTGTTCCCACCATTAATCCTAAAATTTCATATTCCTATGCTTCGCATTCCCACAGTAATTATCATCTGTATCCATCCTTAGTAAGCCACGTGTAAAGTGACTAACCCTCGCCTTACGTGGCCTTGTATTTTATTTGTTCACAAGTCCATTATAATAGCGCGTGACAAGAAAGACAACTAGCCTGTCATTTGTTCTGGCAAAGAAGAAAAAAGAACAGAGAAAAGCCAGTTGGCATAAGTACGCGTCTGCTGGCCGACCTTATCCTCTTTTTAATTTTTGCCATATTAAAATGTTTTTAATTTTTGGTTTATAGTTTAATGAAAAGTAATTGAAATGGACATTGATAGAAAGAAAGATCAATGAAGTGTGAATAGAGAGAGAGAGAGAGAGAGAGAGAGAGAGAGACTAAACCCTAGATTTCTTTCTGACTGACAGCAGAGAGTATTTTGCTATTTTGACCAACAAAGAGCTTTGTTATAGTACATGAATATTTTCGATCAGTATTGACAAAGGTTAGTGCTTAAAGTTTTCATTTTTGAACACTTATTAGTAAAATTAATGTTGTTTTTGTTGTGTATGTACTAATTATGTGAAAAGAAAAAAAGATTGTTTTTTCAACTGTTAATATTGCTAATGGAGTTGTTAGACACCACATGCATGTATGGTGATTATTAGGTACTAGTTGGATTTGATCTTCTTTCGCTTAAAGTTTGAGTTTTTTCTCTATATTTAGCATATGTGTTTCTGTTTTAATGCTTGGATCCTATTCCAGTTTGATGTTTTTGTTTCAACTGTTTTTTTCCTTCAGTTTAATGAGTTTATTTTGATTCTTCGATGATACCTATTTTTCAGATCCTCTTGAATTTTACTTGGGTGTGATTCATACTGAGGAAGTTGTTTTGATGTATGTGGTTTTTTCTTTTTGGAACAGAAAAAATAAGGGTTCTGTTTGTTCTGTGTTGTGGATTTGAGGATTTAGTGGAGGAGTTTCTGCAAATAAAGGGTTGTGAAGATGTTGTCCAAATCGTATACCAACTTGCTAGATCTAGCATCTGGGAATTTCCCAGTGATGAAAAGGCGGCTGCCACGGGTAATGACAGTTGCTGGAGTTATTTCTGAGCTCGATGATGATCAAGCTAACAGTGTTACATCAGATGTTCCATCATCTATTATTGTAGATCGAATAATTATAGTGGCTAATCAGCTCCCTGTAAAAGCTAAGCGTAGGCCAGATAATAAAGGATGGAGTTTTAGTTGGGATGATGATTCATTGTTGTTGCACATAAAAGATGGTTTGCCAGATGATATGGAAGTTCTCTATGTTGGTTGTTTAAGGGTTGAGGTTGATTCAAGCGAACAGGACGATGTTTCGCAGTTACTGTTGGATAGGTTTAAATGTGTTCCGGCTTTTCTCCCTGCAGACATTTTATCTAAATATTATCATGGTTTTTGCAAACAGAATTTATGGCCACTTTTCCATTATATGCTTCCATACTCTGCAAGTCATGGCAGTCGATTTGATCGGTCATGGTGGGAGGCATATGTTGCAGCAAACAAGATATTTTCCCAGAAGGTGATTGAGGTGATAAATCCCGATGATGATTTTGTCTGGATCCATGATTATCATTTAATGGTTTTACCTACATTCTTACGTAGGCGTTTCAATAGATTGCGAATGGGTTTTTTTCTGCATAGCCCTTTTCCTTCATCAGAGATATATAGGACGCTTCCAGTGAGAGAAGAAATTCTCAAGGCTCTATTGAATGCCGACCTGATTGGTTTCCATACATTCGATTATGCACGGCATTTCTTGTCCTGTTGTAGTCGCATGTTGGGATTAGAGTATCAGTCAAAGAGGGGTTACATCGGGCTTGAATACTACGGACGGACTGTGGGGATCAAGATTATGCCAGTTGGGATTCACATGGGGCAGATTGAGACCGTGCTTCAACTAGCAGATAGAGAGTGGAGAGTTGGAGAGCTTAAGCAGCAGTTTGAAGGTAAAACTGTTTTACTTGGTGTTGATGATATGGACATTTTCAAAGGTGTCAATTTGAAACTTCTTGCATTGGAAGAAATGTTAAAACAGCATCCGAAGTGGCAGGGAAGGGCAGTGCTGGTACAGATTGCTAATCCGGCTCGAGGAAAAGGAAAAGATCTCGAGGAAATACAGGAAGAAATACAAACAAGTATCAAAAGAATCAATGACAAGTTTAGACAGCCTGGTTATGAACCCATCGTGTTCATTGATCGCCCAGTTTCTCTTAGTGAACGGACTGCCTATTACACTGTAGCTGAGTGTGTAGTTGTTACAGCAGTAAGAGATGGCATGAACCTTACTCCATATGAATACATTGTGAGCAGGCAGGGTATCCCTGGTTCAGACTGCACTGCAGAGTCAAATGGTCAGAAAAAGAGCATGTTGGTAGTGTCCGAGTTCATTGGATGTTCTCCTTCACTAAGTGGTGCTATACGTGTTAACCCGTGGAATGTGGAAGCAACTGCAGAAGCACTAAATGAAGCAATTTCAATGGCTGATGCTGAGAAGGTGTTGCGCCATGAAAAGCATTATAAATATGTAAGCAGACACGACGTAGCCTATTGGTCAAGAAGCTTTTTCCAGGATCTGGAGAGAACTTGCAAAGACCATTTTAGGCGACGTTGCTGGGGTATTGGTCTGAGCTTTGGTTTTAGAGTTGTTGCACTTGATCCCAATTTCAGGAAGCTGTCCATGGATAATATTGTTTCTTCTTACTCAAAATCCAAAAATAGAGCAATATTGTTGGATTATGATGGCACTCTAATGCCTCAAACAGCCATCAATAAGGTCCCTAGTCCTGAAGTTATTTCAATTATTAATACACTTTGTGGTGATGAAAGAAATACTGTGTTTCTCGTGAGCGGACGAGGAAGGGATAGTTTAGGCCGGTGGTTTTCTCCGTGTGAGAAACTTGGCATTGCTGCGGAGCATGGATACTTCTTAAGGTATTCTTAGAACAAGTTTATTCTCATTTTGTGTCTATTTGTCATAGCCCGCATGTCGGTATGTACTTATTGTCTTTATCCACCAGGTGGTCTGCAGATAAAGAATGGGAAGTCTGTGGGCAGAACAGTGATTTCCAGTGGATGCAGATGGCTGAACCGGTTATGAAGCAGTATACAGAAGCTACAGATGGCTCTTACATTGAAACAAAGGAGAGTGCTCTGGTTTGGCATCATCGGGATGCAGATCTTGGTTTTGGGTCTTGCCAAGCAAAAGAGATGTTAGACCATCTTGAAAGTGTGCTTGCAAATGAACCTGTTGCTGTGAAGAGTGGGCAATTCATTGTTGAAGTTAAGCCTCAGGTGTGTCATCTCTTAACCTTTTCATTCGTCACGAGTTTTTCCAATGAACATTATTCGATATCACCAGTTACTCCATTCATCCGTTGGATCTGCTTTAATTTCCAATATATATACTTAGTTTTCAATCTAGACATGCTTTATAGTTTATTTTTTGTGCGGTACGCTATATACTGAGTAGCAATATTTTCTTTTAAAGAAAGGCTGGGATGGGGGGCATGGTCAGAGCGTTTATTAAGTGTCTTTGCTGATTCTAGATGTATGTGGACATTTTTTTTAGAAGGATGTGGACATTAAAAGCTGCTTCATTCAAATATTCTCTAAATTTGTTAATCTATCATATTTCATGGAAGTAGTTAGGGCTGACGGTTGAAAATTTCCCGTTTTCAGGTAATGTTTAAACTATAAAGCTTTCCTAGCAAAGGTGCTTAGAACTTTTACTTTGTCATATCATATTAATTGCATCCTGTGTCGTGACTGAAGGGCTCTCCTATTGGAGTCTAAATAAAGAGCTTCCAAATGAATCTTAAATTACTTTTTTTTATCAGGTAAGATAACAATGAATTTTTAATTACAGTAGCCTTTCTTTTGTTTTATCATATTAATTATGTGTATGGTGTCATAAAAGAGGAAAGCATACTGAGATTAATCTAAAGCACAAATTAATAACAAGATACAAGTATCTTTTACTTTTCCCTTTTTCAGCAAGCTTATGCCTCCAGGCATTAACAATAGGAGGAAATAGCTTCTACCGCCATCTGGGAAACTTGTCATTTGCATCAGTTTTTTAAAGCTAAGATGTTCTTGATACTTTCTCTAACCAAGAATGATGTCTGTCAACCAAGAAAGAGTAATTGTTAGTTTTAACAAAAAGACGATAATCACTTGGCTGGTGCATCTTAAAGTACCCTATTTACTTGTAAGCTGGTTTAGAGCAGAAGAAAGTTGACACCTCGTTGCTCCTTTTGGTTCCGTTTGTCATCTTGAGCCCCAGCTATGAGAATTACCAATTCAAATGAAGCAATTTGTTCGAGGTTTCTGAATTTTCCGCAGTCGCTCTTGAAGTTGGTTTCCTACTTGAGCCGTGGGTCTTTCAGAAACAACTTCTCTACATCCCAGGGTAGGGGGTAGGGGTAAGGGCTGCGTACACGCCACCCTCTGTAGACCTCCTTGTGGGACTCAACTGGTTTTTTTTGTTGTTTGTTTGGTGTTGCTCTTGAAGTTGGTTTGATTCATAATTTCTGATGTATTAATAGAGACAATTGCAGGAAATTTTTATCTTTAGAAATATGCCTCAGTTAAATCTAGGACGTAATTCCAGCATAATGCCAAATAGGTAGGGGAATATACATTCACACACACACACACACACACATATATATATATATATATATATATATATATATATATGTATGTATGTATGTATGTATGTATATATATGTATGTATATATATATATATATATATACACACACACACACATACATACACATACACATACGCATACATATCATTTTCTTAATAACAAAAATAGAGATGACAACATTCCTAATCCATGTACTTTTCAACATATATTGTTGAGAAGGATGCCCCGTATAATTTGCTAAATAGTCTTCTCGTTATAGCTGTATAATACCTGTTTTATCACATCCATGCTCATTGTAGCTAACCTCTGCTGCTGACTGTAGCTTTATCTAAACCTCAATTTTTGCAACATTCCAGGGAGTCAGTAAAGGTCTAGTTGCAGAGAAAATTTTCGCATCAATGGGTGAGAGTGGCCGGCAGGCTGATTTCGTGATGTGCGTAGGTGATGATAGGTCTGATGAGGACATGTTTGAGATTATTGGAAATGCCATAAATAGCAGTATACTTTCTTCAAGCACAGAAGTGTATGCCTGCACAGTGGGACAAAAGCCAAGTAAAGCCAAATATTATCTTGATGACACAACAGAAGTTAGAACCATGCTTCAAGCTCTTGCCGAGGAATCCACTCCACCCTCATCAGAAATTGTAACGGGAACCTTTGTTTGAAGTATATCCTTCCCTGCTTTCTTGTCTGAGTTCACTTCACATTGAATCAGCCCTTTAAAGTTGTCCAAAAGAAACATCATTAGAGCTTGTACTGATTTGTGACGCGTATTACTCTCAAAGAATCAATGGAGAGGTATTGTACAGAATTTTTTATGAGATGGCCAGTCCGTTGGAGACCATCGATTTATGGGGTGAGATTTAACTGATCTCAAATGTTTCAAACACACAGAAGCACTGCTGCCCAAGTGGATACATATGAGTGAAAGTTGACTCTGAAGGGAGAGCAATGTCAAATGGTAATCTTCATGGCCTTCACAACATATATATTTGTGGCCCTTGTTGAATAAATACTGATTCAAGAAGGCCACACTCCTCAGTTTCTTGCCTTGCATGTGGCAAAGATGGAATATTGGTCGTCAAAGACTCATAACTTGGATTATTAGATCAACTGTAAACAGGTGTTTTTTCTTTTCTTTTGGTTCATTTATTTAATCCTTCTCTTTCTATTTAGGAGTGAGAATATTGTCTTCTGGATACACCAATTGGTTCGATTCTCATAATTGTAAATGCTATAGAAATTCTCCCTTACGATAAAGTTCCCAAAACTAAATTTCGTCACTTATTATGCACATGATAACAAAAGCTTGTGCTTGTTAATAGTGACATCAATTACAGTAATTCTGGTCTGTCAAGTGCGAGTTTGCAGAACAACAAAAATGTCTGATTCAGTTGTAACCTGCTGCCCCCCCACCCCCCTTTTTTTTTTCTTTCTGGAAGAACTTTTTTGCCCTTTCAAATCTTATTAGAAACTTCAAGGCGGCTAATTTAGTAAGGCCTTTTAAATGCATGTAAAAGATATAGTATAAAAATGTAATAGGCAAGGTATTTCGACAAAAAAGCGTAGAAACCGTTTCTCTCAGCGCATGTTAGCTTAACGTGCGCCGTTCATGGGCAAGAGAGCTCAGAATCCATGGAATCAGCTGCGCGGAAATCATCAACGGAAAAGGGATGAACTGCTAAAGGCAATTGCAATCTCGAGTTCACCGATGGTAGGGGTGGAGACCAATGGAACAGTACCAGCTAAACCTAGGGATGCAAACTCAGAGGAAATTGGGGGATCTTCAATAGCCAAAGCACTAGAACAATTGGAGGTAGAAGAAACATCCACTTCAAAAGTAGCTTCAGGGACCTTGACACAGAGTCAAAATAAGCTTTCATGGGCAGATGAAGTAGAATTAATGGTGGAAGTTGCAAGTAAGGGATCCATCTGGGACAATTTCGTCATCACTAAGGTAACAAATGCAGGTTTTAAACTAGAATACATAGCTCTAGAGGTGCATGCAGCTACCCCTGTATGTGAAATTGAAACAGAGGATGTCAATACAGAACTGGAACATTGGAAATCTGTTGTAGTATGTTGTTATGTTTTAGGAGCTCACCCTCCCTTCTCGATTTTGAATAGCTATATCCAGAAAATATGGGGCAAACATGGCACTAATAAGATCTCCATGATGAAGAATGTGATAGTACTGGTGCGATTTGATGATGAAGTGGGGGAGAATGAAGTTGTCCAAGGAGGCATATACCACTTCGACAACAAACCTTTTATTGTAAAAGAAAGATACAAGTTGTGACAGTAAGCAAGGGGGCAACAAGAAGTCACGAAAGTGGACAGGTTAACTCAGGATGGGTTACACCTACTAATAGTGCCAGAAATACAATAAGCAAGCAACAAGGGAATAGGGGAATTCAAATCAACCAACAGAATACTTTCAAGCCACTATCTCAAGAAGGTCCTAGTGAGCCAGCAGGCCAATGTATTCAAGGATTACCAAGTCTAGTAAAGAAAGAGGGTGGGACAATCAACCCTCCCTCCAATCATGGATAACATACTCTGTTGGAATATTAGGGGAATGAATGCCCCTAACAATCAAAAGGAGGTAAAGCTCCTTTGTACAAAAGAAAATATAGGTATGATTGGAATTCTAGAAACTAAAGTTAAATTAAACATGGTGGATCAATTGGCCAACAAACTATTTGGAGGCTGGGGATACATCACCAACCTAGAGCAACACTATAATAGTAGAATATGGTTAACTTGGAGGTCAAATTATTTTCAAATTGTCCTAGTCAGTAAAACTGCCCAAGCAGTCACTTGCAAGATTCATCACCTCAGTTTAAAGCTTACCTACTTGTCAACTGTAGTATATGCTTTTAATACAAGAGAGGAGAGAAGACATCTATGGTCATATTTGGAGTCAATAAGTGCAGGACTCAATATGCCACAGATAGTGATGGGAGACTTCAATTCAGTACTCCAACCAGATGATAGAATTGGAGTTAACCCCATTAGCCCGTCAGAAATAATAGAATTTTAAAGTTGTGTGGATGCTTGTGGATTGATTGAACTACCAAGATGTGGAAGTAAATATACTTGGAATGATAGACATGGATATGGAAGAGTGATGTCCAAAATAGATTGGGTGTTTATTGACACAGTTTGGCTGAATAGTATGCCAAGTTTCAAAGCTCATTTCCTACCTGAGGGAATAAGTGATCATTGTCCTATGAAGCCGGTTCTTACTGATGGTCCTAGAAGAGATAGAGCTACTTTTAAATAGTATAATGTCTGGGCTACCCACCCATCGTTTCTTGATGTAGAAAAGGAAGGATGGGCTCAACAAGTGGATGGTTGTTGTATGTTTAGAGTGGTGAAAAAACTAAAATACCTGAAGCACAAACTGAGGAAGCTGAATGGCCAACATTTTAGTAATGTAATTGCAGTAGCTGATGAAGACAGACTTAACCTTGCTCAGGCACAGGCATAACTACATTTACATCCTCAGGATATTACTTTGCAGACAAAAGAAAAGGAGCTATTTCAGAAATTCAGACGATCTTCCTACCTAGCCGAACTTTTCTTGCAACAGAAGAGTAAGGCAACATGGATAAGGTTGGGAGATGACAAGGTGTTTTTTTTTCTGTGATCAAGCATAGGAAGCTTCAACAAAATATCATCTAGTTGACAGACAGTCAAGGCATAGTACAAACTAATCAAAGTGCTATTGCCTCTATATTTGTTGATTACTACAAAGACTTGCTAGGGAAAGTTTCTGGCAAGATAAAAGCTTTCAAGAATTTTATGAGGAATGGCAAGTGTTTATCAATTGAACAACAAATTCAGTTTTTGAAGCCGTACACAAGAGCAGAGGTCAAAGATGCAATGTTTCATATAGGTGTATAAAAACCCTGGTCTGGATGGATTTGGAAGTGGCTTTTTCAAGGCTTCCTGGTCTATGGTTGGAGAAGATGTAACAAATGCCATCTTGGAATTCTTTGATAATAGCCAGATGTTGAAACAACTGAATTCAACTATCATAATATTAATTTTCAAAGTTGAAGATCCTCTGAATGCAAGCCAATCTCGTGCTGTAATGCCATGTGTAAGTGCATCTCAAAACTCATTTGTACCAGACTAAAGGAAGTCCTCCCTACAATAGTAGCAGTAAATCAAGCAACTTTTATAGAAGGTAGATACTTAATTCATAATGTTTTGATATGCCATGACATACTGAGATATTATAACAGGAAAACTACTCCAAGATGCCTAATGAAGATAGATTTAAGCAAAGCGTATGACATGGTTAGTTAGGAGTTTTTGGAGGAGGTCCCACAAGGCTATGGTTTTCCTAGATCATTTGTCCAATTGGTGATGCGCTGTGTTACAACTCCTAGTTACACTATCAAGGTTAATGGAAAGGGATATGGTTATTTCCAAGGGGAAAGAGGACTAAGACAGGGGGATCCCATGTCACTCCTGCTATTTGTTCTAGTAATGGATTACCTGACAAGAGGCCTTAGTAAGATGAGTGAGCTACTAGATTTTCACTTTCATCCAATGTGTAAAGCAACTAAGTTGACACACCTAATCTTTGCTGATGATTTGATGTTGTTTTGCAAAGAGAAAGTTGCTTCTATTAACAGGATGATGGAAGTTCTCAACCACTTCAGTGCAGTGTCTGGGCTTTTGGCCAACCTAGACAAATCCAACATTTTCTTGGCAGAGATGGATGAGGATCACAAGCAAGAGATCCTAAATTGCACAGGGTTTTCTTTGGGTTCACTGCCTATAAGAAACCTTGGTTTACCTCTCTTCTCTAAGAAATGGAGCATAGTGGAATGTCATGCTTTGGTTGATAAGATTACACAGTGGTTAGTCCAAATTACTTTTGTATGCTGACAGAATACAAGTTATTAATGTTGTCTCTTCTCCATTTATAATGTTTGGGGAGCTGTATTCATCTTACCACAGTGTGGTTAAGAGAATTGATAGAATATGCAGAGATTACTTGTGGGGGAATTCCATAGGCGAAAGGAAGGTATCACTTGTAGCATGACAAAAGGTATGTACACCTCACAATGTGGAGGACTGAACATAAAGGAATGTAAACAATGGAAAATAGCTTCTGTTGGTAAGCTGTTATGGCAGGTGGCAACGAAAAATGATGTAATATAGGTGACATGGGTTAATGAAATCTCTATGAAGACCAATCACAATATCTGGGAGCACCAACCCCCACAGGACTGTAGCTGGTATTGAAAAAAGTTGAATGCTCTAAAGGAAAACATGTCACAATGGTACAATAGAGGCGTCTACCAACTGAATGCTAGTGGTCTGTACTCAGTTTCCAGCAGCTACATAGCACTGAAGGGAAACATGACCAGGCTGAGAGAAGCTGAGCTTATATGGAATGATGTAATGCTGCCAAGGCAAAGAGTGATTACTTGGCTGGCATACCAGGACAAGTTAATGACTAAATAAAGACCGATGAGGCTGAACATTCCTATCAATGGAGACCTCAATTGCCTATTGTGTGATCTTGCATCACTTGAGACTCACCAACATTTATTTTGTGGATAGTATTTGGATCCAGAATATACGGGAGGCACTGATCAATTGGTCAGGAATAACTATTCCATCCTACACTGTTAGCAGGAGTTTGCAATGGATCAAGAATAGGCACTGGAGGCAGTTCAGGAAGGAAGTAGCAGCAACAATCATTGGTGCACTAATATACTACACTTGGCAAGCTCGGAATTGGAAACATTTAAGGAAGATCACCGTAAATAATGCATTTATAGCGACACAAATTAAAAAGGAACTTAGGGAGAGGATTAGTATGTTAGAAGGTTCTAGGAGAGCTAGAAACTGCCCAGTTTTGATACAGAGGCTATGTAATTAGAGTTGTTATAGCTGATGGTAGTTTGTTTTCTTTTTTCTTTTGAGATCTAGAGAGGTTCTGATCAGAGTGGATTGGAACAACTGGATGCTCTTAGTTTGTAAATCGTTTGGTTTGTTATGGTAATATTCACATATTATTGCCAAAAAAAAAATGTAATGGGCGTTGCAATTTTCACTGTATTATAGCATTCAGCATGCACGAAATGTGCACATGATAATCAATCCAATAGATCTTTTTATAATCATGATTTTTCTCTAATTCAACTACTAATCCACATCTCATTCCAATATTTTTTTTTAATTCACAAAAATTATAACAACTGCTTGGTTGAGTCTTAAATAGATTTTAGTACTCTTTCTTCTAAGTAGATCCTCGCTGACTTACGCAAATCCGCTTGAGCCATTTTGGGAATCTTAAATTCTAATTTTTCCTTATTTTAGGTAATGTTTAGCGTTCAAGGATTTTGATTTATTTTTGCCTTCGTTAGATGAAAGATTTCTTAAACGAAGAATAATGACCGAAAACCAAGAAATAGTAGTTGTGTTATAAATAGAATAATATTTAAGATGTATGTCTATATTTTAGAGATCTTAGGGTTTGTTATTTGGCGACTAAGCCACTTTTTCACTATAAATAGAAGTATTCTATTCTATTGTAATTCATCCCAAATCAATAAGAATTCTTTCTCTCTACTTTTCTCTGCAATACTCTTTTTTTTTTATTGTTTCATAACAAGTTATCAGCACGAGACTCTACCGTCTCAAGAAGCTCTTTGAGAAGAATAAGGTATAACTTTTCTCCTCTTTTAATTATGAGTGATATTATGAAAAGAAAGTTCGTTGCCCTTGAAACTTCGGGCAAGAACTATATGACACGAGTGTTGGATGCTGAAATCTATTTAGATGCAATGAGTCTTGGAGACGCCATTAAAGATAAAAATAAAGCATCTACCCAAGACTGTGCTAAGACCTTGATTTTCTAGCGCCATCAACTAGATGAAGGGTTAAAAATAGAATATCTCACAATCAAAGATCCACTTGTTTTGTGGAATGACTTAAAGGAAAGATATGATAACTTAAAGTTGGTCACTCTTCCACAAGCACGATATGATTGGGCTCATCTGAGGCTATAAGACTTTAAGTCTGTTTCTGAATATAATTTTGTGATGTTCAGAATTACTTCTAAATTGAAACTATGTGGAGATAGTATCAATGACTATGATATGCTTGAAAAAACGTTCACAACGTTTTATGCCTCCAATATGGTCTTGCAACAACAGTACCGAGAGAAAGGTTTCAAGAAGTACTCTGAGTTGATTTATCATCTCCTTGTGGCTGAACGAAAGAACGACTTACTCATGAGAAATCACGAAAATTGACTCACTCGGTCTACACCATTGCTTGAAGTGGATGAGGTGTATTCCCATTATGCTAAGCGTAGAAAAGGTCGTGGCCCTGTTCGTGGCCAAGGAAGAAATTTTTCTGGTGTTAATCATCCCCTAAAGAAAAATAACCACCAAAAGTGGAAAGGGAAAGATGAAAAGCCAAAAGCAAAGGGTTGAGAAACTGAATGATATCGTAGCGGTGGAAAAGGCCATTGGACAAATATTTGTCGTACACCAAGACATTTGGTTGAGCTTTATCAAACATCTCTAAAGAATAAAGACCCTGAAGTTAATTTTGTCTATGACAATGAATTTGACATCACCCACTTGGACGTGGCAGATTTCTTTGAGCATCCTGATAGAAAAATAGACCACTTGATTGGTGATGGATCCGTGGTTAAAGATGATTGAGTAGTTTGATTATTATTTTTTTGTTTGCCTGTTCGTAGTAGGGGTGTGCGTTCGGTAGTTTGGTACGGTATTTAAGAATTGCAGTACGGTATTTCGGTATTCGGTTCGGTACGATTTCGATACTGTACCAAGTCTTGAACGAGAAAGTAGTGAATTCTAATTAATTAGAAATTACATAAATATTTGAGAAATTCTAATTCAAGAAGTAATACTAACAGGCAACAAAGCATTTTGTTATATAATCTACTGTGAGTCCTAGTTACGGCTTATGGCAACAAACAAAAAACAATTCGGCTAAGTGACCTTGGACTTCTAAGATATTTGCAATTCCGAAGAAACATTACGGTATGGACAGAAGCTGGCGTAGAATCCATCTCGAATAGTTTTGCTTTTAAATTGAATAGGCTAGTCATGTTGTCCTAATTAATCATTCCAAACTACTTTTATGGGAGTGCTTATCTTTTTTGGTTGGTTAAATAACTTGTCAATTACTATTTGTCATGAACTACTATGTTAATGTAAGAGAGAACAGAAGTTGCTTTATGTATAAAGTGGAGTTTTACAATACATCTAAGCAGCTTTTAACATTGGGGGTGAAATACTCGCGGCTGATCAAATTAAATGAAATTCGGTCAGAAAGCAATTAGATTCCACTTTACTGCTAAAGCTCTCATACCATAAGAGACTTAAGGCAAAGGGAGTAAGTGTAATGGACTAAGATGGACTTAGTCTTATTGGGCTACTGGTGAGGGGTAAGTTGGAACTTTGGGCTGGGAATTGATAAGTATGGGCTGGACAGTGAAGGAAGGTTTAGTTAAAAAATTAGGTATTTCGATATACCGAAGTATCAAAAGTTCAATACCGAAAATCGTACCGAACTCCCGAACAAATTATAACGAATTAAGACCGAAGAACCGATATTGAAATACCGAATTAATTCGGTTCGGTCTGGTTTTTCGATTTTTCGGATTTTATGTCCACCTCTAATTCGTAGTAGCTAGTGAATAAACATCATGTAATTATAGTTCTTTACATGAATAATAGTCATTAATATCAATTAGTATTATTTGTTTTATGAAATAATGTTAGTTCATTTTGATTAAATATAATTCTAGTATTTGTTTTAAACAATAATTTAGTTTGCTTAGTTTAAGGATTATTCTTTATTAAAGTAATAAATCGTTGTCTGCCTTGCTTTTACATTTCATCCCAATTCAAGTTAACTTTGAAAGTGAATGTACTACTTTTGTACTATTAGCCTTGAAAGTGAAAGTACTGCGTTTCTACTATTAATTTTGAAATGTTAAAGCATAAACAAATATATGTAGCCGGATATTTAGGTGCTCGTTATCAAAGACTAATACGATGAGTTACTATAAATATACTACTTTAATTTATAGTTTAAACTTGGTGATTAGGTAGCTTTCCCATCTAGCACTATAATTAAAAATAGTATTAGACGTTAGAACGTCTTTGAAACAAAATAATAAGTATAAATCAGCATGATGACACCTTTTGAGAAAGTGGTAAGTGTAAATAAAGCACAATTACACTATTAGTTGCGTAATTGTTATTAAAATGTCATTATTTTTCATTGGTTTAATTTTTTTTTCTTCCCATTTTCTCTGAAAATACTAATATTTATTCGTATATTTCTTTTGTAGGTCAAACAATGGGAAGCAAATATGGATATCTCACAAAATGGATCAAAGCTCAATTGTAAAAATATTTGTTTAGTTGATTCATGTACGACACATACAATATTCAAAGAGAAGAAATATTTCTCTCATTTAAGTATGTGTAAGGCAGATGTTACTACAATTTATGGTAGTAGTAATATAATTGAAGGCTCTGCCTAGGGGAACAATACTTATCATAGATAATGCAATGTTCTCCTCCAAGTCCAAGAGGAATTTGTTGAGTTTTTAAGATATCCGCCGAAATGGATATCATATTGAGATAATAGATGAGAATAATCTTGAATATCTCATCGTTACCAAAAATGTCTCTCGCCCGAAGAGGGTTGTTGAAAAATTCCCTTCTTTATCTTGTGGCCTGTATTGGACAAGAATGAGTGCAATTGAGTCACATTCTATCGTAAACCAAAAGGTTACTGATTCCAACACTTTTGTACTTTTGCATGATCGATTGGGACATCATGGATCAATTATGATGAGACGAATTACAGAAAACTCAAATGGTCATCCATTAATCCTTTAAAGATTTTTTTAAATAATAAATTTTCTTGCACTTCTTGTTATCAAGACAAGTTAATTATTAGACCATCATCACCAACAAAGGTTGGGATTGAGTCCCCTGTATTTTTGGAACATATACAAGAGGACATTTGTGGACCTATTCACCCATCTAGTGGGTCGTTTAGATATTTTATGGTTTTAATAGATGCATCTTCTAGATGGTCTCATAT
Source organism: Nicotiana tomentosiformis (assembly GCF_000390325.3). Taxonomy (NCBI): domain Eukaryota; kingdom Viridiplantae; phylum Streptophyta; class Magnoliopsida; order Solanales; family Solanaceae; genus Nicotiana; species Nicotiana tomentosiformis. Next base: position 65,269,349 of record NC_090813.1, on the reverse strand, counting down.
GTGCCTATTATCATCTCGCAACCTCGTGTTTGCAAAATTAATGGCATAAATAATCCGATTACGGGCACAGTTTTCCGATAATCCAATTAAGTTTATTCGACTTGATAATGCTGCTGAGTTTTCATCCCAAATATTTAATGATTATTGCCTATCAATTGGGATAAAAATGGAACATCATGTAGCTCATGTTCACACTCAAAATGACCTTGCAGAGTCTTTAATTAAACGTCTGCAATTGATAGAAAGACCGTTACTAATGAAAACGAGGTTGCCCACTTCTGTTTGGGGTCACGCCATTTTACATGCAGCAATGCTAGTTCGTCTCAGACCGACAAATTATCATAAATATTTTCCGTTGCAATTAGTTTTAGGTCATGAACCTAATATATCCCATTTAAGAATTTTTGGATGTGCAGTATATGTGCTTGTAGCACCGCCATATCGCACCAAAATGGGTCCCCCAAAGAAGGTTAGAAATATATGTTGGGTTTGAATCGCCCTCAATTATTCGCTACCTCGAAACATTAACGGAGAATTTGTTCACTGCTCGATTTACAGATTGTCGATTCGATGAGACACGTTTCCACAAATTAGGGGAGAAAATGATGAAACCAAAGGGGAAATTTTGTGGAAAAATCCATCATTGTCTCATCTTGATCCACGTGCCTCTATTTGTGAAAAAGAGGTGCAAAAGATTATTCATTTGCAGAGAATAGCAAATCAAATGCCAGACGCATTTACGGATCTGAAAAGGATAATAAAATCACATATCCCTACAGAGAATATTCCAATCCATATTGATGTACCTGTTAGACAATCTTCTAGTATCATAGCTAATGAATCAAAAGCACGCATAAAGCGTGGCAGACCATTGGGTTAAATGTAACGACCCGACCGGTCGTTTTGAGAGTTATAACCCCGTTCCCTTATTTACTGCTTATTTTTTTACTTTATAGCTATTATATGACTTGCCGGGGTAGTCGGTTCGGGTCCGGAGAGATTTCAGAATGAATTGACACACTTAGTCTCAAGGTTGAAAGCTTAAGTTGAAATGGTTGATCGGATGTTGACTTATGTGCAAACGACCTCGTAATAAAGTTTTGTTGATTCTAATAGCTCCGTATGGTAATTTTGGACTTAAAAGTGTGTCCGAAAAATTATTTGGAAGTCCGTAGTTAAATTAGGCTTGAAATGGCGAAAATAAGAAATTTAAGTTGGAAGTTGACTGGGGAGTTGACTTTTTGATATCGGGATCGGAATCCGATTATAAAAATTTGAATAGGTCTGTTATGTCATTTATGACTTGTGTGCGAAATTTGATATCAATCGGACTTGATTTGATAGGTTTCGGCATCGAATGTAGAGTTTGAAATTTCTTAATTTCATTAAGCTTGAATTGAGGTATGATTCGTGGTTTTAGTGTTGTTTGATTGATTTGAGGTTTTGACTAAGTTCGTATGATGTTTTAGGACTTGTTGGTGTATTTGGTTGAGGTTCCGGAGATCTCGGGTGAGTTACGGATGATTAACGGGTTGAATTTTATACTTTGAACTCTGCTAGAATTTTTTTCTGATGCACTGTATGGTTTCCTTCTACGCGATCACGTGAGAGAGTTCGCGATCGCATAGGCTTAGCTGGGCAAAGGAGAATTTTGTTCTATGCGATCGCGAGAATGGGGCTGCGATCGCGTAGCTTTGGCCACCAGTGCATCGCGAACGCGTGAGGCATGCCGTGATCGCGTAGAGTATAGGAGGGAGAAGTTGGGCCACACGCTTTGTTCTTCGCGATCGCGTGGACAAGTCTACGATCATGTAGGTCTGCAGAGTTTTGCTTCGCGATCGCGTGCAGTTATTCCCAATCGCGTAGGGTTATTTTTGGGTAGTGAAAAAATTGTGCTTCGCGATCGCGGGACTTGATCCGCGATCGCATAGAAGAAATGACTGGGCAGAGAGTTTAAGTTCTGAAAATGGGACTTCCATTTTTATCGATTTGGAGCTCGGGGAGAGGCGATTTTCGGGAGAATTTCAAGGGAAACAACGAAGTAAATGTTCTTAACTCAATTTTGGTCAAATTAACCGAATCTATTGCTAGTCTTAGTATTTAATTGGTGATTTAAGTTGGAAAATTTTGAAAACCCTCTTGGTTAAATTTGAAGATTTGAGGGTCGAGCTGATATCGAAATTTGGTAAAATTAGTACGGTTGGACTCTTGGTTGAATGGGGTTCATATTTTGCAACTTTAGTCGGGTTCCGAGACGTGGGCCCCACGAGTGATTTTTGAGTTAAATTTTGGATTTTGTTAAAAAATTAGTATTTTCATATGGAATTTATTTTCAATAATTTGTATTGACTGAATTGAATTATTTATGACTAGATATGAGGCTTTCGGAGGCCAATTCGTGAGGCAAAGGCATAGCGGAGTAAAGAATTTCACGGTTTTAGGTAAGTGACTTGCCTAACCTTGTGTGGGGGAAATTTCCCTTAGGATTGATATTGTTATGAAAATTGTGATGTATTGAAAGCCGTGTACGCGAGGTGACGAGTGTATACACGAGCTAAATGTAGAAGATTATGTCTTTAAATTGTGTAGATCTATGTCACGTATTAATTAAATTATTTTATCCTGTTATACTCATCCTCATTGGTCCACTTCTATATTTTTAAAATTTGCCTTACCTTTTTCCTGCAAGTTGCTTTACCTGTTTAGTTGAAGCTTTGTTTCATTTATTCTGTGCTCATTAATTGAAAATTAAATTTCTTAATTGAATTATTATTAATATGAAGTATTTGACATGTAGAATTTGGTATTGGGGCAAAGTATTAAAATTGTGAAATGTTATTTTGTTGAGTTATTTACTCCCGAATATTTTGCTGAGATTTTGTATACATTGTAATTGAGCCGTGAGCTCTTTATTGTGGATAATAATTTTGTTGTTGATTTATTTGGCAAGTTAAAATAATTGGGCACTTGAGGTGCAGATCGTGATATTGATACGCATGCGGTGGTATAAGGTCTGGGTGTTGAAACGCATGCGGTGAGATAAGGGTGGCTTGATACGCGTGGCTAGTAAGGGAACTACTAGAAGCCATGCGGTGTGATAAGGGTGGCTTAAACGCGGGATGCTATTTCGGAAAAAATAATTTCTTTAAAATTAAATGTGAAGGCTCCCGTGATGATATACGGAAAAGAGATATTGCGAATTTCTTTATGATTTGGGACTACGAGGCGGTACCTCGGGAGTGCCCTTGTTGATATTTTTTCTATTGGTGTACTTGCCTTGATTGTTCTGTTTTTTTCCGAATATGTAAGTTTTCTGTTTTTCTTCCGTGATGTATTATTTGCCCTTATTCTGTGCAGTTAAATTGTGACATACTCCTTACTTGATTCACTTCTATTATTATTATTATTATTATTATTATTATTATTATTATTATTATTATTATTATTATTATTATTATTATTACTATTATTATTATTACTATTATTATTATTACTATTATTATTATTACTATTATTATTATTATTATTACTATTATTATTATTATTACTATTACTATTATTATTACTATTACTATTATTATTATTACTATTATTATTATTATTAGTAGTAGTAGTAGTAGTAGTAGTATTATTATTATTATTATTATTATTATTATTATTATTATTATTATTATTATTATTATTATTTTATTGTTAAACTTTTCGCCTTGTCTTTTATTATTTCCAATAGGGCCCTGACATGACCTCGTCACTAATCAGTGTTCGAGGCATGGGAAAGATTCAAGGAGCTATTACGGAGGTGACCTCATAACCGAATGGAGCAATGGATGCAACTCTAGGACTTCTGGGACGGTTTAAACCTGTCATCAAGGAGATTGCTGAATAGTGTGGTCGTAGGCCCTCTGATGAAGAAGACTCATGAAGACGCAGAACAATGGTCCACTGATCAAAGGGACCAAAAAAGATCAGCAGGGGTGCACCAAGTAAAATCCTCGGTAGCAATGTAGGACCAAATTGCAGCTATGGCTAAGAACATCAAGCAACTAATGCTAGCTCAAGTGCAAAATCAACCACAGGTGAGATGTGACATCTATGGATTGGGACACCCGACACATGAGTGTCAAGCTACAACTGAGAAAGTCAACGCTGTGGGGAACTTCAACATAAGCAACTACCAAGGAGGTGGTAATTTTAATTCTATGGGATAGAGACATCCAAGGTTCTCGTGGAGTTCTTCAACTGGTAGTTTGAACTCATGGCAGCAGCAAAATCCCTGAGCACCAGTGCAAGGACCTCCTGGTTTCCAAACTCAATAGAGGCAACCATACCAACCTCCACAGCCCAACAACTCAGGTTTAGAAAATCTAATGAAAGCATTTATAAATAAATCCAATGAGAAACTTGAGACTCAAGGGACCACTATCAGGGAGCAAGGCACAACCATCCAAAATATGGAAAGACAAATGGGGCAGCTTGCAACATTGTTGTGAGAAAGGGCGCCAGGGACTTTGCCGGCAGACACTGCAAAGAATCAAAAAGAAACAATCAAAGTTGTGTCTCTCAGGAGTGGGAAAACATTAGCAAAGCCAAAGGCAAAACCAAGGGACGAAGAGGAGATCAACTTAACCAAGATAGCTGAAGAAAAGAAAATAAGAGAATCTTTGCCTAAGGAGAATGTTAGCAACAAGGATGTTGATAAGCCGAAAGTGAATAGTACAGCTGAGGACAGCAAGCACATGCCATTGTTACCTTTTCCTCAAAAGATGAAGTGGTAGAAATTAGACAATTGCTTTGGAAATTCTTGGAGATGTTGAAACAGTTGTATGTGAACATTCCGTTCACGAAGGTGCTCACACATATGACAGCCTATGCAAAATTCTTGAAGGTAATCCTCTCAAGCAAAAGGAAGCTCGAGGAAATGAAAGTGGTCAAACTCAATGCCTAATGCAGTGCCATTCTACAGAACAAAATTTCCAAGAAGTGTGGGGATCCTGGCAGTTTCACTATACCTTACTCGTTGGGTAGCGAAAAAATTGACAAAGCCTTGTGCGATTCATGTACATCTATTAACTTGTTGCTATTATAGGTGTTCAAGAAATTGGAAAGAGAGCCAGGAGTGATAAAATCTGTGCCAGTATCCTTGAAACTGGCTGATCAAACCATGATCATACTGGAGGGAATAATTGAGGGAATCCTGGTAGGGTAGACAAATTTGTTTTCCCAGTAGACTTCATCGTGGTAGATATGGAAGAAAATAAGGAAGTGCCTCTAATCATGGGGAGACCATTCCTTTGTACTGACCGGGATATTCTTGATATATATGAGGGGTAAGTCATGTTACGAGTGGGAAACGAAAAAATGGTATTTCAAATTAAGAGAATGATGAAATACCCATGTGATGAGGCATCTGCCTATGCTTGTCTCAAACATGACGTGGTGGGAGAGTTAGCTGAATAACACAAACTGGATAAGATGGTAGGTGACTCACTAGAGAGATGCATTAGTCAATCAAGCACAACAGAGGATGAATATCTTGAGATCAAGAAGGAAGTTGAGGCACTGGAAAATGAGAACCAGGTGGTAGATGAAGAAGAATTCGAGAAAGAAAAGAGCAAGCCGAAGTTGGAATTGAAAGTACTCTCGACACATTTGAAATATGCTTTTTTGGATACTAACAATTTTTCTGTGATAGTTGCTGCTGATTTGACAGGTGAACAGGAACACATGCTTGTGGAGTTACTACGGAAGCATAAAAAGGCAATCGGTTGCAGTATAGCTGATATTCATGGGATCAACCCTGCAATCTGCATGCACACGATCTTGTTAGAAGAAGGGAGTAAACCAGTGGTGCAACCCCAACGCAAATTGAACAAAAATCTTGAGGAGGTGGTTCAGAAAGAGATACTCAAATTGCTAGATGCATGCATAATATCTTCCATCTCTGACAGTCAATGGATCAGTCCTGTACAGGTTGTGCCGAAAAAAAGGGGCATGACAGTGGTAAAAAATGAGGACAACGAGCTAATTCATACCAGAACGGTTACTGGGTGGAGGATATGCATTGACTACCGGATATTAAATGATGCAACATTGAAGGATCACTTCCCTCTTCCTTTCATTGGTCAGATATTAGAGAAGGTGGCGGGGCGTGGATGTTACTGCTTCTTAAATGGATATTCAGGGTACAATCAAATACCCATTGCTCCCGAGGATGTTGAGAAAACCACCTTTACATGCCCGTTTGGAATCTTTGCATACCGGAGAATGCCTTTCGGACTATGCAATGCATCAGCTACTTTCTAGAGATACATGATGTCAATATTTTCAGATTTAAATGGGAAGTGTCTGGAGGTGTTCATGGATGATTTTACTCTATTTGGAGATGACTTTGAAGATTGCTTGAGGAACCTCGAACTTGTTCTGAAATGATGTGAGGACACTCACCTAATACTCAACTGGGAAAAGTGTCACTTCATGGTTAAGGAGGGGATCGTCCTGGGCCATAAAGTCACAGCTGAAAGTATTGAAGCCGATAGAGCTAAAGTAGACGTGATAGCCAAGTTCCTGCCACCGACCTCAGTGAAGAGCATCAAAAGTTTTTTGGGGCATGCCAGTTTCTATAGAAGGTTCATTAAGAATTTTTCCAGCATCACCAAGCCCTTGACTGCATTACTTGCCAAGGATGTAAAATTTGTATTTGATGTGGAGTGTCTCAGAGCATTTGAACTAATTAAGGAGAAGCTAGTAAGTGCCCCCATAATGGTGACTCCTAACTGAAGTGAGCCTTTTGAGATAATGTGCGACGCCAGTGATATGGCAGTAGGAGCAGTGATACGGCAGAAGAGAGATAAACTGTTCTAACCTATTTACTATGCAAGCCAGACCTTGAATGACGCTCAAGTGAACTATGCTACCATGGAGAAGGAGTTCTTTGCAGTAGTTTTTGCTTTCGACAAGTTCATATCCTATTTGGTGGGAAGCAAGGTAATAGTGCATACTGATCACTCAGCACTAAAATATTTACTGAGTAAGAGAGAGTCCAAACCGCGTCTGATGTGGTGGGTATTGTTGCTACAAGAATTTGATCTAGAAATCAAGGACATGAAGGGCACGCAAATCAAGTGGCTGACCACTTGTCGCGATTGGAGAAACCACATGTTGAAGCGATGGACATTTGGGAAGAGTTCCCAGATGAGCAAATTTTTTCCATTGCAGCAGTCTCCGATAGACCACCATGGTTCGCCGACATAGCCAACTTCTTGGCTAGTGGGTGGATACCACACGACTTAACCTCAAATCATAAAAAAAAGTTGCAAGGTGAGGTAAGATGTTATTTTTGGAATGAGCCTTTCTTGTTTAAACTGTGTGCATATGGTGTTATTCGAAGATGTGTGTCTGAATGCGAAATGGCAAGCATTCTGTCTCATTGCCACGATGGAGCAGTTGGAGGACACTATGGCAGGAATCGCACTGCAGCAAAGGTAATGGAAGCCGGTTTCTTTTGGCCTACCTTGTACAAGTACGGGAGAGTATATGTAGCTTCATGTGACAAGTGTCAAAGGGCAGGTAATATTAGCAAGAGGGACGAAATAGCTCTCAACTCCATTCTGGTATGTAAAATGTTTGACGTTTGGGGTATTGACTTCATGGGTCCGTTCCCATCGTCACACTCTTATGAGTATATCCTAGTAGCCGCTGACTACGTATCTAAGTGGGTTGAAGCAATCCCTACTAGGACCAATGATGCTCGGGTGGTGTGTGAATTCTTAAGGAAAAACATCTTTACCCTCTTTGTAACACCTAGAGTGATTATCCGTGACAATAGGTCACACTTTGTGGACAAGCAGTTTGCTACACTGCTGTCCAAGTATGGGGTCACACACAAAATGGGAACCCTGTACCATGCCCAAACTAGTGGGCAAGCCAAAGTGGCTAACCATGAACTTAAACGAATTCTCGAAAAGGTGGTTAGTGCTTCTCGTAAGGATTGGTCGGTAAAGTTGGAAGAAGCTCTATGGGCACATAAAACTGTGTTCAAAACAACCATAGGGACTTCACCATTTAAACTAGTGTATGGAATATTGTGTCACCTACCTACTGAGATAGAGCATAAAGCTTATTGGGCAATTAAGGTGCTTTAATCTTGATCTTAGTCTTGCAGGTGAACACAGGTTGGCGCAGATGAATGCATTGGAGGAGTTTAGGCTAGACGCATATGAAAATGCCCGAAGTTTCAAGGAAAAGACTAAAAGGTGGAATAATCATCTGATTAAGCCAAAGGAGTTTCATGAAGGGGACAGAGTCTTACTGTACAATAGTAGACTCAGGTTATTCTCCAAAAAATTTAAGTCTAGATGGACTGGACCGTATGTGGTGAAACATGAATCACCATATGGGGCAATTGAGATCCAGAACAAGGACGGAACGGAAGGTTTCAAAGTGAATGGGAAAAGACTAAAACCATATCTTGCTAGAGGATTTGCTCAGCAATCCTCGTGCATCAAAATCAGTTGAGGATGCCTGATTGGGTCACGCTGACGATTATAACTCAGAACTACTTCTAACTATTCTATTAGTTAGATTTTCACTTTTATTTATAGTGTAGAATCGATAGATATTAGTATATAGTATGATGTGGTAGGTGCAGGAAGGTACATGTCGCGGAAGGTAGGAATTAAGGTGTCTTAAAGACCCCTTTTGAGGGTATTTTTGTGTGACCGCGCACCTGGGGGGTCACTTTGCGCACCAGGTCGCGCAACAGGCAACGTATACGAAGCGGTACGTGCGCGGACGCACATCTGATGGGGTGACCGCGCACCGGGTCACGTATTTTTGCTAGTGTACTGCCTCAAGTGCTCGATCACATGCGCGACCACGCACCGACCACGAACCTACCGCGCATCAGGTAAGTTTTTCCCTTTTAATTTCGGACTTTCCCCTCCCAAGACCCCCAATTATAAAATTCCCTCTTTCTTTCCCCTACACTAAACAACCCTAATTCGACCCCCCTCTCACATCCTCTCTCTGTAAGACAAACAACACCGCACCACCCCCTCCTCTTCTCCCTTCACCCAACTTCACATGTTTTCTCTCCCAAGTCCCTTCAGGTAAGTGAGATGCTTTATCTCTCTCTTTTCGTAGTTATTGTATTTGATTTTGCTTGTGTTGTAGTAGATTTTTGTTTTTGTTGTCTCTCCTTTTATGCTCCATGTCTTGTGGGGTGGGAAGTCGAGTTTCACCATGGGGACTGACCATATAGTGGCTGGGTGTGACATTGGTATATCCTTAGTCTAACTAGGGCTGAAATTGAGTTATGGGGGTTAGAGACAACTATGCTTGTTATGTGTTTGTGAAATTGCCTCAATGCAATTGTGGGCGTAATGTTATGACCAAGTGTAAGGATGAAGTCTGAGTAGCCTCTCTTGGTTCGCCATGTGATTCATTAGCTAATATTTGGCGGTTTGTTGCAGGTACTATGGCGCCAACCAAGAAACGAAAAACCACAATTGCATCCACAAGTGGTCACGCGGGAACATCCCGGGCCTGAGCTTCGGCTTCTACTCGCCTGTATAATCAGAATAAATTTATCTCTTGGGAAGCCCAAGAACGATTCCAACAAAAGGCAAGCAAAAAGCCCATTCCGGAGAGGGGAATTGATATGGGGTCCCTCCAGAATGACTGTCCCCCTGTGTATCATGAATTGGTCAGGCGCGACTTGAGTATATTCTTTGAAGAAACTGACGAAGCGAACTTAATGGTTGTTCAGGAGTTTTATGCAAACTGCCCGGAACATGACGCCCATGTCTGCACAGTCATGAAGAAAAGAGTGGACTTCTCCAAAGAGGCCATCTGAAGAGCCTATCATTTGCTGAAATTCGTGGAAGATCCGGATATAGGTGACTATTATGCCACGTACGGCATAGAACCATACATGTGGAACCTGTTATTCACAACTATTTGTGTACCTGGCAAGGAGGTAGTGTGGATAAAGGAGGGTAAAAAATTTCACTCGGCTCCACTGACCTTTGAAGGGAAGTGCTGACTCTATATTATCAATAACCGCCTGCTGCCTTCAGGAAACACCATTGAGGTGAATGGTCCTCGGGCGGCTCTGTTTGGTGCTTTGTCAATGGCCATGATTTTGATGTGGCTCAGATCATTTAGGCCGAGATGTTGATTCGCTGTCTTGTGCAGAGGTATGGGTTCGTTTTTCCATCATTAGTCAATCGGTTATGCCGTGGGCCCCGAGTATCGAAAAACATGGACATGGATGGAAAAGTAAAGTGCGAACATAAATTCCGGGTTGATAAGGTTGTAATCGGGAAGGACCCTACTGGGCCCGCTGAGGCGGATAGCGAGGAATCTGATGCGCCCGAAGAGGGAAATGAAGATGTTGTTGCTGCTCCACCACATGAGCTGGATGTTGGGGTAACTTCAAGTGGCTGTTGGGACACGATAATGAGCGCTTTAGAGTAGGAGATGGCGGGGATGCATATGTCACGCCCCGACCTCGGGGAGCGCGACCAGCGCTCAACCGAGTAAACCCGGTCGAGCAAGCCTACTTTACATCAACCTCTCATCATTACTCATGCATGATTTATCAAAACATAATTAGATCTTGACTTTCATATTGAATACATTTGGCTCAATGGCCCATAAATATTTTTTCTTTTTCTCTCGTGATGAGTACATAGCTTCATAAATATATGTGAACATAAATACATGATGAAACTCAAAACTTAAGTACATGAACCACAATATACATGGAGATTCTATGACAATAGATACCTAAGTACATAAAACCAACTAGACTCTAATACCCATTAGAATTCTAGCAGGCTCACCATAATCTGTTGCGCAGAAGATCTCTATCAAAGATCCATATCATCTTGTAGAAGTATACCTGCATCCATTAAAAGATGCACCCCTGGCAAAAGGGACGTGAGTACATGTGGAATAGTACTCGCATGTAAGGCAAACAGAACAACATATGAAATCATGGTAGTTCAAATAAGAGGCATATGAAGTACATCAAGAACTACGAAATATCCCATAGATTCACATTTCAAGTCTTGTTATGCTTACATCATTTTAAACTTCGTTTAGGATTAACTAAGCCATATGAACTATGCATGGAATACATAATATAAAGTAATTGAAACAACATGTACAAAGAAGGCCAATGAAAGTGGCACCTAATGTCTGCGTTAACAATGCGTCTCACTAGACCGTCCATATCCCTCTCTTATCTTACACCTATACATTTCACTTGTGCGTTTCATAAACCGTTCACATTATTTACTTACACAATACACATGTGCATTTCATAGACCGTTCATAGTGTTTACTTACATAATACACCTGTGCATTTCATAGACCGTTCACAGTATCACCTATACATTACACATGTGTGTTTCATAGACCGTTCATAGTATCACCTATACAATACACCTGTGAGTTTAATAGACCGTTCACAGTGTTTACTTACATAATACACCTGTGCGTTTCATAGACCATTCATAGTGTTTACTTACACAATACTCATGTGTGTTTCATAGACCGTTCACAGTATCGCCTATACAATACACCTGTGCATTTCATAGACCGTTCACAGTGTTTACTTACACAATACACCTGTGCGTTTCATAGACCGTTCATAGGATTACATATACAATGCACCTGTGCATTTCATAGACCGCTCACAGTATCACCGATACAATACACATGTGTGTTTCATAGACCGTTCACAGTGTTTACTTACACAATACACCTGTGTGTTTCATAGACCGTTCATAGGATTACATATACAATACACCTTTGTATTTCATAGACCGTCCATAGGGTTCACATAACACCTCATTATGCACATGACCATATATAAACTCAAAGCGACATGATTAACATTACATTTAAGGTCATAAGTTCCCAGATCATTGGAACACTTCATGTTCATGCTCATCATGGATAAACATATCTCATTACATTAACACATGTATGGTGAATCAATAAGTCAATTTCAATGGCACATGGCCCAAACTCGTTTTCATAAGATTCATCATCATTTAGCATAGGACATCTCCCTTTCATCTCGTTATTCACTCACTTGTCATCTTGAGGTCATTAGCTAAGTTCATTATTCTTGGGGACTTAACATCGAAGTCATATACATTTATTATTTTAGAAGCATGCATACTATGATTGAAACCATTGGGACATACAACGACTCATAATTCTTATTTTGGCAAACGACCGCATTTCATGTTCATACTATTACTTACTTGTACTTGCCATGGGTGATCATAGAACATTAAGAACATTTAAAACATTTAGGAACACCATAGCCTATCTTCATGAGGACGTAGAAGCTTATATCACATTGGAAACATAAGTACGAATACGTTCATCTCATAACCTTGCACACCATATATCACTTCATTAGCACTTTCAACTACTCACAACATCATTATTTCATTGGCTCCCTTAGCCATACATATTATTCTTAATTCATGGCACTGTGGCCGTATATCATATTCCGTACTTTTATTTCTTTACTTTCAAAGATTATCATCGTAAACATCAACATATAGATTATTCTTGAATTACCTTTTCCCCAAAAGGGCAATACACAATTTCAACTCATGAATATATAAGAGCTCTAAACACGTTGGAAATACTTACAAAGCATAGCATTAGTTGAAACAATCACATTTGGGCATGCCTTGAGTACATAGGCTTTTAGGCAAATCTATTTTCGAAGTCAATTTGGAACAGTTGAATCAAGGCTTATTTCTTAACCTTTCTCACATCATTTCATTTCATTGGCACTATTAGCCACAAGTATAACATTCATTATCGGCACGGTGGCCATACTTTATATCCCCAACTCTCTCCTTTCACTTTCAAGCATCTTTATAGATTATCAATAACAAAACATCTCTAATCACGGTTTTCATTACACACATGAGTAATTAAGAACCTTAAGCACATCGAGATTTCTTACATAATTTCGCATACTAGCCTTCATTTGAAACGCGACTTGAAGTAGAAACATTTCTAATGCACATCCCATACATTGAACACATTATCAAATGATAACATAACATGATAAAAGCAATTGGGATACATATCAAACATATATCTTTCAACACAATCTTATTTGGAAATCGGAATAGCCAATTTTATAATGAACAACTCGAGACTTACATAAATTACATGAATACCGTGGGATTCAATTCTAAGAGAGGAGTTTAGCCAACATACCTCAAATCCGTCCCTTAATGATACTACAATGATCCACTATACTAAGCAACTTCATTCTACAATAACAACATCCAATGGGACCAATATTAGTAACAAATTTCATAATTTAAGCCATTTAGGCACTTTATCAAACACCTAGTAGGCATGAATCTCTACATCTCTTAACCATAGAATTAGTTCATCCAACTACTACCATTTACCAACAATTTATCCCACCATCATTCTTAAATAATTCATGACTTCCAACATCACATAAATGACCATCCATCCACACCCAACCAATAAACTTCCATCAAATAATCACCTTTCAATCTCTACAATGGTTATGTATTTAAATTGGAAACTTATGGCTTTCAATCACCATACCATAAGTTTCAATACTTAATTCATACTCATATAACCATAATATATCCATACATGTAAGTCTAAGGGTGTAGGATTACCTTTTGGAAGAAATCGTGCGAAACCCTTCTTTGAGTTCTTGAAGAAAATTCTTGAAGATCTATGTATTTTATGGAGGATTGAGTTAGTTTTAGGGTGGAATTGATGGAATGAGACACAAAATTAGTAGGGATTACTCACCTTGAAGATGGGGAGAGTTGGAGGTCTTGAGAGAGTGGAGGAAACCCCAAATATTCGGCCAAGAGGAATGGGGAAAAATAAACCCCGAAATGAGTATATAATGTTTCGAGCGCCATAGGTGGCGTGGGGCGCTGCCTGTGGTGCTGGTTCCAGAACCTTAAGATTCCCAGTGCCAGGGATAGTGCCCCACGCTACACTGGGCACTGGCGATGGGAAATCGTTTCTATTTCGCCCGAAAATGGGCATAACTCTCTCATATGATGTCTGAATTCGACGTTTCTTTTTGCTGTGGCTCCGTAACTTCCATACGGATCTAATAAATTAATAAAAACGGAATTTGGAGCTCATTTGCTCAATGTGATACCACTTATACTTGATAAAATGACGTCGAAACATCCTACAAATATCCAAATTAAATTCCGGGCATACGCCCGAGTACAAAATCACCATCCGGATATAACGGAATCATCAAAACTCCATCCGAGGTCGAATACAAAAAAACTCAAACTTTGTCATAATACATCATATGAAGTTACTCAAGACTTCAAATAGTATAAAGGAGCATAAATGTTCAAAACGACAAGTCGGGTCGTTACAACATACTTCTGTCACTGATTTGGGTACTCGAGTGGACGCCCTTGCTACAGAAGAAGATCATGGCAGGGCTGCGTGCACTTGGCCGGGCTTGTCATTTAGACCCCGGAACCGTCTCCCACACTGACTGACTTGATCAGGGGAGTTTTCTTCACCTTTGCATTTTTCTTTGTATGTCATGGGGGCATGCCACCATTTAAAGTGTGGGGTGGGGAATATTTGTATGTTGTATGTATATCAGTTTTGTTTTTGGTAGTTGGGGTTTGTTGTTGTTTATCTCAGTAGCTAGGGATAGATGAAAGAACAAAACTACATAAAAATTTTAAAATTTTTGATTTTTCCCAACGATGGATATCATTCGACGGGTTTCTTGAGGGATCAAAGTAGAAAGAAAAAGACAAAAAGATTTTCTCTTGGTAGGTAGTGTATTAATTCCCCGTTGGTTTTTCTTTGTGCCGCAGTTCTTTTCCAAGGGTTTTAATTAAATCGGGTGTAGTTAGTTTTTTTTTTTTGAGTAGGTACCCCTAGCTCTGCTTTGAATGGGAAGGCAATATCTCTAGACTCTATTATACCTAGAGTGTCACGACCCAAACCGTAGACCCGGTGCCTTACACAACCAAGTACCAACGTAACATATCTTTCTTATCATACCGTCACGGGTAAGTGGGCCAGAAGGGCCGTCATGAGATAACGGGAATAAAACATAAGGGAATACTAGACATAGGATGACCTAACATGATATAGAAACTTATACATGTGACATACGGGCCTATAAGGCCGACATGAACATTTGTATACTCAAAACGTAGGCCAATAAGGCCATACAAGTATCCATATACATGACATTTGTCTACAAGCCTCTAAGAGTACATAAATGTCATAAAGGTTGGGACAGGGCTCCGCCATACCAATCAATACATATTCAAATTATACTGACCAAATAGGCAACTCCGGAGTAAGTGGAGTGCACAAACACCTTCCCCTGAGCTGATAGCCTACTATGAGTGCTCTCAACCTGTCTATCGCGACCTGCGGGCATGAAACGTAGCATCCCCAGGCAAAAGGGACGTCAGTATAAATAAAGTACCGAGTATGTAAGGCATGAAAGTAGTATATAAAAGACATAAAAGAAACATGGAGTAAGGAACTCAACCTGTAATACTGGATAGCTTTGTGAATAATGAAAAATTTATAATGTCATGCATGTGCCTATAAATGTCATACCATGCATAGGTATATGCGTACATAACATCATCAAGCCTCTAAGGGTATCCCATCATATCATTTCAGCCACTGTGGGCGAAATCATCAATGTATACCAGCTGATCAGGTGGTGGTGCATATATAACACCATAACCTTTTCCATACCCCATATACATATACTATACACTTATATAACACCATCTGGTCATGGGTCAGTATACATGTATAAATAGATGCAATGCATAATGAAGTAAGTCAATAATATCTCTCGGAATGTCATGATACCCATGAACAAACAATATGAAAGTAGGACATATGGAGAATCCAGAACATAGGCAACCCTAGTACTTCTAAGAATATAATCATTTATGAAAGTTGCGTGCCTGCTCGTTTCGTTTGTATCATATGGATCATGCCAAAAGGAAAGAAGGGATAGCCTTAACATAACTCAAGTCGTCAATGCAGCTCAACAACAAGCTTATGACAACTAGCGCGCCAACCCTATAACAAAGAAATACGTGTACAACTTAGATGGCGGTGGTATATCACGTATCTCAAATGATAACTCGATTTTAAAATAAAACGGACATCATTTCCCCTGATTTCACTGCTCCCTCAAGACTATTATAAGCGAGATACAAACATGTGGCATTTCTCCATGCCTTCATCCTTCCAAACTCCATAAATTTGCAGCACAATAGGCCAACACGAGTGGACTACAAAACATTCCACTAAAAGTGAAATAAATCAAACTCATGACTTCCGATTACCGTCCCGTGAGTTCTAACTATTAGGAAACAAATTTATCAACCTTATTTGATATATAAAAGCTTAAATACAGAAATTAGACGTTTTCCAAACTATGAATTACCTTCCAAAAGTCAAACTACAAAGAAAAAGAGAGGCGATATAGCGATACTTACGTCGTAGGGATCATTCTAATGTTATTGCTTCTTGATTTCGTACCCGGGATCTTAATCTTCTTTGAAACACTAGAAGAGAACTTAAGGATATGTTTATGGATGTTCAAAGGTTGTGTTCTATGGCAAAATGAAGATAAACACGGCCTAAGACCTATATATATCAAGTTTGGAAAAGTCAAAGAGGTGCTAGCTTGGCACCCTCTCGTTGGCCCATCTTCCGACACTTATATCTTTTTATACGGATGTCGTATAAATGAACGGTTAATAGAGTTATAAACTATATTTCAAGACCTTCAATTTGGTATATAATATGTCCCAACGAGGCAAATCCTTGCTCAAAAAGCTCTGTTACAAGGCAAATCCTTAATCGGTTTTCCGCAACTTAAATCCGACTTTTCCCAAACATTTTATTTTCTATCCAACCATCATATATAGTCGTATTGTGACTTTAAACCTATTTAAATCAGGATGAACAAGTCTCATATTCATTATACGTCACCTTGGGACGCATAGGGTGTAACATAGAGTATAGTGAGTGCTCTAGTTGTGACGCTTGGACTCAATTTTTGAATCTTGTATAAGTACCTTAAATTGTATGATCTTAACTTTGTTTAACTACTTTTACTAGGGTGTCTTGATGAGTCCGATCTTGAGTGAGTATGTGCCATGTGTGGGTGAGGTTTTGTATTATTCATTGCATTGCATTTGATGTCTAGAACTTGCCATGTGTATTTGCAAAGCGAAATGGTAGTTAATTCAGTCTTGGAAGTGATATAGGAATTTCTTTGTTGAGCCAGTATATGTCTTATTCACCTAATTATTATGTATCTTAGTTAACCCCTGTTGAGCCTTTTATCTTATTTCTTTGGCAACCACATTACAAAGCCTTACCCATTTGTTTGAATTGACTCTCTATTTGAACCTTTTACCTCCCATGAGCACTTAAAATTGTTGTGAACATTGTAAGAGTTGAAGTGTGGGGTGATTGGTTTGGCTTTTGAGTGGAACTAATAAAATAAGGAGACAGGTGCACTAGTTTGAAAAAGTAAGAGCCACAGTAATTGGGAAAAAAAAAAAGAAAAGAAAAAAAAAAGTGAATTGTTGTGCAAAATATTCTTTGAAGGTGGTGACCCTTGATGTAATTGTGCTTAAAGAAATAGGGAGTTAATATAATTTGATGTGAAGGTGGAGTATGGTTTGACATAAGTGTGGGGTTGAATGGTTAAGTATATGTATTGAAAGTGCTTAGGGAGGTGTAGTCACTCTTATATCCACATGTATCCTACCTGTCCCGCAACCTACATTACAACCAATTAAAGTCCTACTTGATCCTTAACTAAATAAACTCAATTAGTAGAGTAGTACACTACGGGCAAGCCTATGGTACGTCTTTTATGGCATATGAATGCTATTTCTGAGAGTGAGTGAATTCTTTCTACCTTGAGTTCCTAATTGTTCCTAATGTCTTTATGTGTGGAATTACTCTCTATGTTTGTGTGAGGGAACTAGATTCATAAAGGAAAGGTAATGCTTGACCTCTGTCTTAGAGTAAGTGAGCGGGTTATAGATAATGCTTGGGGCTTTTGAGTCAAATCTTGAGGTTAAGATGTTACAATATTGTGCGTAATCTATTTTAAAGAGTCTTGGTGCGATGAGTCTTGAGAGTTGTTGAAAAATGTCGTATTTTAAATGAAGTGTAGTTTGATTACTCGAGGACAAGCAATGGTTTAAGTGTGGGGTATTGATGGTAGGCTATAATTGCGTATTGTAGCCAATAATTGCACTCTAATTCGTTGCACTTTACTAGTGTTTAGGCTTAGAATGGTATTATTTTGTACTGAGTGTGTGTTTTATGCTTTGTAGGAGCGATTCCGAGTTACGATGAGGTTTTGGAGATAAGTCGAGCTATTCTGGATCTTTGAAGTTTGAGTAAAAGCCGGTGGATTAAGTTGGGATCGTAATCGAGGATCAACGGACAATAATTCACTTAATTAAGAGAAACGACGAATGAAGTAGGAAGCCACCCAGGTGTGCGAGCATGCACTGGGAGCGCAAATGGAGCATAACACTGTCCAACTTGCGCGACCGCGCACGTTTGGTCTGGAAAATTTCCCAAGCCTATTTTTATAATTTCGGAGGCGACTCCTCTTGACCTATATGAAGCCCAGCTCGTCTAAAAGGGAGGTATTTTGATTTTTGAGAGCAACTTTTGGAAGAGAAGAAGGAAGAAAACAACGGAAACGCAAAATACTTCATTCAATTCATTCAATACGGAAGTTTGTTTGAATTTGGGGAATTGCAATGTCTTCTTGTTCTTCTAATACTCTTGTGATGAATACTTTTTCCATTATGGAGTAATCTTGCTTAAGGTTGTTGACGGATGTTGTGATTTGACTATTGTTTTGGGTTTTACTCTCTGTTAATTGCCAGGATTCATTGAATGGGTTTTTAATTAAATTGCAAGGCTTATTGTGGTTTTACTTTAATCGAAAGAGAAGTGTTGCTGCAATTTTCTTTGTGTCATATCGTTTAGGTTGATGTTACGCCTTTTATAGGTAATCGAAAGAGCTTAGAGAGTTATCAATTAACCTAGTTTAGAAGAATAATCGAGAGGTATTTTTCGGAGGATCATTCATTCACTGTGTTTGTGCATATGTCATAGGACTTGTTATTAGGTGGATTAAGGGAACTCTCACTCATTCGAAAGAAGAGTTTGAATCCTTAAGGTAGCCTAATCATCTGTTGAAATTGAAGGAGTCAATAGTTGTTAAGAGTGAACTTAACCTAGAGTTACCCAAAATAATAATTGATTACATATCTTGTCACAACCCTTACTTCTCACCCTGATATTAAATCGCTGCTCCTTAATCATTAAAGTGCCTTTAGTTTCTTACAATAGATAATTTTAGTTTTATTTGTAGTCGATAATAACATCAATCAAAGGTTATTATCCTGGATAGTGTTGAGCTGAAGAGTTTTTAGAACATTATTTAAACTAATCCATGTGGAGACGATTTAATACTATACTCTCTTTGACTAGCGAGCCTAAGTTTTCTCCACCGGTTATGCCAGTTGTCCCAGTTCGGCCCGAGGTTAGGGCAGCAGTTTTGAAATGGGAGCAGCTCAGGCTCGAGAGGTACAAGAAGTACCACCCTCCTACCTTCAGTGGCCTGGCGTCAGAGGATGACCAGGGTTTTCTTAAGGAGTGCCATTGAATCCTCCATACTATGGGTATTGTAGATACCAATAGGGTTTCTTTTATGGCATTCCAGCTTAGAGGGGTGGCCTACCAGTGATGGAGAGCATACGAGTTGAATAGTCTGGCTGAGGCAACTTCACTCACTTGAACTCAGTTTTCAGATATGTTCTTGAGGGAGTATGTTCCTCACAGTCTCAGAAATGCATGGCGCACAGAGTTTGAGCAGTTGCGCCAGGGCTCTATGACAGTATCGGAGTATGCAATCTGGTTCAGTGATTTATCTAAGCATACACCTGCCCTGATTGCTACTGTCAGAGAGCGTGTCCATCAATTTATTGAGGGGATCAACCCTAGTATCATATTCAGTAGGGTCCGAGAGCTGGAGATGTACATCGCATACCAGCAGGTGGTGGTAATTGCTAGGAGATTGGAGGGTATGCGGATCCGGGAGAGAGACGAAAGGGGAGCTAAGAGACCTCGAGATTCTGGCACGTATAATAGTTCTTGTGCCCTAGCTGCAGCCCGTCATGGTAGAGGCTATGTGGGCCATCCTATTCATTCAGCACTTCCAGCTTCCAGCGGTATTCCGGCTACTCCCAGACCTCAGGTTCCCTATTATACACCGCTAGTGTCTACTGTACCTCTTGTATGGGGTGCTTTCAGCGGTCAGTCCAGTCGATCAGGTCCGAGCCAGTATCAACAGCCACGTCCTCCAAGGTCTTATTTTAAGTGCGGTGATACTTGTCATATAATAAAGGATTGCCCCAAATTTAGGAGGGGTGCACCTCCACAGATTTCTCAGACCCCACCTATT
The DNA here is from genome assembly GCF_000390325.3 of Nicotiana tomentosiformis. Taxonomy (NCBI): domain Eukaryota; kingdom Viridiplantae; phylum Streptophyta; class Magnoliopsida; order Solanales; family Solanaceae; genus Nicotiana; species Nicotiana tomentosiformis. The sequence goes on along the minus strand of NC_090813.1, from coordinate 65,248,774 downwards.
CCACAGGGCCCTCAGGCTTCTCAGGCCATGATTACTGCACCAGTTACCACTCCACCTGCACAGCCAGTTCGAGGTGGAGTTGGGCAGGTAGAGGTCGCCCTAGAGGGGGAGGCTAGGCCAGATATTATGCCATTCCTGCTAGGACGGAGGCAGTTGCATCCGATTATGTTATCACAGGTATTGTTCCGGTCTATCATAGAGATGCATCAGTCTTATTTGATCCAGGTTCCACTTATTCTTATGTGTCATCTTATTTTTCCCCGTATTTGGGCGTATCCCGTGATTCCTTGAGTTCTTCTATTTATGTATCTACACCCGTGGGTGATTCTATTACTGTTGACCGCATGTATCAGTTGTGTTTGATTGTTATCAGTGGTTTTGAGACCATAGCTGATTTATTATTGCTCAGTATGGTGGATTTCAATATTATTTTGGGCATGGACTAGTTGTAGCCCTATCACGCTATCCTTGATTGTTACGCCAAGATGGTGATATTGGCTATGCCAGGTCTACCACGGATAGAGTGGAGAGGTACCTTAGATTACTTTCCTAGCATGGTTATTTCATTTCTTAAGGCTCAACGAATGGTTGAGAAGGGGTGTGATGCGTATCTAGCCTATGTGAGAGATGTTAGTGTTGATACTCCTACCTTGGAGTCAGTTCCGGTAGTAAGGGATTTTCCAGATATATTTCCAGCGGATCTTCCGGGTATGCCACTCGACATGGATATTGACTTTGGAATTGATTTGTTACCGGGCACTCAGCCCATTTCTATTCCAACATATCGTATGGCCCCAATAGAATTGAAGGAATTAAAAGAGCAGTTACATGATCTGCTTGATAAGGATTTTGTTCGGCCCAGTGTATCGCCTTGGGGTGCTCCAATCTTATTTGTAGAGAAGAAAGATGATTCCTTGCGCATGTGTATTGATTATTGACAATTGAACAAGGTTACAATGAAGAACATGTATCCATTGCCACATATTGATGGCCTATTTGATCAGCTTCAGCGTGTCAGGGTGTTCTTTAAGATTGACTTGCGTTCAAGCTATCATCACTTGAAGATTCGGGAGCCAGATATCCCGAAGACTGCTTTCAGGATTCGGTATGGCCATTATGAATTCCTTGTAATGTCATTTAGACTAACGAACACCCCAGCAATATTTATGCATTTGATGAACAGTGTATTTCATCCATATATTGACATGTCCGTCAATGTGTTTATTGACGATATTTTGGTGTACTCCCGGAGCCGGGAGAATCATGAGCAGCACCTGAGGACTGTGCTTCAAACTTTGAGAGAAAAGAAGTTATATGCAAAAAATTTAAAGTGTGAATTCTGGCTAGATTCAGTGGTATTCTTGGGTCATATAGTTTCGTGCGAGGGGATCAAGGTAGATCCGAAGAAGATTGAGGCAGTGCAGAGTTGGTCCAGACCTTCCTCAAATACGGATATCCAAAGTTTTCTTGGCTTGGCGGGGTATTATCGCCGATTTGTAGAGGGTTTCTCTTCTATTATTGCACATATGACCAAATTGACCCAGAAAGGTGCTCTGTTCAGGTGGACTGAGGAATGCGAGGAGATATTTCAAAAGCTCTTCTATTGCTGCACATATGACCAAATTGACCTAGAAAGGTGCTCCGTTCAGGTAGACTGAGGAATGCGAGGAGAGCTTTCAAAAGCTCAAGACAGCTTTGACTACAGCCCCAGTATTGGTGTTTCCTAAGGGTTCATTTTCTTATACTGTGTATTATGATGCATCATGTATTAGTCTTGGCGCAGTGTTGATGCAAGACGGTAGGGTGATTGCATCTGCGTCCAGACAGTTAAAGGTACATGAGAAGAATTATCATGTCCACAATCTTGAATTAGCAGCTATTGTTCATGCCTTGAAGATCTGGCGACACTATTTGTATGGTGTCCCTTATGAGGTCTACACCGATCACCGGAGCCTGCAACATTTGTTTAAATAGAAGGATCTTAACTTGCGGTAACGGAGGTAGTTGGAGTTGCTTAAGGATTATGATGTCACCATTCTCCATCATCCCGGGAAGACCAATGTAGTGGCCAATGCCTTGAATCGCAAGTTGGGGAGTTTGGGCAGCTTAGTATATCTACCAGTAGCAGAGAGGCTTTTAGCCTTGGATGTTCAGGCCTTGGCCACCCAGTTTGTTAGATTGGATGTTTTCGAGCCGAGCCGAGCCAAGTTTTGGCTTGTGTGGTTTCTCAGTCTTCTCTTTATGATCGTATTATAGAGCGTCGGTATTATGACCCCTATCTGCTTGTCCTTAAGGACACGGTACAGCACGGTGATGCCAAGGAAGTCACTATTGGAAATGATGGTGTATTACGGATGCAGGGCAGGCTATGTGTACCTAATGTAGATGGTTTGCGTGAGTTAATTCTTCAGGAAGCTCACAGTTCGCGGTACTCCATTCATCCAGGTGCCGCAAAGATGTATCATGACTTGAAACAACACTATTGGTGGAGGCGGATGAAGAAAGACATAGTGGAATATGTAGCTCAATGTCTAAATTGTCAGCAGGTGAAGTATGTGCATCAGCGACCGGGTGGATTGCTTCAGAAGTTAGAGATTCCAGAATGGAAATGGGAGCGGATCACTATGGATTTTGTCGTTGGGCTCCCACGGAATCAGAGGAAGTTCGATGCAGTTTGGGTGATTGTGGATAGATTAACCAAGTCAGCTCATTTCATTCCTGTGGTTACTACTTACTCTTCGGAGCATCTGGCTTAGGTTTACATTCACGATATTGTCATGCTTCATGGCGTACCAGTATCTATTATCTTTGACCGGGGTACGCAGTTTACATCACGGTTCTGGAGAGCCTTACAACGAGAGTTGACCACTCGGTGGAGTTGAGTACAACATTTCACCCTCAGACAGACGAACAGTCTGAGCGCACTATTCAGATATTTGAGGATATGCTTCGTTTGTGTGTGATGGATTTTGGGGGTACTTCCGATCAGTTCTTACCACTTGCGGAGTTTGCTTACAACAACAGTTATCACTCAAGCATTCATATGGCACCGTATGAGGCTTTGTATGGTAGGCGGTGCCGGTCTCCAGTGGGTTGGTTTGAGCCGGGTGAGGCTAGACTATTAGGTACAGATTTGGTTCAGGATGCTTTAGAAAAGGTTAAAATGATTCAGGATCGACTTCGTACAGCCCAATCCAGGCATAAGAGTTATGCGGATCGGAAGGTTCATGACGTTGCATTCATGGTTGGAGAGCGGGTCTTGCTCTGTCTTTCGCCCATGAAGGGTGTTATGAGATTCGAGAAGACAGGCAAGTTGAGCCCTAGGTATATCGGACCTTTTGAGATTCTTGAGAGAGTTGGAGAGGTGGCTTACAGACTTGCGCTACCACCTAGTTTCTCTGCAGTTCATCTAGTGTTCCATGTTTCCATGCTCCGGAAGTATCACGGCGATCCATCTCATGTGTTAGACTTCAGCTCAGTCCAGTTGGATAAGGATCTATCTTATGTTGTAGAGCCAATGGCCATTTTTTACAGACAGTTTTGAAAGTTGAGGTCAAAGAACATTGCTTCAGTAAAATTTCTGTGGAGGGGTCATCCGGTCGAGGAGGCGACTTGGGAGACCGAGCATGATATGTGCAGCCGTTATCCTCATCTTTTCACCACTTCAGGTGTGTCTCTGTACTCGTTCGAGGACGAACGTTTGTTTAAGAGGGGAAGGATATAATGATCCGCCCGATCGTATTGAGAGTTGTAACCTCGTTCCCCCATTTACTGCTTATTTTGTACTTTATAGTTATTATATAACTTGCCGGGGTAGTCGATTCGGGTCCGGAGAGATTTCGGAATGAATTGAGACACTTAGTCTCAAGGTTGAAAGCTTAAGTTGAAATGGTTGATCAGATGTTGACTTATGTGCAAACGACCCCGTAATAGACTTTTGATGATTCCAATTGCTCTGTATGGTGATTTTGGACTTAGGAGTGTGTCCGAAAAATTATTTGGAAGTCAGTAGATAAATTAGGCTTAAAATGGTGAAAATAAGAAATTTAAGTTGGAAATTGACCGGGGAGTTGACTTTTTGATATCAGGGTCGGAATTCGATTCTGGAAATTTGAATAGGTCTGTTATGTCATTTATGACTTGTGTGCAAAATTAGAGGTCAATCGGACTTGATTTGATAGGTTTCGACATCGAATGTAGAAGTTGAAATTTCTTAATTTCATTAAGCTTGAATTGGGGTATGATTCGTGGTTTTAACGTTGTTTGATGCGATCGTGGGACTTGATTCGCGATCGCGTAGAAGAAATGACTGGAAATGAGTTTAAGTTCTAAAAATGGGACTTCCATTTTTATCAATTTGGATCTCGGGGAGGAGATTTACAGGAGATTTTCAAGGAAAACAATGGGGTAAGTGTTCTTAACTTAATTTTAGTCAAATTACCCGAATCTATTGCTAATCTTAGCATTTAATTGGTGATTTAAGTTGGAAAATATTGAAAACCTTCTTGGTTAAATTTGAAGATTTGAGGGTCGAGTTGATGTCGGAATTAGATAAAATTGGTATGGTTGGACTCGTTGTTGAATGGGCATTTATATTTTGTAACTTTTGTCGGGTTCCGAGATGTGGGCCCCATGGGCGATGTTTGAATTAAATTTCAAATTTTGTTGGAAAATTAGTACTTTCATATGGAATTTATTTTCAATAATTTGTATTGACTGAATCGAATTAATTGTGACTAGATACGAGGCTTTCGGAGGCCAATTCTCGAGGCAAAGGCATAACGGAGTAAAGAATTTTACGGTTTGAGGTAAGTGACGTGTCTAACCTTGTGTGGAGGAAATTCCCCTTAGGATCGATATTGTTATGAAAATTATGATGTGTTGAAAGCCGTGTACGCGAGGTAACGAGTGTGTACACGAGCTAAATGTGAAAGATTATGTCTTTAAAATTGTGTAGATCTGTGTCACATATTAATTAAATTATTTTATCCTGTTATACTAATCCTTATTGGTCTACTTCTATATTTTTAAAATTTGCCTTACCTTTTTCCTGCAAGTTGCTTTACCTGTTTAGTTGAAGCTTTGTTTCTTTTATTCTGTGCTCATTAATTGAAAGTTGAATTTCTTAATTGAATTACTATTAATATGAAGTATTTGACATGTAGAATTTGGTATTGAGGCAAAGTGTTAAAATTGTGAAATATTATTTTGTTGAGTTATTTACACCCGAATATTTTGCTGAGATTTTGTATACATTGTGATTGAGTCGTGAGCTCCTTATTATGGATAATAATATTGTTGTTGTTGATTTATTTGGCAATTTAAAATAATTGGGCACTTGAGGTACGAATTGTGATATATTGTGATATTGATACGCATGCGGTGGTATAAGGTCTGGGTGTTGAAACGCACGCGGTGAGATAAGGGTGGCTTGATACGCGTGGCTAGTAGGGGAACTACCATAAGCCATGCAGTGTGATAAGGGTGGCTAAAACGCGGGATGCTATTTCGGGAAAAATAATTTCTTTAAAACTAAATGTGAAGGCTCCCGCGGTGATATAAGAAAAAGAGATATTGTGAATTTATTTATGATTTGGGACTACGAGGCGGTACCTCGGGAGTGTCCTTGTTGATATTTTTTCTATTGGTGTACGTCCCTTGATTGTTCTGTTTTTCCCTGAATATGTAAGTTTCCTGTTTTTCTTCCGTGATGTATTATTTTCCCTTATTATGTAAATTGAAATTGTGACATATTCCTTACTTGATTCACTTCCATTTTTATTCTTATTATTATATTGTTAAACTTTTCGCCATGTCTTTTATTATTTACAGTAGGGCCCTGACATGACCTCGTCATTACTCTACCGAGGTTAGGCCTTGCACTTACTGGGTACCGCTGTGGTGTACTCATACTATGCTTCTGCACATCTTTTTGTGTAGGTCCGGGTACTTCCTACCAGACCAGGTATCAGTGAGCTAGTCTATACGCGGAGACTTCAAGGTACATCTGCTAGCGTTCGCAGACCTCGTAGTCCCCCTCTATATTTTTTATATTGTTCTCCTTATCTTCACAAGATTCTGTTGTTTAGAGACACCTAGTATTTATCTTAGAAGCTTGTGACTTATTCCTACCGGATTTTGGGAGTTGTAACTATTTTGAATTATAGTTTTAAATCATTTCGTATGTTGAGATTTGAGTTTCAGTTTTAGATTCCGTTATTCCGCATAATTGATAGCCTGCCTAGTCTTAGAGACTAGGTACAATCACAACATCCTACCGAGGAAAATTGGGGTTGTGACATTAGAAAGAGAAAAATATTGCTCAAGATGACACTACGAAAGAGCCTCATGAAGAAATCCACGATTTAACCAATCTTGAGATTCATGAGGAAATCAATGAGCCTGAGATTCAAGAAAATAAAGAACTATCAATAAACCCAATCGATATTGAGACGAATTTGAATCGATTGGATATAGTAGTGGATTATGTCTTTGCATATAATGTTGCATCTAGCATTATGCAAGATAGTGAGGATCTTGAACCCCAATCGGTTGGAGAATGTCGACAAAAATGTGATTGGCCAAAATGGAAAGAAGCAATCTAATCAGAGTTGAATTCACTTGCAAAACGTCAAGTTTTTGGGCCTGTAGTCCAAACCCCTAATGGTGTTAAGCCTGTTGGCTATAAATGGGTCTTTATACTCAAGAGGAATGAGAAAAATGAGGTACAAAGATATAAGGCTCACCTTGTTTCCCAAGGATTTTCACAAAGGCCTGGTGCCGATTATGAAGAGCCATCTTCACCTATTATGGATACAATAACATTTTATTATCTCATTAGTTTTGATGTCCATGAAAAGCTTGACATGCATTTAATGGATGTGGTTACAGCCTACCTTTATGGCTCACTTGATAATGAGATATACATAAAAATTCCTGAGGGATTTAAAATGCATGACACATATAATTCAAAGTCCCGAAAAATGTTTTCAATCAAATTGCAAAGATCTTTATATGGTCTAAAGCAATCAGAACGAATGTGGTATAACCGTCCTAGTGAGTATTTATTAAAGGAAGGTTATATAAATGCTGACATTTCTCCATATGTTTTTATAAAGAAAACAACATCAGAATTTGTTGTACTTGCCGTATATGTCGATGACATAAACCTTGTTGGAACTCCTACAGAACTCCAAAAGGCAATTGATTGTGTAAAGAAGGAATTCGAGATGAAAGATCTCGGAAAGACAAAATTATGTCTCGGTTTGCAAATTGAACATTTGGCAAATGGGATATTTGTTCATCAATCTGCCTACACAGAAAAGATATTGAAATGGTTTTACATGGATGGAGCACATCCATTAAGTACTCTGATGGTTGTTCGATCACTTGATGTGAATAAGGATCCGTTCCAATTTCAAGAAAAGAATGAAGAGCTATGTGTCCTAAAGTACCAGATCATAGTGCAATTGGTGCACTAATGTATCTTGTTAATACTACAAGGCCTGACATAACTTTTTCAGTTAATATTTTAGCAAGATATAGCTCTACTCCTACAATGAGACATTGGAATGGAATCAAACACATATTGTGGTATCTAAAAGGGACTACCGATATGGGCTTATTTTATGGAAATAATTGCAGTCCCGATATTGTTGGTTATGCCGATGCTGGGTATTTATCTGACCCACACAAGGCTCGATCTCAAACAGGCTATGTGTTTGTCATGACCCAAATTTCCCTCTGTATGATGTCGTGACGGCACCTAGTCTCTAAGACTAGGTAAGCTTAACAATTTGAGGAATAACTGAATATAAACTAAACTCAAGCCTCAACATGTGAAATATATATATATATATATATATATATATATATATATATATATATATATATATATATATATATAAAGTGCGATTCAAATAATTATAACTCCCAAAACTCGGTAGAAATAAGTCACAAGCTATAAAGAGAAAATGTTAAGTGTCTCTATACATCAGAGTCTAGTAAAATAAATAAAGCATCATCATGGAGATAGAGGGGGACTCTGAGGTCTGCGAATGCTGGCAGATATAACTTGAAGTCTCCACGTACGGTCTAGCTCACTAGTATCTGCCTGGTAGGAAGAACCTGGATCTGCACAAAAAAATGTGCAGAAGTGTAGTATGATTACACCACAACAGTACCCAATAAGTGCCAAGCCAAACCTCGGTAGAGTAGTGACGAGGTCAGGGCAGGGCCCTACTGGAATAAAAGGAAAACAAGGCAGAATATATAATAATACAATGAGATGGCTGAGAATTTAACAATGAGAAATTTCAAAAAGGTAACAACACAACAAATAGAGGTGAACATTAGGGGCACTCCCGAGGTACCACCTCGGAGTCCCAAATGTAAATACGCAACAGGGGCGCTCCCGAGGTACCACCTCGTAGTCCCAAAAGTAATTATGCAACAAGGGCGCTCCCGAGGTACCACCTCGTAGTCCCAAAAGTAAATACACAACAGGGGGAGCTCCTGAAGTACAGCCTCATAGTCCCAAAAGTAAATATGCAACTCATTACCTATGGAACAACGAATTTACAGCAAGGAATCCTACAGTTAAAGACTGAATACAAGATCAAGGAAGTAGGTAATTCAACAAAGCATGCTGCACAAATTGCAAGTAAGAGTTAAGACACGTAGGCATGCGATATTAGGCTAAATATGATGACTACACAGGCTAGAGCAACTCAGTTAAGGAATTAAAAGAAAACTACTCAACAAGAACCTGATTTTTCAACATATAACCCGAGTACGCACTCGTCACCTAGAGTACATAGCCTTCACATATTGCAAATATCATAACAGTACCAAAACCTAAGGGGAGGTTCTCCCATACAAGGTTAGACAAGTCACTTACATAAAATCTCGCTCAATCAGTCAATAAGAATGCCTTTCCCTCGACTTTCCAACTTCGGACGGCCCAAATCTAGCCAAAAGCAATTACATACTATAAATACAATTATAAGAAACTAATTTAAATAATAAATCTACGACTTTAGCAAAGAATCAAAAAATCACCCCAGAAGGTTGACCCGGGCCCACGTCTCGGAATCGGGTAAAAGTCATAAAATACGAACACCCATTCGATATCGATTTCACCCATACCAAAATTGCTCAAATCCGATACAAAATTCTCGATCAAAACCTCATAATTCAGCCTAAGGATTTTTCCACCTTTTTCACAAATTTCACAACCCAAATCCTTAATAAAGGAAGAACAAATGATATCTTAGTGGAAATTAATCAAAAACAAGTCATGAATCCTTACCCAAAGGTTTCCTCTGAAAAACCCTCAAAATTTTGCCTCAATCCGAGCTCTCTTGGTTCAAAAATGGAGAATGAAATCAAACCCTCGGACTTGGCCCTTTTCTGCCCAGCAATTTCACTTTTGCGGTAAAAAAATCTGCTTCTACGGTACTTCTTCTGTGGTGAAATCTCTGCATCTGCAGAGTTCACTTAAACTCCAAGACTCCGCACCTGCGCACAATCATCCGCATCTACGGACGCGCTTCTACGGCCCCTCGTCCGCTTCTACGGAAAGTCACTGCCGCTGGCTAACCGCTTCTGTGGTCCAAAGCCAACTTCTGCTGGTGCGCATCTTCGCAAACATGCCCGCTTCTGTGGAGAGGCCTCTAAAGCACTCGTCCGCTTCTACGATCAATCTTCTGCAGAAGCGAATCCACTTCTACAGCCTTCACGCCGCATCTGCGATCGCCTGCTCGCTTCTGCAAGCTCGCACCTGCGGTCAATCTTGCGCAGGTGCGATTGCACCAGAACTTGTACCTTCAGCCATTCTCACAAGCCCAAATTGATCCGTTAACCATCTGGAATCTACCCGAAGCCCCCGGTACCTCGACCAATTATACCTACGAGTCTTAAAACATCATACGAACTTAGTCGAGCCCTTAAATCACATCAAACAACGCTAAAAATATGAATTGCGCATCGATTCAAGCGTAATGAAGTTTAAAACTTCAAACTTCTACATCCGATATTGAAACCTATCAAATCAAGTCCGATTAACCTCAATCAATGCGCAACTTCCGGAATCGGAATTCGGACCTGATATCAAAAAGTCCACCCTCGGTCAAACTTTTCAAAAATCATCCAAATTTCCATTTTTCACCAATTGACGCTAAAATGACCTACGGACCACCAATTCAACATCCGAACACGCTCCTAAGACCAAAATTACCTTACGGAGCTATTGGAACCGTTGAAACTCCATTCCGGAGTCATATTCACACAATTTGAACTACGGTCAATTCTTACGACTTAAACTTCCATTTTAAGGACTATGTGTCTCATTTTACTCAAAAGCCAAAAACAAATTCTCCTGGTAAGTCACAAAACCCAAAAATGAATAGATGGAGCAATAAATAGGGGTTCGAGGCTAACACTCTCAAAATGAGCGGTCGGGTCGAGACATCCTCCCCCTCTTAAAACAAACGTTCGTCCTTGAACGAGTATAGAGACATACTTGAAGTGGGGAAAAGATAAGGATATCGACTATGCATAACATGCTCAGTTTCCCAAGTCGCCTCCTCGACCGGATGACCCCTCCGTTGCACCTTCACTGACGCGATGTTCTTTGACCTTAAATTTCGGACCTTCCTGTCCAAGATGTCCACCGGCTCCTCAACATAATATAGATCCTTATCCAACTGGACTGAGCTGAAGTCAAACACATGAGACGGATTACCGTGATACTTCCGAAGCATGGAAACATGGAATATTGGATGAACTGCAGAGGGACTAGGTGGTAGAGCAAGTCTGTAAGCCACCTCTCCAACCCTCTCAAGAATCTCAAAAGCCCTGATATATCTAGGGATCAACTTGCCCTTCCTCCCGAACCTCATAACACCCTTCATGGGCAAAACACGGAGCAAGACCCGCTCCCCAACCATGAATGCAATGTCGCGAACCTTCTGATCCGCATAACTCTTCTGCCTGGAATGGGTTGTATGAAGTCGATCCTGAATCAATTTAACCTTTTCCAAAGCATCCTGAACCAGGTCTGTACCCAATAACCTAGCCTCGCCCGGCTCGAACCAACCCACTAGAGACCGGCACCGTCTACCATATAAAGCCTCATACGGGGCCATTTGAATACTCACCTGGTAACTGTTGTTGTAGGCAAACTCCGCAAGTGGCAAGAACTGATCCCAAGCACCCCAAAAATCCATCACACACGCACGAAGCATATCCTCCAATATCTAAATAGTGCGCTCGGAATGTCCGTCCATCTGAGGGTGAAAAGTTGTACTCAACTCCACCCAAGTACCCAACTCATGCTGTACTGCTCTCCAAAACCGTGAATTAAACTGCGTACCTCGGCTAGAGATGATAGATACCGGTACACCAAGAAGCCTGACAACTCGCGAATGTAAACCTGAGCCAGCTGCTCCGATGAGTAAGTAGTAACCATAGGAATGAAATAAGCTAACCTGGTCAATCTATCCACAATCACCCAAACTGCATCGAACTTCCTATGAGTCCGTGGGAGCCCAATAACGAAATCCATAGTGATCCGCTCTCATTTTCACTCCGGAATCTCTAGCTTCTGAAGCAATCCCCCTGGCCGTTGATGCTCATACTTCACCTGCTGACAATTTAGGCAACGAGCTACATATTCCACTAAATCTTTCTTCATCCGCCTCCACCAATAGTGTTGTCTCAAGTTCTGATACATCTTCGTGGCACCTGGATGAATGGAGTATCACGAACTGTGAGCCTCCTGAAAAATCAACTTACGTAATCCATCTATATTGGGCACACATAGCCTGTCCTGCATCTGTAATACACCGTCATCTCTAATGGTGACCTCCTTGGCATCGCCGTGCTGAACCGTGTCCTTAAGGACAAGTAGATGGGGGTCATCATACTGACGCTCTCGGATAAGATCATAAAGAGAAGACTGAAAAACCACACAAGCCAAAACTCAGCTCGGCTCGGAAACATCCAATATGAGAAACTGGTTGGTCAAGGCCTGAACATCCAAGGCTAAAGGCCTCTCTACTACTGGTAGATATGCTAAACTGCCCAAACTCTCTACCTTGCGACTGTAGGCATCGGCCACCACATTGGCTTTCCCAGGATGATAGAGGATGGTGATGTCATAATCCTTAAGAAGCTTCAACTATCTTCGCTGCCGTAAGTTAAGATCCTTCTGTTTAAACATATGTTGTAGGCTCCGGTGATCGGTGAAAACCTCACAAGGGACACCATACAAATAGTGCAGCCAGATCTTCAAGGCATGAACAATAGCTGCTAACTCGAGGTCGTGGACAGGATAGTTTTTCTCATGCACCTTCATTTGTCTAGATGCGTAGGCAATCACCCTACCGTTATGAATCAACATCGCGCCGAGACCAATGCGCGACGCATCACAATATACTGTATAGGACCCCAAACCAATAAGCAATACCAATACTGGGGCTGTAGTCAAAGCAGTCTTGAGCTTTTGAAAGTTCTCCTCACACTCCTCGGTCCACCAGAACAGAGCACCATTCTAGGTCAATCTGGTCATAGGTGCTGCAACAGACGAGAAACCCTCTACAAATTGACGGTAATACCCCGCCAAGCCAAGAAAGCTCCGGATCTTCGTAGCTGATGACGGTCTAGGCCAACTCTGTGCTACTTCAATCTTCTTCGGATCTACCTTGATCACCTCACTTGATACCACATGACCCAAAATTGCCACTAAATCTAGCAAAAACACACACTTCAAAATTTTGCATACAACTTTTTTTCTCTCAAGGTCTGAAGCACAGTCCTCAGGTGTTGCTCATGATCCTCCCGACTCCAGGAGTCCATCAGAATGTCGTCAATAAACATAATGATGAAAGAGTCAAGATAGGGCTGAAATACATTGTTCATCAAGTGCATAAATACTGCTGGGGCGTTGGCCAGCCCAAAAGACATCACAAGCAACTCGTAATGACCATACCGAGTCCTCAAAGCAGTCTTCGGGATATCTAGCTCCCGAATCTTCAACTGATGATAGCCTGAACGCAAGTCGATTTTAGAGAACACTCTGACACCCTGAAACTGATCAAATAGGTCATTAATATATGGCAGTGGATACCTGTTCTTCACTGTAACCTTGTTCAACTGGCGATAATCAATACACATTCACATAGAACCCTCCTTCTTATTTACAAACAAGACAAGAGCACCCCAAGGTGACATACTGGGCCGAATAAAGCCCTTATCGAGAAACTCTTGCAACTGTTCCTTTAATTATTTCAACTCTGTTGGGGCCATATGATAAGGTGGAAGAGAAATGTGCTGAGAGCCCAGTAACAAATCAATGCCAAAGTCAACATCCCTGTCGGGGGCATGCCCGGAAGATCCGCCGGGAATACATCTGAATAGTCCCTCACTGCCGGAACGGACTCGACAGTAGGAGTATCAACACTAACATCCCTCACATATTTCAGATATGCATCACACCCCTTCTCGACCATTCGTTGAGCCTTAAGAAATGAGACAACCCTGCTAGGAATATGATCTAAGGTACCTCTCCACTCTAGCCGCGATAGATTTAGCATAGCCAACGTCACCGTCATGGCGTGACAATCAAGGATAGCGTGATAGGGCGACAACTAGTCCATGCCTAAAATAACATCGAAATCCACCATAATAAGCAATAATAAATCTGCTCTGGTCTCAAAACCACTAAGAATAATCAAATACGACCGATACACATAGTCAACAACAATAGAATCACCCACAGGTGTAGACACATAGACAGGTGAACTCATAGAATCACGGGATACACCCAAATACTGAGCAAAATAAGATAACACGTTGGAATAATTGGAGCCTAGATCAAATAAGACCGATGCATCTCTATGACAGACATGAACAATGCATGTGATGACAGAATCGGATACAACTGCCCCCGTCCTAGCAGGAAGAGCATAATATCTGGCATGACCTCCCCTTCTAGGACGACCTCTACCTGTCCGACCTCCACCTCTAACTGACTATGCAGGTGGGGTGGTAGCTGGAGCTGTAACCATAGCTTGAGGACCCGTTGGAGCATGCGGTGCTTGAGAAATCTGTGGGGGGGGTGTAACCCTCCTAAGTCTGGGGCAATCCCTCACCATATGGCGAGTGTCACCATACTCAAAATAAGCTCTCAGAGGACGTGGTTTTTGTGGCTGGCTCGGGCCTGATCGGCTGGACTAACCACCGAAAGCACCCCGTACAGGAGGTGCACTAGACACTGGCGGTGCATAATAGGGATCCTGGGGCCTAGGAGTGGTCAGAGCACTGGTGGCGGCTGGAAGTGCTGAATGAACAGGGTGACCCATATAACTCCTGCCCTGACGAGCTGCAGCTGGGCCACGAGTACCACTATAAGTGCCAGACTCTCTAGACCTTTTGGCCTCCCTCTCCTCTCTCTCCCTAATCAACATACCCTCTAATTCCCTAGCGATCCCCACCACCTGCTGGTATGCGATGTCTATCTCCAACTCTCGAGCCATGCTAAATCTGATACTGGGGTTGAACCCCTCAATAAATTGACGAACTCGCTCCCGAACTGTAGCAACCAAGGCTTGTGCATGCCTGGCCAAATCACTGAACCGGACTGCATACTTTGACACGGTCATAGAACCCTAACGCAACTGCTCAAACTCTGCACCCCATGCATCTCTAAGACTCTAGGGACATACTCCCTCAAGAATATATCTGAGAACTGCGTCCAAGTGAGTGGAGCTGCCTCAGTCAGACTACCCAACTCATATGCTCGCCACCACTGATAAGTCACTCCTCTAAGCTGGAACGTAGTGAAAGAAACCCCACTAGACTCCGCAACACCCATAGTACGGAGGATACGGTGGCACTCCTCAAGAAAACCCTGGGCATCCTCTGATACCAAGACACTGAAAGTAGGAGGGTGGTACTTCTTGTACTTCTCGATCCTGAGTTGCTCCCCCTCGAAAACTACTGCCCTAACCTCTGACTGAACTGGAGCTACCGGCAGCATCGGTATGACCTCAGAGACCTAGTCGACCTGGACTCGCTTACGGGCAGCGGGAGTTTGTGCTCCTCCCCCGGCCTGAGATATGGCAGGAGAAAGTGGTATCAATCCTGCCTGAGCCAAGGTACTGAACATGATCAGAAACTGGGCGAGAGTCTCCTGGACTGCTAGTGCAATAACATGCGTCTCAGGTGCCTGACCTCCAACTGGAGCTACTGGTGGCTCCCCTGTAGCAGCTCGTGCGGGTGCTCTGGCTGCACCACGTAGACGTCCTCGGCGTCTACCCCAGCCCCAGCCTCTCGCGGCTCTAGCAGGGGGCGCGGGTGTCTGGTCATTTGATCTAGTTGTAAGTGTCCTCACCATCTGTGAGAGAATAGAAAGACAAAAATTTAGAATTCTGAAGTCAAAATCACGCACGATAAGGAATCAAAGAAGTGAAGCTTTTCCTAACATTTCCATAGCCTCCCAAAGATAAGTACATACATCTCTGTACTGATCCGCGATACTCTACTAAACATGCTTGTGACTCATAACACTTATGAACATAGTGCTCTGATACCAACTTGTCACGACCCAAATTTTCCTCTGTAGGATGTCGTGACGGCACCTAGTCCCTAAGACTAGGTAAGCCTAACCATTTGCGGAATAACTGAATATAAACTGAACTCAAGCCTCAACGTGTGAAATGTATATATGTAAACTGGGATTCAAATAATTATAACTCCCAAAACCCAGTAAAAATAAGTCACAAGCTCTAAAGAGAAAATGTTAAATTTCTCTATACATCAGAGTCTAGTAAAATAAAGAAAGCAACGTCATAAAAGCAACACAAATGTGCAGAAGTGCAATATGATTACACCACAACGGTACCCAGTAAGTGCCAAGCCTAACCCCGGCAGAGTAGTAACGAGATCAAGTCAGGGCCTAACTAGAATAAAAGGAAAACAAGGCAGAAGATATAATAATATAATGAGATGACTGAGAATTTAACAATGAGAATTTTCAGAAAGGTAACAACACAGCAAATAGAGGTGAACAGTAGAGGCACTCCTAAGATACCGCCTCATACTCCCAAATATAAATACGCAATAGGGGAACTCCCGAGGTACCTCTTCGTAGTCCCAAAAGTAAATATGTAACAAGGACTCTCTCGAGGTACCAAAAGTAAATACACAACAGGGGAAGCTCCCGAGGTACTACCTCGTAGTCCCAAAAGTAAATATGCAACTCATAACCTATGAAACAACGAATTTACAGCAAGGAATCCTACAGTTAAAGACTGAATACAAGCTCAGGGAAGCATGTAATTCAACTAATCATGTTGCACAAATTATAAGTAAGAGTTAAGATACGTAGGCATGGGACATTAGGCTAAACATGATGACTACATACGCTAGAGCAACTCAGTTAAGGAATTAAAAGAAAACTACTCAGAAAGAACCAGATTTTTCAACATATAACCCGAGTACGTACTCGTCACCTCGTGTACACAGCGTTCACATATTGAAAATATCATAACAGTACCAAAACCTAAGGGGAGGTTCTCCCACACAAGGCTACACAAGTCACGTACCCCAAATCTCGCTCAATCAGTCGATAGGAATGCCTTTCCCTCGACTTTAACACTCCGGACGACCCAAATCTAGTCAAAAGTACACAGGCTAGAGCAACTCAGTTAAGGAATTAAAAGAAAACTACTTAGCAAGAACCGGATTTTTCAACATATAACCCGAGTACGCACTCATCACCTCGCATACACAGTGTTCACGTATTGCAAATATCATAACAGTACCAAAACCTAAGGGGAGGTTCCCCCACACAAGGTTACACAAGTCACGTATCCCAAATCTCGCTCAATCAGTCGATAAGAATGCCTTTCCCTCGCCTTTCAGACTCTGGACGACCCAAATCTAGCCAAAAGTAATTACATATTATAAATACAACTACAATAAACTAATTTAAATAATAAATTTATGACTTTAGCAAAGAATCAAAAAATCGCCCCAAAAGGTTGAATCGGGCCCACGTCTCGGAATCGGCTAAAAGTCACAAAATACAAATACCCATTCAAAACCGAGTTCGCCCATACCAAAATTACACAAATTCGATACAAAATTCTCGATCAAAACCTCAAAATTCGGTCTAAGAATGTTTTTCACCTTTTTCACATATTTCACAACCCAAATCCTTAATAAAGGAAGAACAAATGATATCTTAGTGGAAATTTATCAAAAACAAGTCAAGAATCCTTACCCAAAGGTTTCCTCTATAAAACCCTCAAAATTTCGCCTCAATCCGAGCTCTCTTGGTTCAAAAATAGAGAATGAAATCAAACCTCAAACTTGGCCCTTTTCTGCCCAGTGATTTCGCTTTTGCAGTCAAAAATTCGCTTCTGCGGTGAAATCTCTGCATCTGCGGAGTTCACTTAAACTCCCAGACTCTGCATCTGCGCGCAATCATCCGCATCTGCGGACGCACTTTTTGCGGCCCCTCATCCGCATATGCAAAAGATCAGTCCCGCTGGCCAACAGCTTCTGTGGGTGCGCATCTGCGCAAACACGTCCGCTTCTACGGATAGGCCTCCCAAGCATTCGTTCGTTTCTGCGATCAATCTTCCGCAGAAGTGACTCCGCTTTTGCGGACTTCACGCCGCACCTGCGACCACAGGCCATTCTTATCGTCCCCGCATCTGCGAGCTCGCACATGCGGTCAATCTTGCGCAGGTGCGATTGCACCAAAACTGGTGCCTTCAGCCATTCTCACAAGTCCAAATTGATCTGTTAACTATCTGGAATCCACCCGAGGCCCCAAGGACCTCGACCAATTATACCAACTAGTCTTAAAACACCATACGAACTTAGTCGGGCTCTTAAATCACATCAGACAACGCTAAAAATACGAATTGCACATCGATTCAATCCTAATGAACTTTAAAGCTTCAAACTTCTACATCTGATGCCGAAACCTATCAAATCAAGTTCGATTGACCTCAAATTTTGTACACAAGTCATAATTGACATTACGGACCTACTCCAACTTCTGGAATTGGAATCAGAACCCGATATTAAAAAGTCCACCCCCGGTCAAACTTTTCAAAAATCATCCAATTTTCCAACTTTCGCCAATTGATGCTAAAATGACCTACGGACCTCCAATTCAACATTCGAACCTGCTCCTAAGATCAAAATCATCCTATGGAGCTATTGGAACCATCAAAACTCCATTTTCGAGTCGTCAAACTTCCATTTTAAGGATTGTGTCCCATTTTACTCCAAAGACAAAAACAAATTCTCCCGGTAAGTCACAAAACCCAAAAATAGAGGGAGAAATAAATAGGGGTTCGGGACTAATACTCTCAAAATGAACAACAAGGTCATTACAGTATTTACATGTGGAGGTACTACCATATCTTGGCGATCGACTAAGCAATCAATCGTGGCTACTTCATCTAATCATGTTGAGTTAATTGTTATTCATGAAGCAAGTCGAGAATGTGTGTGGTTGAGATCTATAATACATCTTATTCGAGACAAATGTGATTTGAAGTGTGACAAACTACCCACGATTTTGTATGAAGACAATGCAACATGCATAGCCCAATTGAAGGGAGAATTCATAAAAGGAGATAGGACAAAGTACATTTCACCAAAATTATTTTTCACACATGATCTTCAAAAGAATAATGATATCAAGGTGAAACAAATTCGTTCAAGTTAATATGGTTGATTTATTTATCAAATGTCTACCAACGATCTTTTGAAGATGGTGCACAAGATTGAAATGTGAAGGCTCAAAGATGTGAATTAATTTTCTCATCAGGAAGAGTTAATATGCGTTGTACTCTTTTTTCCTTACAAGATTTTGTCCCACTAGGTTTTCCTTGTAAGGTTTTTAACAAGACAACCAAAAGGCATATTGTTAGATATGTGTACTCTTTTTCCTTCACTAGAATTTTTTTCCACTAAGTTTTATTTTAGTTAAGATTTTAATGAGGTACATTATCTGTTGAATAGATATTCAAGGGGGAGTGTTATAAATAGAATTATATTTAAGGTGAATGTCTATATTTTAGAGAGACCTAAGGATTTGTTACTTGGTGGCTAAGCCACGTTTTCCCTATAAATAGAGGTATTTTATTCCATTGTAATTCATCCCAAATCAATAAGAATTCTCTCTCTACTTTTCTCTGCCATACTCTTTTTTTCTTTTATTGTTTCATAACAAGTTAATTTAATATATAAATGAGTAACACGTAAAGCTAGGGCACCTTGAAAATCATAGTCTAATTCGCGTAAAAGGGTTTATAATTCCTGTAACACAAGAATGTTGATTGTGGTTTTTTCGGATGCATTTTTCTTCCCGCTAAGATTTTGAATTTCCAAATTCATGTTATCGTCGTATTTAGTATAAATATTTTCTAGGGAGAGTTGCTCCTACAATACAAAACCGTTTTTCCTTTTTAGTTAATCCCAATAATTTGGTAGTGTTTAGACCGAATTCTGAAGGCTTCTTAGAGTTATTATGGGCTACAAAGGCCCATCCTAGGGGCAAGTGCACGGATAGCCATTTTTAGGGATGTTATTTAAAGATCAGACAGTACTTATTTTGTCCTTAAATTTCAAACTAAAAATTTTAACTTCAGGACAATTCAGAACACTTTTGTCCCAAAAAATTGAACTGAAAAACTAAAATTAAGGACGCACTGGCTAATTCCTAAATAGCAGTCATTTGGAGTGGCTATCTGGTGCCATTTCTACCCGAAAGAATTGAAACACATCGAAATGGTACCAGCCGTACTTAATAATAGAAGGATTTGACAGAAATATATAAAATTGTCCCTCCTAAAAAGATTATTCCAGAATAAATGGGCCTCTCTTTAAGGCCTGAGTAGTTATTTATGGGCCATCACAGTATTAGGTCAAATCTGTGAGGCTCAAATAAACCTCAAATAATGGGGGCTGTACATGAGATTGGATTCGAAAAGTAACAAGGGCCATTTAAAAAACTAGCCATCTTTTATGGATCTTCTTTAAAAGTGATCAGGATTTGCAATTAAATAAAAAATTTGCCATTTTTTATTAAGTGAATAGTATTTAGACATTGGAAAAGATTAGAAAGTGAAAAAAGAATAAATTGAAAAAGTGGTGATTTGTGTACTGTTTCATTTCATTTTCCTTTCAAAATAAAATAAGTACTAACAGATTTAGGTAGTCCACCCCAGATTACCCTAAATTTGAGGGGTCGCTTGGTACGCTGGATAAGGTGTGGATTAAATTTATGTCATGTTTGGTTGACGGTATAAATTTAATCCCAAACTTAGTATTGGATATCTCATCTTATTCCATCAAACTTGGGATTATTTTATCCCACCTCCCAGGTGGGATAAATTAGTTCAGGAATAATAATCCCAAGATTATAATTCCGGAATTATTTAGTCCACGTACCAAACGACCCCCGAGATGTCAACTACAGCAACCAGTTAGTTTCAAACTTTTCTTTCTTTGGTTCTTTCCCTCTAGTTTTGCACAATTACTTTCTCCCTCCTCTCTAGTTCTGTAAAGTACACTGATCCCCCTTCCCTTTATATAACCTTGCACTAAACAAATTTAATTTTTCTTACATAAATAAAAATAACTTAGCTTCAATAAAAAGTTTAATATGATGTACACGCATTATTATTTGATTTTAGAATAAAAAATAATACTTACCAGATATTTTCTTTGACTAATCAAATACAAAATAATTACTCGCTGTGTTTCAGGTTATTTTGAATCTTTTTTTTATTTCGGTATGCCATGAAATGTTTGATACATTCATCTAATAACATTACTTTATACAATTTCAAACATTTTTAACGTTTGATTATATTTATGTAATCTAATTTAAGTTTTAATTGGAAATTTTATTTTCTAAGAGAATACTGACTATGACTTCTTCTTTACCACTATATATTATACATTTCAAGGTCAAATATAAACTCAGTGTCAATCACATAGCAATACAAAAAAGGGGGACAAAGTATTACATTTATTTAGCCAAAATTCTCTTTGCCAGTTCCATACTACAGTTTCTTGCTTCTTATTGCTTGTCATTGGAATATGTAATCTTTTTTACTTCTTTAATTGGGATCAAAAGTATGTAAATAGAAGTAAGGATTCATAAAGAATATAAGAAACTGAAAACAATTAATGATTAAGAGTTCTTTTTCTTATAATATTTATGAATATATTAGAAGGAGAAAGCTATTGGACAATTTACTCTATTTCTAACATCTCTCTCATTTTACTACACGAAGAATTATTTTATTCTTGGAAGTACTTTCCTTTTGCTTTTATCAATATTCTTAAAGAACTACCATAGTCCTCTAGTAACTACGTACATTTCCCTTTCTTAGCTATTTCTACATCCCAAATCGTACAAAGGATGTAGTTCCATATTAAGTAAAGACACATTTTGGGTATCATTTCATATAAGTTTGTATTAGTTCAGCACCTTTAGATAAGTATTCATTTAAAGGTGCTAATTAGAGATTTTTGTGTTAAAACTCAAAACTCGGGCGCTTAAGTGAAGTTTTGTAAAATATAGGAGGCAAAATACAGTCTAATCAAATTTAAGGGGAGCTTATCTTAATACCAAAACTTGAAACCTGCTACGTACCGTTGCTATAAATTTGTGTGTATGCCCACCAATCTATTCTCACTCTAAGAAATCAAAACTGAAACCCTTTCTGAAAAAGAAATTGATATCTTTCTCTCTTTTGTTAGGGTAATTATGGCAAAAAAAAGTTTCCAAATGAGAAGAAAAGTTGAGATGAAGCTCATTAGGGATAAACAAGCTAGGGAAGCTATAGTTTACAATAAGCAAAAATTTCTTTGCAAGAGAGCAATGGAGCTTTCTATTCTGTGTGGAATTGAGATTGTCGTCATAATTTCAACCGGAGATCAGCCATTTTATTTGTTAATCCAAATGTTGAATCAGTGGTTAGAAAGTTTCTAAAGGGGAAAGAGTTGATGAGAAAAGAAATTCTATTGAAGTTAGTTGCGGATACACTACATATATCCAAAAACTTCAATGCGTCTTATTTAGCAAAGCTTGAGCAGTTATATCAAAAGATTAATAAGAAACTTGAACATGATTTGATTAAGAAAATAGTTCTGTTATAATATTAAGGACCCAAAATTTGTTACTGAAATGGATGTAACAGGTCCTGAACCATATCAACTAATTAATTTAATCTTTACAAAAATATCTCGATGATTGAGATAAAATAAAGTTTATTTATGATTCTCTTGAATGATGAAATGTATGATTATCTTTTCAGTATCTCCAACTCGCACGAATACTCGTTTTAACAACCAAACAAAAAACACTTTAGCACATCATAGGCTTTTAAATACGTGTAAGAGAGAAATAAAAAAAAAGTAGGCAGGGCAATTTCAAATCCAGTATCTCCCCATTATATTTGGTAGTATAAATTTTCAGTTAGTCCTTAGAAATTTCTGAACACAGTAAAACTAACGAAGTGCGAAATAGCTTGACATTTTTTCTCTAATTAAATGAGCTAGGAATACTACATAATAGCTAATTCTATCCTTTGTTCAATTGAGAAGTGGTACCGTATTAAAACAATTGCGAATACCACAAACATACTTACTGGTAAAAGAAAACAAACGAAGTGGGTACCAAAAAGTAACAAGAAACAGTCACAAATATGCCTTTCTAAAGGCACCCGTGAATCTGTTTTGTAAGTATTATTATAGAATATGACATTTCCTTTTCAGAATTGTGTCCCCTTTACCTGAGAAATAAGAACGAATTTCCAGAAAGGATGATTGTCTATAGTAACGAGAAAATTCATTTGCAATTCCACTTCTAACAATATTACATAGAGGTCTGACTTACGCTTATTACCACAAGCCCAATAATAGAATGAGATTTTATAAGAACAGTTGTTATGTGCTAAATTAAACTTATTATATTCTAGATTCATATCTGCCTAGGAATGTGGAATCCAAAGCCCGCTGTTCCGTCATCGCTAGACCATACTTTATTCCGACTTTACAAGAAAACAATGACAAATTTTCAGAAACCCATTGGTTACGAATGAAGATCATAGTTAGATTCATACAGTACAATTTTAAATATTCTAGACAAGTGGTGGAGCCATATTTTCATTAATAATATTCAAAACATAAAATAGTAACGCAAAGAAGCTAATTTAACTCAACATATAATATGCATATATATATGTTTTAAAAAATGCCTATGCAGGCAATATAATTTTACAGCAAAAGGATGAATTCCTTGAACCAGAGTACGGGTTCGCTACTGTCCGAGACGCTCATTTTAGACGGATCTAGTAAGTATTTTAGATGTGCAAAAAAAGATTTAACTCAGGTACATTACACAACAAAAGGTGTTGCTCCGATGATAAGCACTCCCAACATATAATTTTAGGATTATGGGTTCGAGTCATCAAAGGAACAGTAGCTTCAACAAAGAAAGGGGCGGAGAATTTTAAAAAATGTACATTACATACCATATTAATACATATTGAAATGTGAGCATGAGCACTATTGACAAGACCACTCGCACACATGAAATTGGCTCTTCGAAGTATTTTGCCTTCGGAGTAGGTCGAAAAAAATGTAAAATGAAACAAGGAAATAAGAAATTGTGTGCAAGTAGATCCAAGATCCTAAGCAAAGATACCATCATATATTAATATTTTATATTATGTATATAATACTTAACCTAATTTTTTGTATACACATTAATCTCATATGCAAGTTGCAGGCATGTCTTATCATTCCTTAACGTACATCTGAGAATAAACAACATTTTAGCAATTTTCTAAGCACAGAGCAAGGGGTCCCACATGCTCTGGTAGCAAAGAAACAAAGACATACGCTTGTTGGGCCCACAACCTGACTGAGCCTACTTTGCCTTTTGTCTCACCGCCCAATCTTTCTGTACTATCCTCCAAAATCCAGTTCATATCCCTCTTTTGAAAGCCCTGAACCACTTTCAAGTGTGGGCCCAAAAGCCCACTTTTGCTTTGGACCGCACCCCCCATCACTTTCGAGACGATAATCCGTACCTTTAGGCCCACCCCCGCCAACTCTCACGCGCCTCCCTCATGGGTAGTAAGCTAGTAGTATTACTCAGTGTGCCACGTATATCGTTTGATCAACTCATTTATTGAAGGTTGATAGCTGATCCAACCATTTACATGCTATGGCGGAGTTCCACCACTTAAGGAGGCGCGTGGAGGCTCTAGCGAGTGAGGATATGACTTTACTTAATTTCCTCTAATATTTATTTACCACTAGTGCTTGGCCGGCAGAGTGATCGGAGATAAATATACCTGACTTTGTACCACCGTTTTCCCAACATTAAACCCGGGGACCACCATGAATGCCACCTTGAACTCAACGCCGGCAGCTGAAAAAATCTCGTCCGTGACACTTTCCATGTAAACCTCAGAAAATCTACAGTTCTTCCTCACTTGAAAAATGCTAACTTGTTGATCAAAAGAGAACGCTAAGCAATGCAAAAGCCACACGCGCCGCCCCATCTCGCTAAAAACCTTAAAGAACTCTGTTTCCGGGAACTCGCCGGAGTTCACAAGCTTCCTCTGATTCAAGTTCCCGGAGAATGAAAACTCCATTTTTGGATGAACCAAATGAAGGTATTTAGCCTTCAAGAATTTTCCAAACAGGGAAGAAGGATTCTGCTTCAGAAAATGGGTTACACCCACAGATTTCAGCTTCTTGAACTGTTCAAAGAAGAAATTCCGGCGATTTGTCCCGCCGGAAAATAAAGAATCGTCGTTCTGAACAGAAAATGCAGGCTCGTTAAACCCACAGAAAATCTCCCTGCAAACAAAGGATTCAAAGGCAAAAGCCCTATGATTACTCTTATGGAAAGTCACATTATTTTGAATAGAGTTTGTAGCAGCATCAATATCCCAGTTAGCAGACTCCATTTCCTTAATCAAGAACTTGACAAAGTTGCGTATAGATCTCATGGCATAGTGCAAAACCATGATAAAATCTTTAGGGTTTACGTCAGAAAACTTGACATTATCAAGAATAGAGAATGATCCACTAGCGTTAAGCTTTCTCTCAAGTGATTTGTTGTTTTGAATGGTTTCCTGTAGCTCATTTTGGAGTGAAGATATGCTGTACCCTTTGATTTCAATTTCACCTTGCATTTTCTTCATAGTAATTTCGTAAGTTTTCATGACAGATTGCTGTTCTTGAATCTCAGCAAGCATTAGGGTTACATGGGGTGGTGAAGAATCAATTTGTTTTTTGAGGTAACTGTGTTTGAGTTCAGATAAAGCTTTGAGTTCATTAACTACAGCTTGATCTGCAACTTGGATAGCTTCACTGTTATAAGGGAACTGAGCTAACTGAAGCTCAGCATAAGCAGCTTTAACAGAGGAAACTGTGGCAAAAAGCTTAGCAACGAAGGCTTCCATAACAGCTTTGTTCTTGGAATGTTCTTTGCATTCTTCAATTTCTTCTTTGTCAAAGTGTTGAGACTCACAACACCTGAGCTTTTCTTGAGGTATGAGGAGGCAGAAGCCATTGTTTGAGAATGGTTTTGAGGATTTTTTGCCATGTATTACTCTGTGAAATGTCTTTGCTAGCTTGCTTTTACTTGGAGCTGGATTTGGTCTCACTGAATCCATTTGATTTTTATGAGCTGATGAGATGCAGAGGAGTGCAGAGAGGGGAAAATGGGTGATTTAATTTTAGGACATGAAAAATGGAGTCTTTGAAGTTTGAAGTGTGAACTGAAGGAAGAAAATATTTGAGGGAAAAGTGAAAAGGGTGTGCTTAAAAAGTCTAAAAAAGAAGGGAAACTAAAGATAGGATATGGCTGAGGGAAAAGGAGGGAAAAGCAGAGTCCCTCTTATTTGACTCAAGGTTGAAGGTGAAGGAATAGGTTAGAGGTGAATGGTAAAAGCAAAGATTTGGCGCGAGAAAGAGAAATCATTATTGATGTGCATATGCAGACTTTAATAAGCTTAAGATAGTAGCAGTAGAAAATCTCAAAGCTTTTTCTCTTTGCTTTTTTTTTTTTGTTGAGAAAGGAAAGCAACCAGGGAAAATTAGTAAATACGTCCAACCACCCCTGAAATAATTTGCTGGTCATTTAAGACAGTGAAAGTTGAGTGTATATTTAAAGCAAAGATTTCTAACATCATTCATGTAAACATACGACTCCTCTTTCTCTTTCATAGATGCTTCTTGAGCACAAGTCTCAACCTATGATCTAATGATTTTGCATGAGTGAGCTGAGGATTTACCATTCGCAAAAAAAAGGTAGCCTATGCATGAAGCATCAAAGTATTTATGTAGGATCTACAAAGAATAGCACCAAAAAAAGGTGACGTAGATAATTTACTTTAATACAATAATTATTTATTATTTTTACGAGGTAAAACTTATTAATTATAAATCATACGAAAATGACTTTATCGTTACTACGAGGATTCGGTTCAAAAATTTAACATTCACCGCTAAAATCTAATTGAGAATTTACAACAAAGCAAATTCAGCCACCTTGTAGCCAAAGGCTAAACCAATTATGGATGGTATGCACGGTGCTTTCTTGTGGAGCATGTTCGGCAAGTTTGTTCTTTAGTCTTTACTAAACCAAGTTAAGTAATTTTTATTTTTACAACCTTGTCATCATCTCTTGACAAATTAAGCATTCCAATATACATTGACGGTCGTTTGCGTGGGTTGTATCGATATCAACTTCTATCCCAGACTCCGAAATAAGTTCGAATTTATTGTCATTAAAATTACTCAATTTATTTCAATTTATGTCGCACTTTTTTTTTAGTAGTCTTAGAAATAATTTTAATTTTGTTATAATAAGAAATAATTTAATTTTTAATATTTTTATTTTATCAATAAGATAATTTATAGTTATACGAATACATAAGACATGTTTTAGATTACAAGTTTCAAAAGTTCATTTCTTTATTAAATTTTATTCTTAATTAAACGGTACCATATAAATTACGACAGAAAGTATACCAAATATGATAGTAATATTCTATAGTTTTTGGCTTAAAACTACTCAATCTATTTTGCTAAGATTAAATTATAAAGATTCTTAGTTATTAACTCAGTTTGAGATACCAACTTCGGTAATAGAATAATTGATTCTATTTCATTGTAAACTAAAAAGTATGAGACTAAAAAATTGGCAGAATGGTGGAGGGTGTAGGAGGGTTTTCAGAACTGTGGCAATATAGGAAAGTGGATCACTGCATGAGCCAACGTGCAATGGGGTCGGGGACTGCAATTTAAAGACTTGTGTTACTTATAAATATAATTTTACCCTTGCACCATTTTGTTATTGGTTTTCTCTTTTCACCGTGGGACAATATAATAGTGGGGTCCAAATAATGAATCCAGTCAAATACCATAAAAAGAAACATTAGGTATTATACAGACCCTGTTTGACTTGAGGTGTGAGAGGGGGCCTCCAATTGAGTGGGGGAGGGGGGTACTTAAGAATCTATTATTCCAAGCAAACTGGCAACAACTATACCTTAATTGTTATTAACCATAAATAATCTAAATAAGAAACATAATTTAATGAAATTAGTACTAAAGAATAAAGCTAAATTATAGATTACTAAATAATGGTACAATTGCTAATATTCTGCTTTTTCTCAAAATTGCGCAATGCAATGAGTCGGTGGTGAACATATTATTCTCATTCTAAAGTTCTTGGAACCATCTGATACGTATGGGGATACTGTCTTTAATAAATTAAATGATATTTACAGCTATATAGTTAATAATATACTGCTATTTTCTTGGAAACATTTCATAGATCTCGAAGTTTTTGAAAGAAAAATAGTTTAATTGGTTCAGCCGGTAATCTATACAATAAACAAAATTCACAGCTCTGAAAATTACTCGAGTAAAACCACTTTAAAAAGTAATTTTAAGTGACACAAATATTTTCACTTCACGAGTAAACAGTTCATATATTGAGAATTTCTAAATAAAAAATTTAAGTTACCATACTACGGAATTTTACGCAAAAAAGGATGAGGACTTTTAATTATTTTTCTTTTGGTCGTTTTGGTTAAGACTTAACTCTTACAAATTGGCAATTGCATTTTAGTGCATGAAAACAGAAATCAGCATGAGAGATATTAATTGTTGAGAGAGTTATAATGCAGCATTATTATACCAAAAACGTATAATCCAGCGCATGCTTGAAAAGCACATCTCCCAAAAGATAGTTGTATGATTATGCCGAAGAAGGTTCTAGATTAACAACATTATGCATATAAAATCAAAATTATGGGATACTTGTAAGCCTCGTTACATCAAGTTTAGCACAATGGACTTTAAACGGATCATGATTTACATCAAATCTTAAAAAGAAATTATCATTAATCACAACGTTATAGTTTTTTATGAAGATATTTTTTAAGGAATCTTCATCTCGTTGTTTCATAAAAGAGGTCGAACATGCATGCTCATCTGTATTTCTCACTTTAAAGCATTTAAGAACATAATTTAAATTGTATATACGTACGTATTGTATAGACATTTTTGCATGATCACTCTTATTTAACTTTTGACACTAACTTACTTTATTTTGCAAGCTAAAATCCATACTTACAACAGACAATTTTCGGGGTAATTGAATTTAGATAACATGCTAGTATAAAGGGCACAATTAAACTTTTCATTTGGACTTGTACAAAACGGGGTGATTTTAGTTTCACTGTTTCCTATGCCTTAATTATCGGGATCCGAAATCTCATAAGGGGTACCGAGGGACTTGTTTTATTTTCTCATTTTTGTCATCAGTTTCACACTGATCAGTTGATTCCTTGAGCTGTGCACTTGTTCTAGTTTAAACAAAGAAGACAAAAACATGAAAAGTTTCCTGGCTATATTCTTTGAGAAATCCCTTCAATGTTTAATCACCAATGTCCGGGACATTATGTTCCCAAAGATAGTGGAAAACTAAAAGAAAATACATACATTAATAAATAAATCAGATATCACCTGATAGTGCGTTTATTCATTGCATTATTTCTTTTTTACGTGCGATAAGCCGTTTACCCCCCACCCCCACCCCCACCCCCCCGGGGCAGTTGCAGTTATTGCTATTAACATAAAAAAAAATTGTCACAGCTCAAAACCTCTGCCTTAATTGGCACCTAACGAATTATAATTTAAAATTCTTTCAACGCAAATAGATATTCATCACAACCATATTATCGGTATGTAGCATATATACTAGCATTGCATATGATGTATCAATAAAAAAAAAAGGCCAAGACAGCTCATTCAACTTGACATCATTTTTTATTTTTGCACTCTATCTGAACTTTATTTTATTTTTGGCTCTCCAACCCTATTTCTTATGTTTCACTTTAACACAAAAACTGACTAGTCACTTTGGTGTGCATGATACTTTTAGTTCAACTTGAAATCCACAAGAACAAATATTCATTCCATTATGAAAAAATAATTTTCTTTGAGACATGGATTCACTTCAAACTTCAAGTTTATATGAAATAAAGGATGAAAAAACTAGGTGGCAACATTTAATTGGATATTTATTACACTTCATATTTGTGTGTACACACGCGCTATATTTTTTTGCACTGATTTCAACTTTTGTGTTAAAATAAAACATAAGAAATAGAGTTTGATGGCCAAAATGGAACAAGGTTGAGATAGTATGTCAACATAAAAAATAGAATCAAGTTGAATGGGCCGTATATATATTTGGCCAATTATTGCAGTAAAATCAATATGATTAAGCTAAAAGGATAATATTGGCCAAATTGAAGAGTTGAGGCGCTGGAAACAACTATTGATGGTGATAGATGATGGAAACTGGAAATAGGGCTGGCACCGAGGGCGGAGCTAGGCGGGCGGAAAGCGGATCAATCGAATCTTTTTCGCTAAAAATTATATTATATATATAAAGTTAAATTATATATATATATATATATTAGATATTGAATTCATTAGTTTTTTTGTATATTTACTTTTTTTATTTTACGAATTCCCTTAGTAAAAATCTTAGTTCCGCCACAGACGTACACATCACTACACTACCCATTGCTCCTATTAATCTGGAATGATTGGTAGGGGCTCATTTACAAAGAATTTAAACTTTTGGAAATTTCATTGAAGATTTTATAATCCATTTTTTTTTTGTTTTTCTGGGGTCACTCAGTGCTTCACGACTTACAGTAATACAAAACTTTTTCTTGTCAATTAGTCAGGGCGTACATGGTCCACAAACACATTATTCTCTGCTGCTGTTCTTGAATAAATTTCGAATTACCACGCACATGATAGGAAAATGTCAACAAGTTCAATCCATCATATTTTTTGCCCCACTTTGTAAGATATAATTTGATTTTAAGAATTGAAATTAATGAATAATTAATTCAATATTTCAATTAAATGTGGATATTTGAAACCACGTTAACAATTTCATCTATACCAATGAATACCAATAAAAACTTTCAAAATCTCATAAAATTTAATGAATAAGAATTTTTGGTTTTGGTTTTTGTTTTCCATTTATTTAAAAGTTTATTTTGAAAATATTCTATAAATTAATCAGAATTCACATCATATATGCAAAGCTTAGTGTCTAATTTTAAAATATATCGGCTATTTGCAATTAAATCATATCATAGGAGTGTTTAAAGTAAAAGTAACAAGGAGATGAGGGTACCTAGTGTTCACTCATATTAGACTAGGTTCCAGTTTTTTAAAGAAAGTTCAATACTAGTAATATATGGCCTATATGTATTAAATAAAAAATAGTGAAAGTCTCTATCATATGTACTCGGAAATCACAGCTTACAAGTTGATTGTGTTGATTTTCATTTTTATATATTGATAGAGAGAGTTATAGGGTCATAACCCTGCCCTACAAAATCACACTTTCTCTATGTATAGCTGTTAATGATCTAGTCAATAAATATGTTTTATGGAATTTAGGATAAATAATGACCCTCTTGAAATCATTCGGAGACAACCACTTCCTAAATTTAAAAATTTGGAGCCATTATTTATTCAAAATCGTAAACAGTGCAGCTACTCCCCCCCCCCCCCCCCCCCCAAAAAAAAAAAAAGAAGGAAAAGATAGAGATACTTAATAATTGGAGCTCAATGAATGTGACTTATTTATCCACCTGATATGCAATTATTTTTTGTCATTCTCTATGTTGGAAATTTGATATTATAATATATGTGCATATTCCTAGGAAACAGAAAAAAGATGGATGTTGTTGGTCGAAAGAATGAAGAAAATAGTAACCTGTGTTTGTAGAAAACTGGAACAGTTATTTCCCTTCTTTTTTTTTTGGGTAGAGGGCTTACAATTAAATGAAAGAAAAAAAAATTGTTATTAGGAAAATCTGAACTGATTTATGTTCAATTATGTGAACTAAGAACTCAGAAAAAATACAAAAGCAGAAGAAGAAAAGATAGAAGCAGAAATGGAGTAGAAGAAAAGAGAGGATTAGATGATCTTAAGAGAGGAGGAAGGAAAGTATTTTGTAATCATATTCATTTTCTTGATTACATAAAATGAGCTTATCATGAGTATGTATACATGATAAATCTGCTCTACAGATACTTTCATCCCCTCTTTCATCCCCTTAACCAAAAGGTAGTTAATAACTGGGGTGTTCAAAATCGAACCGAAACCGAAAACCGAACCGAAACTGAAGTTTAATGGCTTATTGGTATCGGATTAACGGTTTAACGGACGGTGAACGGATTAAAATTTTTTTATTAACGGCTTATCGGCTTGGGGCGGATTATTCAATTTTCTTAACGGATAATCCGTTAACCCGTTAAGAATATATATATATATATATATATATATATATATATATATATATGCTCTGGACAATATATTTTTTTTTTTTCTAAAAGATTACCATCTTCCAGAATCATTCATATTTTGTTACAAATTTTAACTTTAAACAGTTTACTATATAGCCAAAGCAAAGCCAGGAGACACTCCAACTTCTAACTAGTTTCATGTCAACGTTTCTTAGCAAAATCCGGAAGAGTATCAGCAGAAAGGACACAAGCCAGTTACAACGAAATTTATAGAGCAACAATAGCTTCAACCACAACCAGCAGTGACAGCTCTCAGGTTAATACTGCTAATATCAACCAGTGTCATAAGCTAAGCATCATAGTTGAAAACACAATTCATCTGTTACAAAAAAGGCATTTACATGTCTAGGACGCGATCTCCCCCTAAAACCCCAAAATGAGATCCAACAAAATCTAGCCCTCCCACACACAATAAAAGATAACCTCAATATCAAGCCTGCACGTGATGAGTAAGAAGATACAGTTTCCACTAATATGGAGTGGAACCATCTTTACATAACAGATACGTAGTATATATTTATAAGTCTGAATCATAACTTCACCGCTTATAATTAAACCTCACTTTGACCAAGAATTGCAACTTTACCTGCAGAACATACAAATTAAAAACAGTCAGTCCATCAGTATGTTCATCTATGTACTTCACATCCCTACCCCCACGACTGAAGAATGTCATCATTTCAATCAACTGAAACTAATTTGATAACCGCCCGATAACCGCCCCATAATAGCTAAACTGATACCAATCCGCCCGATATCTTATCGGGTGGCTAGCAGATTAATATATTTAAAAACCGATAACTGATAAGCCAAACCATTAAGATTAAATAACCGCCCGATTCGCCCGTTAAGCAGCCCTAGTTAATAACTAACTTCCTGATTTCAGTTACAAGTTTACTGTTGTACAGTTTAGTCCCTAGCTTTTATACATTGCAGCTTCAGTCTTCAACACTCCCCCTCAAACTAGGACTTAGTAAATATGTTCAGAACTCCTGGCTTGGAAGTAAGACACTCATGCTGCACCTTGTTTAACCCCTTAGTTAGGATATCTGCAGGTTGTTCTTTTGTAGATATATATTGAGTTGAGACAAGGCCTTGAGCTATTTTCTCCCTTACGAAATGAAAATCTATTTCTATATATTTTGTCCTTTCATGGTAAATTGAATTGGCTACAATTTGGATTGTAGATTTATTGTCACTATAAATCACAACAGGAAGCTTTACCTCAGCCTTTATCTCTTCCATGAGCCCCAGTATCCAAACTAGTTCTACAACAATTGCTGCCATGCTTCTGTATTCTGCTTCAGCAGAACTTCTGGATATGGTAGTTTGTTTGTTTGATCCATGAAATTAAGGAATCACCTAGTTTTATGAGATACCCGGTCACTGATTTCCTTGAGTGTACACATGCTGCCCAGTTTGCATCACAGTATGCAATTATACCCTCTGACTTATTGCTTGACAGTAGAATGCCTCTTCCTGGTTCCTTCTTCACATATTTGACAATCCTCATAGCAGCATCCATGTGTGATTTCTTTGGTTGGTATAAGTACTGACTTAGTGTTTGAACACCATATGAAATGTCAGGTCTAGACATAGTTAAATATTGTAACTTTCCAATTAATCTTCGGTAGGCGTGTTAATGAGTAGGGGGATTAACAGCTGTGTTAGTTCTTGTTTTTGCCAAGTGATCATCATATTCTCTTGTAGTCAATTTGACATTGATATCCATAGGTGAATAGGCTGGTTTGGCAGCACTTAATCCCAACTCAGAAATAAACTCCAAAGTGTATTTTCTTTGATGCATTAGCATACCTTGAGTTGTCATTGCAAACTCAATTCCCAAGAAGAACTTTAATTCTCTTAGATCCTTCATTCTAAAGGCTTGTGCAAGTCTGTCCTTTGTGTTTTGAATCAGAGTAAGTGTATATCCAGTGATGAGCATATCATCAACATACATTAATACAAGAACAACACCTTGTTGAGTATGTTTCAAGTAGAGACTATGATCATACTGACTCTATTTGAACCCCATTCTCAGCAGAGCTTCTAACAGTTTTGCATTCCATTGTCTAGGAGACTGCTTTAGTTCATACGTGGGTTTAAGGAGTCTACATACTGATTTACTCTCCCCCTGAGTCTTAAATCCCACTGGCAATTCCATATATATCTCATCATCAAGATAACCTTGTAGGAATGTATTGTATAAATCCATTTGGTGTATGAACCATATTTTCTGTGCAGCAAGTGTTAAAATTGTTCCATCTGTCTTCATCTTTACAACTGGAGAACATATTTCATAATAATCTATCCCTTCTTATTGGTTGTATCACTTGGCAACTAGCCTTACCTTGAATCTTTCAATTTCACCTGTGGACTTGTATTTTACTTTATATATTCATTTACAACCTATGTGTGTTTTTCTAGCTAGTAGTGAAGTGGTCTCCCATGTATGATTCTTGTGTAATGCTTCAATTTTATCTTTCATAGCATCTACATATTTTGGGTCTTTTAATGCTTCAGAGTAAGTCTTTGGTTCTGTAACAGTTAAATTTTTTGCAATGTTGGCTTGATGTTGTGGATTTAGTTCGTCATAGGTGATGTAGTTGGATATGGCATAGGGTGTGTCTTTGTGAATATTGAGTGACACAAAATCTTTCATCCATATAGCAGGTTGTTTCTTCCTTTCTGACCTTATTTGGTTTACTTGTAGTTCTGCACGAAATTCTGTGTGTTTCTCTACTTGATCACCTTGAGTGGGTAGTTGCATTAGGTCTTCCTTAGGTACTTACACTGGTGATGGAGATGCAGTTGTATCAGCTTTTGGCTCTAAAGTTTGTTGAACATGTTGTGCATGGATGTCCTGTTCTTCAGCTTGATGGTCATTAGGAATAACAATGTTTAAGTGTTGTCTATCATTTGTAGTATATAGTTTTGTGTATAGATATTGTTGGCCTTGTGTAGTATCATTGAAGATGGACTGATTTTGTTGCTTGCTTGTACTGAGAGAGAATGGGAAGACAGTTTCTTTAAATATTACATCTTTATTGACGAAAAACTCATTTTTCTCAATGTCATAAAGTAGATAGCCTTTTTGATTTTCTGCATACCCCATATGTACTGCAACCCTTCTTCTAGATAATATTTTGTCAGTTTATTGAACATGTTTAGCATAGCATAGGCACCCTATGACTCTTAGATGTTGAATGGATGGCATTCTTCTATGTAGTTTTTCAAATGGAGACTTGTGCTGTAGTATTGAACTAGGCATTCTAATAATAAGGTAAACACCTACTAGTACATATATTCCCCAGAATCTGATTGATAGAGAACCTTGAAATCTTATTGCTCTAGTGACTTCCAAAATGCGTCTATACTTTCTTCCCCATTCCGTTGGGGTGTATAAACACAAGTCTTTTGATGAATAATCCCCAGTTTGCTGAAAAATTCACTACAAATTGAGTTGACAAACGCTAAGCCATTATTTGTTCTGACCACCTTTATAGTTCTATCAAATTATGTTTTAATAAGCTGAACAAATTGTTGAATAAGTACACATACATCATACTTCAAATTAAACAGCTAAATCCAGGTCATTCTTGAGTGATCATCTACTATAGTCAAGAAGTATTTATATCCATCTAAAGTTGAGACTTTGTAAGGCCCCTATACATCCATATAAACTAGTTCAAAGCATTTAGTAGTCCTAATACTGCTGGTAGGAAATGGAAGCCTAGTCTGTTTTGCACATGGACATACTTTACAATTAGCTAGTCTATTAGCTATAACTTCTTGAGGAACATATAGAATTTTCTTCATTACAGAAATAGAAACATGTCCTAGTCGACTGTGCCATTATTGTATATCAGCTTCTTTATTGTTGATTCTGCACTCTGAGTCTTGAACATTTAAGCAAGCATTTTTAGTGTCTTCCTTTGCATCAGTCATACCAGACACAACCCATCCTTTTCTCTACCAACTCTTTTCACCTTCCCACTCAAGAGATCATGAAAAACATAAAATTCAGGGAAGAAAGCAACCATCCAATTTAGCCATTTAGTTAGTTTAGATACAGATAGAAGATTGTACTTGAACTGTGGTAGATGAAAAACATATGTGATAGTATCCTTGTTAAACATACTACTTCTTCCTGCATGTGTGACTAGAGACACATCATCATTAGGTAGAAACATATTTTTTTGGTATTTCAGACCTAATTATAGTATATCACTATTCAAGCAGCTCAAGCTTGACACCATATGGTTGGTTGCACCTGAGTCAATGATCCATTCCTGAATAGTCTTAGTAGCAATGCACTCATTATGTTTACCTGTTGTATTAGTTGAGTAAGTTGATGTTGCTTCCTCTTTGTTTATCAATTGTAAAAGCTGATTGTACTGCTCTTTGGTAAACAATGTAGGAACAATGTTGGCATTCTGTCCATTAAAAGTGTGTGATTTGTTATGGATATCAGAGTAATCCACTCTTGGTTTAGTCCATGGAAAACTGGCTTGTGAAAAATTATTGTAGCCACCACTCTAACCAGTCTGAGAAATGCAATTGTCCATCTGCACATTATAAGCTGCAGATTGCCCAAATTTCTTTTTCTTGAATTCATGAGGGTATCCTACCACCATATAGCAGGTTCTTTTTGGTATACCCCTTAAGTTTACATACTTCACACTACAAGTTATAGTTCTTCTTGAACTTGTGGTTCTGATTTTCACCACCATTTCTGGTGAACATAGCAGCTTCATAGTTTCCTGGCATTACTGCAGGATTAGCACCTAGGATACCAGTTACATTTTTGACTATTTTTTGGCTTGCATCACTTATAACCATAAAGTAGGTTTGGTTTACATATGACAATGGACTCATGAGCAATATTTGGCTTCTAGCCTGGGCATATCAGTCATTAAGCCCCATTAAGAATTAAAACAATTTCAGTTTCTACAGATGCAGTCTAAACTCTTTGTATTTTTCACAGTTGCAGCTAGGAGTAGGAACTAATGTCTCAAATTTTTCCTATAAGTCTTTTAACTTTGAGAAATAGCTAGACACAGATGTAGTTCCTTGAGATAAAGTAGCAATCTCTCTATGAACATTAAAGGTTCTTGAACCATCAATTTTGTTAAATAGTTCATACAATTCTTCCCAAACAGTTTATGCATTAGTAGCATACATAATGCCTCCTAGAAGTCCTTTTACTACTTAACTCATTATCCAAGAAAGAACTATGGCATTAACCCTTTCCCAATGATTCCCCATAGTTTCAGGAAAATCCTTTTTTTTTTACAAGAGCCATCCACCAGTCCTAGTTTATTCCTTCCTAACAGAGAAAGTTTCATTGTACGAAATCAAATAGAGTAGTTTTCGATACCTGTAAGTTGGAAGGTGATAATCTGTATGCCACTAATATCTGATGGATGAAAAAACAGAGGGTGACTGTAGTTGATTCCCAGAGAAGCTTGATCGTTTCCTCCTCCAGACACAATAACATTTCCAATCGTTTCTTGACCTGCAATATTACTCATTCTTGTTTATTTGATTTGAAAGATCTTTCTTTCTTTAAATATTTGTGCGGAATTGGATCGGTCTTCAAGCTCTATGGCTTTACCGCTCTAATACCATGAACTGATTTATGTTCAATTATGTGAACTAAGAACTCAGAAAAAATACAAAAGCAGAAGAAGAAAAGATAGAAGCATAAATGGAGTAGAATAAAAGAGAGGATTAGATGATCTTGAGAGAGGAGGAAGGAAAGTGTATTGTACTCATATTCATTTTCTTGGTTACATAAAATGAGCTGATCATAAGTATATATACATGATGAATATGCTCTATAGATTCTTTCATCCCCTTAACTAACACAAGGTAGTTAATAACTAACTTCCTGATTTCAGTTACAAGTTTACTATTGTACAATTTAGTCCCGAGCTTTTATACATTGCAGCTTCAGTCTTCTAACAAAACCTAATAATAACGCAAATGTGATGTTACAGAAAGAAAAAAGGAAGAATGTCTGTTGTGCCATTTCCATAAATAGAAAGTAGAAGTTGATATGAGGTGTGTAACATATTCTAAGGAAATGTTAATCATTTCGCTGGTTGCGTACGTAACTAAAGATGATCAAGTTGTGAATTATAAATACACATTAGTTTTTTAAAAGCTTGATTGGTTGTTTAACTTACCAAAACAATAGATTTAAAAGATTTTATTATATATATAGAACAATTTTTATTATCAAAGATACTAATTATTTCATTCAGCTTCAGCATTACAATTGCGTACAGGTTGGTATGCATTCTGATATAACGTCAATCAGAAGTTGATACATAATTTGAGTACTTATTATGAGCCTAATTGATCTCTCACTTTAATTAAGCATAAACAAATGTATCCAGAAAAAAAGACTTCCTTTTGGGAATAGCTATATCACTGTAGTTCTTCAGAATACATGAGGAAACTAATGATTTCCCACAATTGTAGAACTTCCTAATTGCATTATAAATTTCATAAACACACTTATTAATTAAATACTTGTATACTAAATATTGCTAAGTGGACAATTATTACATCAAAAGTTTCGGAAAAGAAAGCTTTCAGTTTACGTCACAATTTATATTTGAGCAGAAAACAGTTCTTGCCATCTCATGCGTTCAATTTGTCTTGATCTTGCACAGAAAAAGATGGTTCAGTTTTCTCAAACACGGTGAGATAGGTATTTGAATTTTGAACAGTATTCGATTGAAGATGGAAAAAAAGGTATTTAAAATAGAAGTTGATAAAAAATTTAGATCGATAAAGTACAATTCGAACAAGAATTTCACTTGGAAATATATGAGTGAAAATCATATTTTATTTTATATACTCCTTAAACTAGCTTTCAACTTCAAATTCTTTACCTCAAAGTTGAAATAATAAATCATAATGTTAAGCAAACATTAATAGTATGTCATGTTCAAAATTAAAATAATGAAAAATTTATGACCAAATGACATAGGGGATTAATGATTCTAAATTTATGGGTTCAAAACCACATGAAACCCTTTTTGTTTACTAAGTTTTGGATAGATTATTTACTCATAACAAGAAGGTATGAGATCATACCCAGAGTAACTATGCTCTAATTTTCTCCAAGTCTTTGGACGCATTTATAGAGCTACATATGCCTAACCTTAACAATAGTAGAAATATATAAATATTGAGAATAACCAATTTGAAAGCAACTTTAAAGATTACTTCTTTTGTTTCCCATGTTTGGGGACCAGGATACGATGATAAACAACACTAACTCAACCATATAAAAAATTGGAGGACAACATAAATATCGTATTGAGAAAATTAATGATTATGCTTGGTAATTGTTTATATATATCCTTGATAGACATGGCTTTGAGTTTATTATTCTTGTTTGAGCACTCCAATACCTTATTTCCCTTTTTTCGCATGTTGCTTTGAAGTAAGAGCTATCCTGAGCTCTACTAAACATCATTATTAATTCAACTCACTTTTGTATATATCTCCATCCATGAAATAATTTAAAGAACAGAATTTTGAATCATATTATCTCTCTAATATATATACTGTTCCAAAACCTAGTTAATTCTATAAAGCTTCTCGTGATACAAAATTCAATGATGTTAGTGACTAGTGACTACATTTCTCCTTAGCCTCGAAAATAGCTTTTTTTTAAGTTCACAATATAAAGATTATATTTACCTATATACTACGCTCTGTAGACTCCAAATATGAAATTATATTGAGTTTGTTATTGTTATGTAATATTGAGTTTTTAAATTTTACTCTCACAATTTATAATTTAGTGATACCAATAAAAACCTTGCGTATAATAAGTTCTGATATTACTCTCATTGTCCCCAATCCCTTTTCTCTTCACCTCCCTATTCCTCTATATAATAGATAAAAAATTAAAAAAGTAAAAGATTCTACATATTTATATCAATGTGATAACAAAGAATTAAGAAATAAATGGAAATAGCATGAATAATCATTCTTTTTAAATAAAAACATTACTTCTTGTTTTTTTTTCCTTTTCAGTGCCATTAATATACCCATCCATACTATTTTTAGTTCTTCCATCTCATATATAGTCATCCATTAGAGTGCTGGACACATTCATGTACTTTAACATTTTCATGTTTCCATCATTCCATCTTAAAAGTGTTCTACTAAAAGTTCATCAAATTGCAGCAATGTAAGTACATGTCAATCTCCAATAAGGCTGTGTATCTTTATTTTCTTTTAGGGCAAGAAGTAGAGTTGACAGAGGATAAGAATCCAAAGATCCAAAGTAAGAATTACTATTACTAGTATACCTTTTTCAAAACCCTATATCAAAGTGACTATTGGCTATATAAAAGGGACAAATTACCACCCTAGAAATAAAGGGTTCAAAAATTCCATTGAGAGCTTTCAAAAAAAACTAGATGCAATATATACAAACAAATTTTGAGGACGAATTTGATGGTTCGATTTCAGCCTTTGGAAAAGCATAAATGTCTAATCAAAGATACACAATATCTAAGGGCTATTATTAAAGGTATCGGCTAAGGCTTACTAGCTAGCTCCTCTTATTGGAGATGTCTTTTTTCCACAACTGGCTTAAATGCTCTGAAAAAGATTTAATTTATTGTACCAGCTACTTGCACTGATGTAACATGATTGTATAGTTGGGACCAACTGAAGAATAAAGGAAACAATTTTTCTTTTTCGAATTTGGACACAGTATCACAGTAATAAAACAAAAGAAGATGAAATACACAGCTTAATTCCAATATATTATTAAGCAGCATATAGGCTCAAAGCAAATATTCCTCTGAAAAGACAATCTATTCATAAGCCGCAAAGTTAAAGCGACTTTGTAAAGTGCCAAAAATAGAAGATAAACATATAAACTTTGTTTCACGTAGATTAAGAGGAACTAGGAAGTATGCATCTAGAAAAGAGATGAGTGTTAATTTTTTAATCTAGGTTAATTTACGTACAC
Source organism: Nicotiana tomentosiformis (assembly GCF_000390325.3). NCBI lineage: Eukaryota > Viridiplantae > Streptophyta > Magnoliopsida > Solanales > Solanaceae > Nicotiana > Nicotiana tomentosiformis. The sequence goes on along the minus strand of NC_090813.1, from coordinate 65,207,790 downwards.
TTCTACTATTACACTTGCTACCCGAGAAAACTTAGACAAATAAAACGATCATTATTTTGCAAGAATATGGTGTTTTAATATCTGCAGTGTCTGGAGTTGCTACTTTCTTGCATCTCGTGGAAAATATAACCAAATGGATGACAAGTTCTCACTATTTTACACATCTTGACTTCAGTCTTAATGAATAATGATGCCACCATTGGGTTTATAATTAGGAGAGGCACAAGTTAGGATACGATGAAGTACTTATAAACATTAAAAATGTGCTAAATAAGTGGCGCCACTTGGTACACCAGTAAAGTAGAAATTAATCTGTAGCCTACTACACGATTTTGATGTACTTTGGACCTTCAATTGTAAAGAATGCTTAACAGGGCTGAGGATACTTATTGGAGAAGGCAGGTAGATTCTATCCATCCCAAAACACTAGTTAATTTCCTTTTGGTGCCATCGCTTTTGGTTGTAAAGGAGAATGTCCAAATATTACATGGAGTATATATGTATGTAACCTAGCTTGTGTCTGTCTTCCACACTTTCCTGGGTTAAAAAGCAGAAATAAAGACCCAAAGCGGAATTTGTTATCACAAAAAAGATCCCTCTCTAGTAATTTACTTTCACAGGAATAACTTCGAAATTAGCTCAATATTGCAGTAGGCTAGTTGTTTCATTGATAAATGGACATCTCTCTTGTCTCACTGTTTCAGGTCGAATTCCAAGTTCCAGCTTAAAGCGTATGTATGTACATGGTGTCTGTCTAAATTCACATTGTTGTTTTCGTTTTTCTTTTATTTTATTGGTTTTGTCATAAATTTCCCAGCTCTTGTTCGAGATTCACCTAATTCTTACATATGCTGTTAGCAAATTTCAAAGTCACTAGCTAGAACCTCAAAAAAATGGCTTTCCACAAATAGCCAAAACATGCGACGCCCAATTGTTGCCATCTTTCATGGCATCCAAGGGTATTGTTGCCATCTTTAATGGCATCCAAATTCCAAGGTACAAGACCGAGGCTACCGACACCAGCCACCAAACTAGTAAGTCCAAATTTAAAAAGATCATTGGTTTGCTGTTTATGATTCAAGACATATTCACCAGGACATTTTCAGACATGTTGAACTATATTGGAGCAGCACATATAAAAAACCTCTGCTTAACCCAACACATCAATTATCATGGCAACCATCATTACAGAAACGGAGCGTAGGACGAATCGAAAGCATACCTACATGTCCACAAACCAAAAAGCAGACGAAATTCCCAAGCTTGTTTGTGCTCGATGCTTATATCATCCAGGGAAATAGGGAGAAAGGGGTAAATAGCAACAATTCTGTGAAAACTTCTGTAAATTAACCTAGTTGTCTTGTAAACATTCATGCTCATCAGCACAGTTAAAAACAAAAAAAGTTACAAAATTTAACAGAAAAACTTGGGCCTTAATATCTATCCATAAGAAGCCAACAAGTTCACTACATTGCTCTTTTGGCTTGAAGGCAGAACGCATGGGGACAAATCTAGCATAAATGCTACAGCCTACAAACCAAACATTCCTAGTTCAGTCGCCTTCTCCTTCTCAAATGTCTCGAAATACTGGTAAATGATAGTGACAGCAAGAAGAATTCCAGTTCCTGATCCAATTGCTCCCATTAAGTCTGCCAAAACTGTCAACGCACCAATGCATACTCCTCCGAAGGCAGCTGCGGTAGGAATGTAACGATTTAATTCTTTCTGCAGGTTTGAATCACGATGCCCAGGCATCACCATTTGTTGCTCCTGCAAAACAAATACCATTAGAACTGTCATACCAATAATACTCGTGGAGTCGTATGGATTTAAAAAAATCCAAGAAGATAACATTCTTTTTACTGCCAAAGAGAATAACTGTAATATTTCCAATGGCGATTGAGAGTCACGAAAATAAGCTTTTGTTCTGTTTCGGTATAGCTTTATTGAAAAACAAACTGAGCGTTTGAGTAAAGATTTGGAGAAAGTGTGGTGTATGTGTTGGAAAATTATCTAAGCAAATCAGCCTTTTGGAGTGTTTAAAATCGATAAAACAAAAATAAAAACAGTTACTCTTATTTTCTGAAAATTAACTGTTTCTGGAAATACACAAAACCTAAATTGTCATTCGGTACTATGATCACTCTGATTCTATCTTATAATCTATGTGAGACAACCATGCTCCAAATACCTACATCTTTCATTCATAGGCAAAACTAACCAGGGTTTTACAGTAATTCAGTTATACAGAGATGTGGGACATTGCTTAGTCAAATATTATAAAATTTTCATTAGTATTTTTGAGCAGTTAGCACAATGGAAAGATAAACTCCGCTGTCTTTCTCAGCTTGCCTGGAAATAACTAGTTCTTGACAATTCAATAATTTATAGTAGTTATTACTTCTCATAATCTACAGCATGGGGCAAAGTTAGAACCCCAGTAAGAAAGTTAGCATTCTGGATGCCATCCATAAAACATAAAAACCATTAGAAGTCTGATCAAATTGAGTTTTGATTAGTATTACTACCAAATCACTTGGATAGAATAAGTAGACTGGGAGACTGAAAGACTACCCAGCAAAAGCAAATGCTACAAGATCATTTACCTTGAGCTGCTTGGCAACATCTCTGGCGGATGATCCAGAAACTTCAATCCAAGTCTTCGAGAACAGGGCACAGGCTGACAACATGAACACTATATAGAAAAGAGCATGGAATGGATGTGCCACCATCT